>NC_137153.1:62745838-63289719 GCF_951394435.1 Stenella coeruleoalba
AGTTTGATGTAACTATATTGTATTTTGGTTGAATATTCATTATTCACTATTTATTGTAAACAGTAATATGCTAGGTCAAATGATAATTTATCCAATCACTCTATACATGTAAACAAAACACTACAATTAGAGTGACAAGTGAAAATAAACTCGTTTCACAGTATTCATGGGAATGACCAGGAATCAGAAGTTCTTCAGGTACTATATTCAAAAGTGTAGATTTATTTATTCCTTTATTTTTCCATTTATTTGAAAACATTGAATGAATTCCCATGAATGCTAAGCACTGTTCCAGGCACAAGTTTATATTGGGACATTTCCAACAGAATACCGGAGAAGAAAAAAATGAGAGAAGAGGGGCAGGATAAATTTCCTGGCTCATATATATATGTGTGTGTGTGCGTGTGTGTGTGTGTGTGCTTGTGTGTGTGTATATATATATATATTTTTTTTTACTTTTGTATTTATTCTGATAGAAGATATCCTTCATGAGTGTAAGGTAAAATCACTGGACCAGTAATCAGAACATTCTTCCATATCTTGACCCTATTATTTACTAGCCCTACAACCTTGGGCAAGCCACGTAATCTCTCATAATTATTGGTCAGTGACTGTTTTTGGATAATAGAGAAAATAATAACTACTCTTTCTATATCACAGAGTGGTTCTGAAGATCAAATGAAACAATGTATGTAAAAGTAGTTTGAAAGTGGGACTTCCCTGGTGGTGCAGTGGTTAAGAATCTGCCTGCCAATGCAGGGGACACAAGTTCAAGCCCTGGTGCAGGAAGACCTCACATACTGCGGAGCAACTAAGCCCGTGTGCCACAACTACTGAGCCTGCACTCTAGAGCCCGCGTGCCACAACTACTGAAGCCTGCACACAACAAGAGAAGCCCATGCTCCAAAACAAGAGAAGCCACCGCAATGAGAAGCCTGCACACCATAACGAAGAGTAGCCCCCACTCGCTGTAACTAGAGAAAGTCTGCGCGCAGCAAGGAAGACCAATGCAACCAAAAATAAATAAATAATTAATTTTTAAGAAATAATTTGAAACTAAATTGCTATACAACTTTAAGGTATTATTATTGTTTCTAAAATCGTTTTAATAGATTATGTTTCAGGTTAGGCTATTTCCTCTATTATTATCTTTTTTTTTTTTAAATACTTGCACTATAGGCCATAATATACCCATTATTCCTAACCTTTTCTCTTTTCATTCTCTCTATTTCTCCTGGCACATTACTCCAATAAAGCTATCTTTTCCAACATGTAAAATGCATTCATAATCCTGACTAAAGGAAGACCGGCAGTATAATAAAAATGTATTAAAAATGTATATCTAAAGATCAGGATGAAAGATATGAGTGATTTGTAGTACAACCTGCCATCAAAAGTACTGAATGCTGGGGAATGTATGACATGTGCAAGAATCAATATTAAAACCATACTTAGTACAGTTTAAGAGGGCAATAGTGACATTCAGCATTGCATTTTACATTTTGCTAATGGATTAGAAAGGCAACTGTCATTTTGAGCTCCTTAGCAACAAAATCCACTGTATTCTGTAAAGTAAATAGAAGAATGTCATAGTATTAACATGCTTCTCAAGTTAGATTGAAATACATGGGATATGACTGTCAGTGTTTTTCTTCCTGTGTTTCATATATCTTTGTTAATTCGTTTTGATAAGAGAGATCTGTTCAATTTAAGTTTGATTGTAAAAATCAATAATGATGGTAATCATGGGGTCTCTTTGAGTTTTATCATAATTGACCAAGAGGTAATAGACAATTGTTGAATGCAACTTATGTTGGCATGATTGACTTCAGAGCTATCCAGCATTTGAACTTTTTCATGTTAACATAACACAACATGAGTGATATATGGAAGTGATAAAAATAAGAAAAGCACCTGATAAAAATGAGTATTTCCTTATTGACCCTAAATTCACCTAATCTCTTCTTAAAGTTTTTAAAATTATTTTTGTTTGTATGGGTTTAGTGGAAAACAAGTGTTGAAGAATATATCTGAAAGTGATCATCCTAGTTATATCTAATAAAATGGTTATGGTTGGTTATTTCTATTTTTGCTCATCTTTTAAAATATATTATTCCTGTTATTACAAGTGCTATATGTAACAAATACATGTGAAATAAATATATATCATTCTATCTTATTCTATATTTATTGATTTTCATCTATCTGGTAAAGATGTTCAATTACCAATATTCTATAGATAAAATGAAAATTACTCTTATTGCACTTAATAGATGTTTCTGCATTTATATCATATTTTACAAAATCATGATACTGTTTTCTGATTACCTTTAATGGTCATCTATCTCTCCAAAACCTATAAAATGCCATGAAAATTGGTGAACTCAATAAATCCACCGTGAGTAGGAAGCTGACATTCAAAGTACTTTTCCTGTTCATACTGGCCACTGTTGTCATACTTGAAAGACAGTATAGTATGAAGAGAGGCGAAAGGCCCAAGAGAAAATTGTATAACTGTACTTTTATTAACAGTTAAATGACAGGTACCGTGGTAGCAGCCTTATTTAAAACAATCATACTAAATCTAACACACAGTCTCCTGGGTGTGGGAGAAGAGACTGCTAAAAATCTGAGATAAAATGAAGTGAAAGTATAGAATGCTTTAACTAAACACACACACACAGACACACACACACACACGCACAGATACAGAGTGAATTATCTACATATTGATGATTTTTCTTTCTTGCCTTATTCTGCTTTATTCCTTTTAGATTCCATTGATACCAGATCCTACCTCTCCTCTTCTTGGTCTGCACGGAGAAACATAAGTATTTACAATACTGAGCGTGTTCCCTGTCCTTCAGCAGCCTAAGTCTTTTGTATGAACCTAATAATGGCCACATTTCTACCTCCCTCACTTTCTTTTCACTGGTGTTCTTATGAAACCTGAAAGCAATCCAGTGAGTTAGCAAGCAAAGACTGCAGACATCATTCCCTTTTGTCCTGCACCTGGAATTGACAGGATAATTTTCAGGAATGACTTAGCTATTCAGCTGTAAAGGCGTAGAGCCCCAGGTGAAAGCCTCCTTTGCAACCAGAGGTCTGCGTTGACCTTGAACCAATTATTCAACATCCCAAAGCCTGAGGTGGAAACTGAAGACAGGAATAAAAATCCTGTGGGATTACTAACAAGATTAAAGATAATGTTTATAAAGTCTTTCACTTCGTGCCGGGCACACAGGGGGGGTTCAGTGAAAATGGCTACTATTATTAAAAAGAAATATTCTGTCCTGGAGACCCAAGTTTGATGATAATACTTAAAAAACTTCTTAACATATTTTTAGGCTTCGGAAAAGTAAAGACGTCATCACATGTTCGAGTGCCTCTAGAGCAAGAAACGCTTTGCAGAGCAGAATAAGAGGCTGTCCTTGACCGTCTGCTTCCTGAAATACTTGCTTCTTGCTATTGATTTCACAAGCATGACACAAGCCCCTGGAAAGAAGAGAGTAGGTAACAATGGTTTAAAAATAAAATGTAAGATTGCTTTTGAAATTTTTGTTTGTTTGGGTGCTAGCTTATAAAATATGTCAGGGATGGTATGAAATTTGTAATATGTTTTCAAACATCTCCAAGAGAGATGGGATAATAGTAGTAAGTGGTATATCTGTCCACCTGTAAATTGAAAGAGTGAAGATCCACCCTGTTATCAAACTAATAAATGTAGTGTTCTCTATGCCAGGCATTGTTCTAAGGTCTTCATATAAATTATTGTATTTCATTTTGATGATTCCCTGAATTTTGTTCTTCCCATATTTTCAGCATTGGGTGCTGAGGATTGTAGAAGATAATTATGGAAGGATATAGTCCAATTCATTTCACCTCTTTCTGTATTTATCACCTTTGTCAGTGGTCTCTCCAACATCAGAACCTGGAATTCCTAAAGTTATTTTGGCACCAACCCTCTCTTAACTCTTTTAACAACAAGTCTTTAATCCTACAGATATCACTGTAGATATCTTAATATAATTGCCATTCTTTTAGTCTTTGTTTTTTTCACTATGGTCTATCATAAAAGCTGTCAAACTGAATCCCCATCACAGATCTCTCTGCCTTCAGCCCTTTTCTCCACGTGGCTGTTACAATTACCTCCATAGAGAAATACGGTCCTGTCACTCCTCAGATTTAAAGCCTCTGCTCACTGCTTAGCAAGCTTCTGTGGCTCTTTACAACCAGCATTTTCCCATGCCTTGAACCTCACTGCCAGCCACTCCCCACACTACCACCTTACCCCAAGCTTTAGTGCATCCATCACATATAAGCACACTCTGTATGTTTGCTCTAATTATCCCCTAAATACAATACCAGGTCATGTCACTTCTATTTATTTGGACTACCCTCAAAACTACTTGTGGGGGCTTCCCTGGTGGCGCAGTGTTTGGGAGTCCGCCTGCCGATGCAGGGGACACGGGTTCGTGCCCCGGTCCGGGAGAATCCCACGTGCCGCGGAGCGGCTGGGCCCGTGAGCCATGGCCGCTGAGCCTGCGCGTCCGGAGCCTGTGCTCCGCAACGGGAGAGGCCACAACAGTGAGAGGCCCACATACTGCAAAAAAAATAAAAAATTTAAAAAAAAAAAGTTTAAAAAAAAAAAAGAACTACTTGTGGGCTTTCCCTGACTCAACCCCATTTTAGGTTGGATTCCTAGAGACTCTATGATGGCTTTCTTTCGGTAGGAGGCAATACTGCATGAAGGAGATGGAGGAAGCAGTACTGGTCAGGGGAGAGGCTGAAATGTGATAAAGTGGAAAAGAACCCTTAGCCAATCCAACTGGGTGACCTAGAGCCAGGGAGGATAGTTCAAGATTTCTGTACTTAAAGAAAGGAGAGCAGATCATAGCACAGCATTGAATAAGCGTTTTCCCTGAGGAAGCATAACCTTGGGCATAGTGGATCTCTTTCACTGAGGATAATTCCTGGAGAAGGATAGATAGAGACCTGTTAGCAGCCCCGTTGTAGGCACAATGAGGATCTCAGACCTGCAGGAATTTCTAGGTGGCCCATCACAGCATCCACTGCACCCCCATAGGACGGTTAGTCATCCCACTATGTTTCAGAGTGGTAGAATCCCCTCTCCCAGCAGTTGCCACCTGGTACTCCAGTCATATCTGAATCCCTTATCATGCTATAAGCTCACGCATGGCTGCCTTTATATCTTTAGGAGCCACCCCAGTTTGCAGTATAATGCCTGGTGCCTTGGAAACTTTTAAAAGTAATAAATAAATACATTGGACAACAATTTGATATACAACAGAATGAAATAACCAACACCTGGAATGATAATACCTGATGCTGTATGCTTCCTTGTAAAATGTGTAAAAAGTGTGCTATCTTGAAACAGAAGTTTTAATCAGCATTGCTATTTGGTTAAATTGGCTTTCAAGGAGGTAAAGGGAGAAATGTTAAGAGGTTTCGTTTGAAAGAATTCTCCACAATGGGAAAAGCCATTTCAGAGGCACAGTAGATTACCAACATCAATTAGAAATCAGAAAGGGGAAGACCTAAGAAAAGCTACATATTTGGGAGAAATGGCGATCGGGGACTCTTAATTTGAAGATTGACTGGGGAGAACTGGAGTGAGATATGGACCAGAGGGATAGATTACTGGAAATATTTAGAATCAGCTGAGCTCAGGGCTGCAAATCAAACACCTCAAGCATCGTTGCAAAACCACTGCCATGATGGAAATAAATTCTCAAGTAGCTACTTGAGTGATTATTTTAGTAAAATACATAGATATTTCAGTTGGTATAGGGACGGTTATATCTCCCTGAGGAAAATATGTAAGTGGCCTGCCCTTCACAGACCTGCCATATTGAAGGCTCACAATAAGTGTTTGTTTGCTACTTCTTTCCCATAAAGGTAAACATTTTAAGTCGGCCTTACCTTCATTTCAAAGACATGCTAAAGCACATAGAGTTAGACCTTCAGGGATCTTCTGTTGCCCACATGGTGCCTCTCACAAGAGGCCATAGTCACGAACTTGACTTAGCCTGGGACTTCAGGAAATGAAAACAGTTTTTTCTCTCCACTTTTCCTATCTGGGTAGACTCCTTGTCCCTTTATTTTTACTTTGCACTTCCCCTGTTCACACAAGAATCACACAGCTAATGTGGTCATTTCAGAGAAACTTAATACGTAAGAATCTTGCTTACAATGTATGTGTATATTGGATATAGAATTAGAACTCACCTCTTGTCTCACATTAAGAATAAAATGAGTTGCCGTTCGATTCAACAAACAGCAGTCAGTATCAGCATCTTGCAAAGTAGTGCCTTAGAAAATATGCTAGAGAAATATGAATAAAACATAGGAATATTGAAAAGGAAGGCAAATAAACCGCTAGCAGTAATGGCAGGAGAATAAAGCATGTATATGGTTGAGGTGCAATTAAGGTGCTGTGACAGTGAGGAGGTAAGAATGATAGCTTTTGACCTAAGAGAGATCAGAAGATGTGGCACTTTTCAGACCTTGTGAGTGTCCTTAATCATTAGTTAATTGATTCCTGCGTGTAAATCTGTGTTGTTGGCTCTGTATGTGTTTCCTGGTAATTAATACCCACTTTCCCAGTGAATTTTATGTGTCTCCCATCTGTGCCTTTTTGGATGCAGGAAAGTTATTTTAGAATGATCATACACACACAAGTCTCAGGAATGCCAGTTTTATAAAGAGTGAAAGTTAACTGAAAGGAGATCAAACAGTGTGACATGTTTCGTAGTATTGAATGTGGCTTGGAGTCCAGCAATGAGAAATATGGTGAGAAATGACTGGAGAAAGCAAGACAAGTTATAAGAATGATTTTGAGGAAGTTTTGCTGGAAAGCAAATCTCTAAAAATAAGATTCAATTCAATCATGAATGAGCTAGTATGATATAGCAGCTATAATGACAGAATCTACGACAATGACTATAGGAGGCTATTTCAAGACATCTGGAACATAACAACAGTAAGGAAAGTTTAGATTTGGTGCCAAAATTCCATCAGAATTTGGAGTTTGCATCTAGAAACTGATGCAAAGTGAGATGGAGAGAAGCTCAACTGACCTGAAGATAAAGTAGTCTGAGATTGAGAAGTCAGAAAACAAATGCTTTGCAGGGTTGCAGATTGGTGCACATTACACTCAGATGTGTGAAGGAAATAAAGATTCCGTATTTTATCTATAACTGCCTCATCTTTCACACTACCCTCCAATGGCTAGGTAGCAGGGAAAGAAAGTAAAGCTTACTTTTATTTGCTAATCTCAGTACAATCCAATCATTAAATTTTTTACGTTACAAAATGTGTCTTCTTGGATGACTCAAATGCATCAATGTTCTCTTATATTCTCTAAGATGTCATCTGTGTGTAGAGGAGTAGAGTCGTGGCTTATGGCATCATCTTGTAACACTGGGAAAAGGGTATTGTTCTCCTAATTTATAATGTGCCCTGGCTGGTATGCTAATGTATCATTTATCTAAGGTGTTGTTTTGCCTGATTGGGTTGGCAATAGTGGCTGATTTCTGCAGCAGATGATTTCTTATTCTTTCTTATTTCCTAGTGTCTCAGGACCCTCCCAGCTGAATTGACCTTTTGAATTTCTGCTGCTTCTCCCATCTGACCCATAGTCTGATGGTAGCATCTACTATGAGATTACTTTGCCCTCAACCACAGGAGGCCATATTGCCTTTTGATCCTCTGTATGTCAGTGACACGCAGGAAGAGAGAGACCTATGCAAGTACAGGTTAGACCTTCTCTTTGCCTGAAAACACTGTTGCACCTCCCAACTATACCAAGCCCTCCGAAGTTAGCTCAGGGATGCTTTATGCAGGAGTCTGCTCCCCAACTCCCAAAGAGGTGGCTGGCCAATATCCCACACAGAGTTGACCTCACATTCAAACTGAACGTTGCTGTTCCAACCCTTATATGCTTTGTAATTCCAGGGCTGGAAAATCAGAGTAGGTGGCTGCCCTGATCTTCACTTCTTCAGTCTCCTTGCTTCTCTACCCTTTTCTTCTCAATTTCTATGAAGTCAGAAATGGTGGGATTTTCATTTACTTCTACTTTTCTTCCTCGGACATCTGCTACAACCAACTCTATCATCTAAACACTCAAGCACAGACAATAATATGTTCAATGGGAAAGTGGAAAGACAATCTCTTCTCTCACAGCAATGCCTGGTTTTTAAGCCTATAGACTTTAACATTCTATTTTGAATATTAGCTTATAAATACTATCTTTTCCTTTGTATTCCTTCTGAACCATGTTGATGCTGTTAGCAGAAGCACCGTGAGCTTGTCTTTGGAAGTATGGAGGGCCTCTGGAACTTTGATACACACTTCCTACCCTTTGTGAAATCAACCAAATCTTTCTGTTAAAAAATGCCTAGAAAAGAAATAAAAGCAGGCTAAATAAAAGTCATGTTTCACAAGGTGTAAGACTGGGGGCTAAGATTTTTTAGTTAAGTGTATTCTGTTTAGTTACACTATTTCTGTTTTTTGTTTGAAATTGCAGTTATTGGATATCTTCAGGTTATATGCTAAAGGCTGATTCCTCCACAGAATAATCACTGAAAATTATTGATACATATCTGAATTAACAACAATAAAATAAAATCTTTCTGTTATTTGGGAATGAGGTGTTTTTACAAGTTAAACATAATATTCTGAAAAAAATACTTTGAGGAGAAAATTATATGAATTTGTAATACAAAAAGAAAATCCTGTATTAAAAGTGGAGCCTTAATTAATACCAGGTTTTTTAAATTTATTTATTTTTATTGAAGTATAGTTGATTTACATTGTTGTGTTAGTTTCAGATGTACAGCAAAGTGACTTATTTATATCTTTTTTTTTCAGATTCTTTACCCTTATAGGTTATTACAAAATATTGAGTAGAGTTCCCTGTACTACGTAGTAGGACCTTGTTGTTTATCTATTTTATATATAGTAGTTTGTATCTGCTAATCCCAAACTCCTATCCTCCCCTGCCCTTTACCCTTTGGTAACCATAAGTTTGTTTTCTATGTCTGGGGGGGTCTGTTTCTGTTTTGTATATAAGTCCATTTGTATCTCTTTTTTTTTTTTTTTTTTTTTTTTAAGATTCTACACATAACCAATATCACAGGATATTTGTCTTTCTCTGTCTGGCTTACTTCACTTAGTATAATAATCTCTAGCTCCATCTATGTTGCTGCAAATGACAGTATTTCATTCTTTTTTTATAGTTGAGTAATATTCTTTTGTATAAATATACCACATCATCTTTATCCATTCATCTGTCAGTGGGTGTGTAGGTTGCTTCCATGTCTTGGCTACTGTAAATAGTGCTGCAGTGAACATTGGAGTGCGTGTATCTTTTTGAATTATGATTTTCTCTAGATTTATGCCCATATATCTTGATTGATATGAGATTGACAGAGAAAATAAAAATAAAGAACCTACTTCTAGTTATAGTATTTTATAGTATAAGTAGAGCAGACATTAGAATGACTAGAAAACCAAGATATAAAGCTGACCACTGTTTACCAGTCATGAATCAGAATGGCTGACTGAAATGCTATCTTTTCATCCTCTTTCATCTCCCCTTCACTGAAAAGTTTTCACCCAAAACTGACCATACTGACTTGTGTTTTGAAAATTTTCTATCCGTACATTCAGGAAGCAGAGGTTCCCCAAGTGTGAATATTAGAGAAATGCTTGTCCTTGACATTCTTGACTTAATTAGCGAGAGGATCTACATCCCCGTGGGCAGTGTGACATGGCAAAGCAGATTTGTATTATACATGATACTTTTTAAAATATTTTTTAAAATTCTAGATTAGTTTAAATTTACAGAAAAGTTGCAAAGATAGTACAGAGTTTCTATACACCCCACAGAAATGCCACCTACTGTTAACATCTCCTGTAACTACAGTACGTTTATTAAAACTAATCAACCAAAATGTACAACAAATGAACCAATACACATGTGATTGCAAGTAACAGAAGACTAAATCAAAGTAGTACCAGTAGTATTAATAGTAGTAGTAGTGATAATCAAATGGTCTGAGAATAATGAAAGCTTCAAATATGGTTGGAACTAGGCCTCCAACATTGTCCTCAAAATCCACCCCCCAGTATTGTTTCCTTTTGGTCAAAATTGGACTCTGCTTCCCTTTTTTTTTTTTTTCATCAATTTTATACACATCAGTGTTTACATGTCAATGCCAATCACCCAATTCATCACACCACCACCACCACCACCCTGCCACTTTCCCCCCTTGGTGTCCATACGATTCCTCTCTACATCTGTATCTCAACTTCTGCCCTGCAAACCAGTTCATCTGTACCATTTTTCTAGGTTCCACATATATGCGTTAATATACGATATTTGTTTTTCTCTTTCTGACTTACTTCACTCTGTATGACAGTCTCTAGATCCATCCATGTCTCTACAAATGACCAAATTTCGTTCCTTTTTATGGCTGAGTAATATTCCATTGTATATATATACCACACCTTCTTTATCCATTCGTCTGTTGATGGACATTTAGGCTGCTTCCATGACCTGGCTATTGTAAATAGTGCTGCAATGCACATTGGGGTGCATGTGTCTTTTTGAATTATGTTTTTCTTTGGGTATATGCCCAGTAGTGGGATTACTGGATCATATGGTAATTCTATTTTTAGTTTTTTAAGGAACCTCCATACTGTTCTCCATAGTAGCTGTATCAATTTACATTCCCACCAACAGTGCAAGAGGGTTCCCTTTTCTCCACACCCTCTCCAGCATTTGCTGTTTGTAGATTTTCTGATGATGCCCATTCTAACTGTTGTGAGGTGATACCTCATTGAAGTTTTGATTTGCATTTCTCTAATAATTAGTGATGTTGAGCAGCTTTTCATGTGCTTCTTGGCCATCTGTATGTCTTCTTTGGAAAAATGTCTATTTAGGTCTTCTGCCCATTTCTGGATTGTGTTGTTTGTTTTTTTAATATTGAGCTGCATGAGCTGTTTATATGTTTTGGAGATTAATCCTTTATCTGTTGATTTGTTTGCAAATATTTTCTCCCATTCTGGGGGTTGTCTTTTCCTCTTGTTCATGGTTTCCTTTTTTGTGCAAAAGCTTTGAAGTTTCATTAGGTCCAATTTGTTTATTTTTGTTTTTATTTCCATTACTCTACGAGGTGGATCAAAAAAGATCTGGCTATGCTTTATGTCAAAAAGTGTTCTTCCTATGTTTTCCTCTAAGAGTTTTATAGTGTCTGGTCTTAGATTTAGGTCTCTAATCCATTTTTAGTTTAGTTTTGTGTATGGTGTTAGGGTGTGTTCTAACTTCATTCTTTTACATGTAGCTGTCCAGTTTTCCCAGCACCACTTATTGAAGAGACTGTATTTTCTCCATTGTATATCCTTGCCTCCTTTGTCATAGATTAGTTGACCATAGGTGCATGGGTTTATCTCTGAGCTTTCTATCTTGTTCCATTGATCTATGTTTCTGTTTTTGTGCCAGTACCATATTGTCTTGATTACTGTAGCTTTGTAGTATAGTCTGAAGTCAGAGAGTCTGGTTCCTCCAGCTATGTATTTTTCCCTCAAAACTGCTTTGGCTATTTGGGGTCTTTTTGTTTCCATACAAATTTTAAGATTTTTTTATTCTAGTTCCATAAAAAATGCCATTGGTAATTTGATAGGGATTGCATTGAATCTGTAGATTGCTTTGGGTAGTATAGTCATTTTCACAATATTGATTCTTCCAATCCAAGAACATGGTATATCTCTCTATCTGTTTGTATCATCCTTAGTTTCTTTCATCAGTGTCTTACAGTTTTCTGCATACAGTTCTTTTGTCTCCCTACATAGGTTTATTCCTAGGTATTTGATTCTTTTTGTTACAATGGTAAATGGGAGTGTTTCCTTACTTTCTCTTTCAGATATTTCATCACTAGTGTATAGGAAAGCAAGAGATTTCTGTGCATTATTTTGTATCCTGCTCCTTTACCGAATTCATTGGTTAGCTCTATTAGTTCTCTGGTAGCACCTTAAGAATTTTCTGTGTATAGTATCATGTCATCTGCAAACAGTGACAGTTTTACTTCTTCTTTTCCAGTTCGTATTCCTTTTATTTCTTTTTCTTCTCTGATTGCCATGGCTAGGAATCCAAAGCTATGTTGAAAACAGTGGTGAGAGTGGATATCTTTGTCTTTTTCCTGCTCTTAGAGGAAATGCTTTCAGTTTTTCACCATTGAGAATGATGTTTGCTGTGGGTTTGTCATATATGGCCTTTATTACGTTGAGGTAGTTTCCCTCTATGCCCACTTTCTGGAGAGTTTTTATCATAAATGGGTGTTGAATTTTGTCAAAAGCTTTTTCTGCATCTATTGAGACGATCATATGGTTTTTATTCTTCAATTTGTTAATATGGTGGTATCACATTGATTGATTTACGTATATTGAAGAATCCTTGCATCCCTGGGATAAATTCCACTTGATTATGGTGTATGATCCTTTTAATGTGTAGTTCGATTCTGTTTGCTAGTATTTTGTTGAGGAGTTTTGCATCTGTATTCATCAGTGATATTGGCCTGTAATTTTTTTGTAGTATCTTTGTCTGGTTTTGGTATCAGAGTGATGGTGGCCTCATAGAATGAGTCTGGGAGTGTCCTTCCTCCACAATTTTTTGGAAGAGTTTGAGAAGGGTGGGTGTGAGCTCTTCTCTAAACGTTTGATAGAATTCACCTGTGAAGCCATCTGTTCCTGGACTTTTGTTTGTTGGAAGATTTTTAATCACAGTTTTGATTTCATTACTTGTGTTTGGTCTGTTCATATTTTCTATTTCTTCCTGGTTCAGTCTTGGAAGTTATACCTTTCTAAGAATTTGTCCATTTCTTCCAGGTTGTCCATTTTATTGGCATAGAGTTACTTGTAGTAGTCTCTTAGGATGCTTATTTCTGTGGTGTCTGTTGTAACTTCTCCTTTTTCATTTCTAATTTCATTGATTTGAGTCTTCTCTCTCTTTTTCTTGATGTGTCTGGCTAATGATTTATCAATTTTGTTTATCTTCTGAAAGAACCAGCTTTTACTTTTATTGATCTTTGCTATTGTCTTCTTTGTTTCTATTTCATTTATTTCTGCTCTGGTCTTTATGATTTCTTTCCTTCCGCTAACTTTGGGTTTTGTTTGTTCTTATTTCTCTAGTTCCTTTATGTGTAAGGTTAGATTGTTTATTTGAGATTTGTCTTGTTTCTTGAGGTAGGCTTGTATAGCTATAAACTTCCCTCTTAGAACTGCTTTGCTGCATCCCATAGGTTTTGCATCATCGTGTTTTCATTGTCATTTGTCTCTAGGTATTTTTTGATTTCCTTTCTTATTTCTTCAGTGATCTATGGTTATTTAGTAACGTATTGTTTAGCCTCCATGTGTTTGTGTTTTTTACGTTTTTTCCCTGTAATTGATTTCTAATCTCATAGCGTTGTGGTCAGAAAAGATGCTTGATATGATTTCAATTTTCTTAAATTTACTGAGGCTTGATCTGTGACCCAAGATGTGATCTATCCTGGAGACTGTTCTGTGCGCACTTGAGAAGAAAGTGTAATCTGCTGTTTTTGGATGGAATGTCCTATAAATATCAATTAAATTTATCTGGTCTATTGTGTCATTTAAAGGTTCTGTTTCCTTATTTATTTTCATTTTGGATGATCTGTCCATTGGTGTAAGTGAGGTGTTAAAGTCCCATACTATTATTGTGTTACTGTCAGTTTCCTCTTTTGTAGCTGTTAGCAGTTATCTTATGTATTGAGGTGCTCCTATATTGGGTGCATATATATTTATAATTGTTATATCTTCTTCTTGGATTGATCCCTTGATCATTATGTAGTGTCCTTCCTTGTCTCTTGTAACATTCTTTATTTTAAAGTCTATTTTATCTGATATGGGTATTACCACTCCAGCTTTCTTTTGATTTCCATTTGCATGGAATATCTTTTTCCATCCCCTTACTGTCCGTCTGTATGTGTCCCTAGGTCTGAAGTGGGTCTCTTGTAGAGAGCATACATATGGGTCTTATTTTTGTATCCATTCAGCAAGTCTGTGTCTTTTGGTTGGAGCATTTAATCCATTCATGTTTAAGGTAATTATCAATATGTATGTTCCTAATACCATTTTCTTAATTTTTTTTTTTTTTTTTTTGGTGGTACGCGGGCCTCTCACTGTTGTGGCCTCTCCCGTTGTGGAGCACAGGCCCCGGATGTGCAGGCTCAGCGGCCATGGCTCACGGGCCCAGCCACTCTGTTGCATGTGGGATCATCCCGTACTGGGGTACGAACCTGTGTCCCCTGCATTGGCAAGCGGACTCCCAACCACTGTCCCACCAGGGAAGCCCTTGGGTTTGTTTTTGTAGGTCCTTTTCTTCTCTTGTATTTCCCACTTAGTGAAGTTCCTTTAGCATTTGTTGTAGAGCTGCTTTGGTGGTGCTGAATTCTCTTAGCTTTTGCTTGTCTATAAAGCTTTTGATTTCTCCATCGAATCTGAATGAGATCCTTGCCAGGTGGAGTAATCTTGGTTGTAGCTACTTCCCTTTCATCACTTTAAGTATATCATGCCACTTCTTTCTGGCTTGTAGCATTTCTGCTGAGAAATCAGCTGTTAACCTTATGGGAGTTCCCTTGTATATTATTTGTCATTTTTCCCTTGCTGCTTTCAATAAGTTTTCTTTCTTTGTCTTTAATTTTTGCCAGTTTGATTACTATGTGTCTCGGTGTGTTTCTCTTTGGATTTATCCTGTGTGGGACTCTCTGCGTTTCCTGGACTTGGGTGGCTATTTCCTTTCCCATGTTAGGGAAGTTTTCTACTATAATCTTTTCAAATATTTACTTGGGTCCTTTCTCTCTCTCTTCTCCTTCTGGGACCCCTATAATGCGAATGTTGTTGCTTTTAATGTGGCCCAGAGGTCTCTTAGGCTGTCTTCATTTCTTTTCGTTCTTTTTTCTTTATTCTGTTCTGCAGCAGTGAATTCCACCATTCTGTCTTCCAGGTCACTTATCCGTTTTTCTGCCTCAGTTATTCTGCTATTGATTCCTTCTAGTGTATTTTTCATTTCAGTTATTGTATTGTTCATCTCTTTTTTGTTTGTTCTTTAATTCTTCTAGGTCTTTGTTAAACATTTCTTGCATTTTATCGATCTTTGCCTCCGTTCTTTTTCTGAGGTCCTGGATCATCTTCACTATCATTATTCTGAATACTTTTTCTGGAAGTTTGCCTATCTCCACTTCATTTAGTTGTTTTTCTAAGGTTTTATCTTGTTCCTTCATCTGGTACATAGCCCTCTGCCTTTTCATCTTGTCTATCTGTGAATGTGGTTTTTGTGCCACAGGTGCAGGGTTGTAGTTCTTCTTGCTTTTGTTGTCTGCCCTCTGGTGGATGAGGCTATCTAAGAGGCTTGTGCAAGTTTCCTGATGGGAGGGAATGGTGGTGGGTAGAACTGGCTGTTGCTCTCGTGGGCAGAGCTCAGTAAAACTAATCCGCTTGTCTGCTGATGGGTGGGGCTGGGTTCCCTCCCTGATGGTTGTTTGGCCTGAGGCAACCCAACACTGGAGCCTACCTGGGCTCTTTGGTGGGGCTAATGGTGGACTCTGGGAAGGCTCATGCCAAGGAGTACTTCCCAGAACTTCTGCTGCCAGTGTCCTTGTCCCCACAGTGAGCCACAGCCACCACCCGCCTCTGCAGGAGACCCTCCAACATTAGCAGGTAGGTCTGGTTCAGTCTCATCTGGGCTCCCTGCTTCTTCTCCTCGGTCCTGGTGTGCACACTACTTTGTGTGTGCCTTCCAAGAGTGGAGTCTCTGTTTCCACCAGTCCTGTCGAACTCCTACAATCAAATTCCGCTAGCCTTCAAAGTGTGATTCTCTAGGAATTCCTCCTCCTGTTGCCGGACCCCCATGTTGGGAACCTAATATGGGGCTCAGAACCTTCACTCCAGTGGGTGGACTTCTGTGGTATAAGTGTTCTCCAGTCTGTGAGTCACCCACCCAGCAGTTATGGGATTAGATTTTACTGTGATTGCGCCCCTTCTACCATCTCATTGTGGTTTTTCCTTTGTCTTTGGATGTGGTGTATATTTTTTGGTGAGTTCCAGTGTCTTCCTGTCAATGATTATCCAGCAGCTAGTTGTGATTCTGGTGTTCTCACAAGAGGGAGTGGCTCTGCTTCCCTTTGTTAGCATAATTCAGACAGAAATTTCCAACGTAGAGGAAAGGTATGCATAACATCTTCAGGCTCACATAGGTATTCTTAACAACCCTGATCTATAATGTTTCTGACAGATCTTGAGATTGATCCACATTGGACTGACTCAGGTCATGTGACCCTTCCTGAGTCAATCACCATAAGAAACTGAACACATGGATTAGCCAGACTAGCATCACATCCCAACTGTGGTCCAAGGCTAAGGTTATCTTTCCAAAATGACTTTACCCAATTATAGCACAGGTGTTTGCTATGAGAAAGAATATGTACTATATACCAAGAAGGCAAAACCATTTTATCTCTACTATAATGTGCATATGAGCAGGTGTCTTAATCTTGAAAGAGTCCCTAAGCATACTAGTTCACAATCATTTCTAGTCTAAACTACATCTAGAAAAAGGTATGGTTGTGTCTTTCTATGGTAAGAGATGAAAAATTCTATTCTTTTGTATTGGTTGTCTTGCAAGTTAGTTATCTGTCTTTTTAAATTAAAGTAAGAAACCATATTCAGGATCAATATTTTACTAATATTTCTCTCACATCCAAATACCTCTAGCAGTATTTTCCTGATACTCAGTGCTTTATAAGAAGGTTAAATAATACCTAGGGATATTTCAAGTTTTTATTTAGGTTGCAAGAATTTTTCTTCATGAAAACAGAAATAATAAATAATACTTTACTGTATGGTCCAAGAACTGTGAAAAAATATTTACAAATAAGATATCATAATTCATAGAGCATGCAGTTAATATTATATAACTATTAATTCCATGCTATAGAGGAAGTAAATGAGTGAAAGGGAAAATGTAAGTTTTAAATGGTCACAAAGCTAGTAAGTAGTTTTATCAGATACCATTTGTTTCCCTTCATAACTTCTTTGCTTCACCTATTCCAGAGGCCTTTGACTAATTTTGCATCCTGGGCCACAGCCACAGAGATCCTCTTTATGTGAATTCTGACCGAATTCAAATGGCTACAGCATTATCATTCCTTTCATCATGGAATCAATGCACAGCTTTCATCCTTTGCCCAAATTCCCTGTTGATTCTGAGGCAAAAGACACCATGGGGGGCTTCCCTGGTGGCGCAGTGGTTGAGAGTCTGCCTGCTGATGCAGGGGACACGGGTTCATGCCCCGGTCTGGGAGGATCCCACATGCCGCGGAGCGGCTAAGCCCGTGAGCCATGGCCGCTGAGCCTGCGCGTCCGGAGCTTGTGCTCTGCAACGGGAGAGGCCACAACAGTGAGAGGCCTGCGTACCGCAAAAAAAAAAAAAAAAAGACACCATGGGACCATTTGGTGCCTACACCTAAGTAGCCTGGAAGTGAGAAGAGATTATAACCTTGAAGGTGGATCTTTGACCAACAGAAAATAGCTGAAAGAAGAGAATAAATTCTTCTCCATTCCACTCCCATGCATAGCCTGTCCTAAGAAGCAGTCATTAATAAGGCTTCTTGGGAGATACTCCCATGAGATCAAGCAATCAATCACACTTAATACTATGTAGCGGTCAGCTTAGGAGTGCACCACTTATCAGCTTTCCCTTCTCTCTGCCTCACTTCCCCTTGCCCTCACCCCTGCTTCCCAGGATTGTGCTGTTGAATAAAGTATTAACACATAAGCCTTTGCTTCAGGCTCTAAGAAACTCAGTCTAAAACAGTTGGTATCAGAAATGGCCCCAGAAAGTGAACCCTTAGGGAATGAATTGAAACTGCATTACTGACCATTCTCACAGCAATAAGAATCCCAGTGCTAGTGCTAAGAGGGGCTGGTGATTAGCTCTGGCGTGCCGTGACATCATGATTACTAAGGCTTTCCCATGTGGTTAATTGGGATAAGGTGCAGGTGGAAGATAAGACTTTAGGATGTGCAGTGGCTGTATGCTTATATGGTATGGGGACAATAATAATTATAGGGACTGTGAATTGGGCTGGCTTTTGTTAATGATATTGGAAGCTTTAAAAGAGAAAGTGATAGGCTTAGAACAGCCAATTGCCAACTTGAGGCACTCTGTGAAAGCCAGAGGGCCTCTATGGCTTCACTTATGCAGAGCCTTAACATCTATGACTATAGGACACTCTGCAGAAAATCAGACTCCAGATTTGATTTTAAGCGTGACAGAGCTACAAAGGAGACCAAATATGTTGCCTTGAGAGATCTCTTCTATTTAGTTCAGGACTTTGGTTGGAAAAGAGCAAAATTTCAAGAACTGGAATGGGGACATTTGTGTGGACTGGAGTGAGAATCTTGAACTCTGTTTTCCTCTGAACAAGGGCAGAAATAGTTCCTCTCCTGTGACAGAAGAAAGTGTTTTCCTAGTTTGGAACACATGCACCTCATAGAGGCAAATGCCTCCCCAAATACTGTTTGTGCTCTTCAGGAGCTGCCCCACCAACACTTACTGTTTCTAGGCTTATTACAAAGCATGAAAATTCAGTAATTCCCACTGGAGAAAGTTATTTAATCACAAATTGGAATTGTAGGACCTGATTAATATGTACAGGGTAGGAATTGGGGGATAATTGTGTAGTGGATCTTTGAAGTGTCAGAGCAGGGTAAAAGAGTATAAGGCCTGGCAGGCATCTTAGATTGACTTCCCTGGAAAACAGACTCTGAGATAGAGATTGCATGCAAAAGTTTTACTGAGGACAGTCTTGGAAGTAGCACTTACAAAGGCTGCGGAACACAGGTTTGGGCAAAGGGAGAAGCTGAACTGCTGTGCTGCACTTGAAGAGGCAGTCTCAGTGCCTCAAGGAGCTCTGGAGTTGAGTGACTATCAAAGTTGTCTGGAGTTGAATCAAGGGAAAAGACCTTTGAATTTCTTCACAGACCAATCATTTGATGTGGGCTGACCCCTAGAGGGAGAGGAATTCGTTTGAGGTAACTCCCTGTGGCCATGGGCAGTTCTCAGAAACAGATGCAGCTGTGAGGTATCAACCAACACTGCCAAAGCTGGGAAAATCAAACCTCAGTCTTGAGTGGAGAACTGGGCAGCACACCAAAGCAAACATTATAATAAATGAGAATTTATTGAGTTTGAAGCATTCACTCCTAAAGTGAAAGTCAATGTTCTGTCAAGAAGTAGAGTCAGTCCTCATAATTTGTTGAGTTAATTCTTCAAAGCTTGGACATAATGATAGCCTACAGAAAATTAGGTGGGGATGTCAGTACTTCCCTGCCAAGATATGAAGGAGGAAAGAAATACTCAAGAAACTGGCAGTGTTAAGAATAGATTTCTATGTGCAACTTAAGAATACACCATTAATTTATTTTCCCAAAGTGTTGCCAGAGACCATTTCCTTCACTGAGGCAATATGGAATAATGCTTTTTCAGGGCATGAAGAAGGAACAAACACCGTAAGAAACATAATGTTCCTATCCCGCATAGAACTTGAATGACAGTAGGAAATGTTGCCATGAAACCGTGCTTTCCAGGACAAGTAGGAATAATAGGATTCTAGAATGGAAGAATATAGGTGACAGTGCTTAATATTTAGAGACAAGATATATTTAACTACTCTGATAGGTGATATTGCTAGAGCAGAAATCAGGGTGTCTTGATACACAGGTATCTGTGATGATGGCAAATAAATCTTAGTGTCCTAGAGGAAAGATAGATGATAAGCAGAATAGTGTGTTATGTGAACTACATAATAAAATAAATAAAATGAGATCTTGTGAACTGATAACTGACATCAGCCAGCAAAATGGAAAATTAGGGTTCCTCACAAAAATTCCAGACTTAAGTCAGTTCACAGACGCAGAAGCAATTGACTGAAGGGGAATCTAGGTCTCCTTGAGAATGGACTTTGTAGAATCACTGCAAGTAAATTAGATAAATGTTCCTCTTATTTTTCCAAAAGGGACTTACTTAATGCTAGGATAACTGTTTTGAGAAAGAGGAATGACAGATATTTTAAGGACTATTTGATAAGGATTGTAAACTGAGTCTGAAATACCATGAATGGAAGCTTTGGATACCAGGTGATAGATGGAGTTTTAGCTCAGGTTTGTCTCACTGTCTCACAATTCAGTGAATCCACCATGTCCTCATGACTACCCTACAGTTATTTCCATGGTCCCCAAGTGGATAACTGAATGTGAAATACTTACCTGGCAGAATCTTCACATGGATTTATTGTCTGTGGATTACAAGCCATTATGGTTAAGAAAAAGAAAAGCAGAAGCCCTCCTCTCTTTTGGAGGATATATAAGAAGCCATACTATATTGCAGGAGGAATTACAATGATAAGCACCACAATCAAATACTTAAACAATGCAGGGATAGTGGTTCCTGTGATATCCCCATTCAATTCACCTACTGGGCTGCTGAAAAAAAAATCAATTAAAAAATTGATCCTGATTGGTAGATGACTATGGACACTTACCCAGGGTGTAGCCCCGACTGCAACTACATGCATGATGTGGTATTTTTATTGGTGCAGTACCACACAACTCTGGCACTTGGCACACAGGAATTTATTTGGCAATTGCATACTTCTTGATTCCTGACAATAGGGAGAAACAAGAACAGTTTGTCATCACATAGTAGGAGCAGCAGTATACATTCACTGATTGCCCCCAGGGCTGTGTTAACACTCATGCTCACGTTCATGACATGCTCTGCAGGAACACTGATCCCCTTGCTATGCTGCAGAACATCATGCTGGTCTGCTATAATGATGTATCAAGCTAATTGAACTCAATGATATGGAACTAACAAGTGTTCTATATGCCCTAGTAAGACACCAGAATGCCAGAAGGTGAAAGAAAATCCTGTTGAAGATATAGGAGCCTGCCATAAAAGTGAATCTTTTAGGGGGTTCACGTCAACTGGAACATATCAGAATATTCTTTCTAAGATGATTAAAAATGTATTACACCTCACATTTCCTAATCACAGTGCTTGGTGGGCCTCTTTGGATTTTTGAGGCAGCATTTAACATGTTTTAGAATACTGTTATGATCCTTTATTGGGTAACTCCAAAAAGTGCAGGTTTTGGTATGGCCACGAGCAAGGAAGTATTCTGTAGTGAGTTAAGACTCTGATGCAAGCTGCTTTGTAACTCAAAATATGTGACCCAGAGATGTGATAGTACTAGATGTATCTGGTATATTTAGGATGCTATATTGAATTTCTGACACACTCCAGCAGGAAAATTAACATGTAAAATCCTAGGCTATAGAGCAAGCTCAAGCTTTCTACATTTGAGAAATTAACCATCATTGAAAAAATAATTCCTAATATACTACGAGGCCATAGTAGCCAGACATCCTATGCCTATGTAAGGACATCTAGTTATCCTAACGTGGGTATTATTAGACCAGGCAAGTTGTAATTTCGAGTGTGTGAAGCAGTAACCCATTGTATGATGGAAATGGTACAAGGGATCTGAGCTGAGCAGATGTAGAAAGCATGAAAAATTAGATGAACTGGTGGCCAGAAATCCCATATCACCTAACCTCTATTTCATTTGCATTTCTCCCTCAAGGTTACACCTAAACAGCCTTCTGGGAGTATTTCCTGTGAACAATCGATGTAGAATAAACATAAAATCAGGTCTGCTTCACAGATGAATTGGCTTAAAGGAGATATTGTTCTTAAATAAGATTCTGTGACCAACCAGACCTGTATCTCACCTCTTTGGGAAGAAGTAAGGACATCTTACAACTATGGAAGTACCATGTTGTATTAAGTACCTGGATATTAGGGTGAGCATCAGTAGATCTGAGAACTGGTCAGTCAGATAGATGCTTCTTATACGTTATTGCAGATCATCTCAACCTCATTATCTCTGGAATCTTGGACTGTTTGTTCCATACTAAGCTGCTACTGTGGTAACACATTCTGTGTAGATTCTGAAAAGATTCATGAAGTAAAACCCATCAGTGTCTCATTTTATAGATGTTCTGAACACCATTGGTCTCCTATTTTGGCACTCTCTTATTCCCTGATGAGTGAGATATGTGGATCTATTCAGGGCCTCCACAGATGCAACCCAGAAATGAAAATTAAATCACAATCCAGGAGGTGATATTTAATCCTCAGAGATTAGAGCCAAAGATAAATCTTCGAATCCCAGGAGTAAGTGTCTTGAGAAAAGCTTGTTTATTTTATCTTTTGGAAGTTAATCTCATGAATTTGAGTTATGTTTGACAGTGATGGCCAGCTTAGTAACACATTCATATATTTACTCTCCCTCTTTCTTTGATTCATTTTGTTTTTTCCTCACTTCAATTTTTTTAATAAAGTAGCGGTGCTGAAATCTTTGCTTCAGGTTATGCTATCTGGGCAACTCAGGCTAAGATAGAGAAGATAGGAGTTGAGCACAGGAAATCAGACGCTTTACCTGCTCTTAGCCACTACTGTCCGTGAATACTTCAAATATCAATCACCTCCCCTCCATTTGTCCCTGTGGTCTGTGCTTAAGCAGTCTAAATAAGTAATCCACTTTATGTTTTTCCTATGTTTTTTATATTTTTCACAAGAATATTTATGTTTTTGGGAAATTAGATATTGCAGTCTTTAAGATCAGGCTGTCATCTGCTAATTAAATGCTACTGATCAACTCTTTGTGGTGATTTTATTATGTACAGTATAACCCATTAAGAATTAAACTGAAGCCACCATATATATTCTACTTAAGATTAATTGCAGCTATGGTGCCGCAGCAAAACATGCAAACTTAGTTCACTGTCAGATAATAGTAGTGATGGCACAAGAATATCCTTTAGGATGATATAGTAAAACATCTCTAAAATGTCTTTATAATGAACACAGTTTCTAAACCTTCAGAGAAGAAGAAAGAGAAAAGCTAATATAAGGAGAATTTAGTATATACATAACCTTGAGTTAATCGTATCAATGAGGAAGAGAGAAAAAAGTGAGCTGTCTTAAGACATCTTTTAATAAAATACATTAACAAAGAATGTTTAAAAAATGGGCATCTGTTATGACACCAGATATTTCTCACATATTTATTTTGCATGTTTGTTTGTATAAACCAAGTGCTAAAATTATTTTTGATATATTAGAATAAAAATACATGCACCCACATAAACACACACAAACAAAGACAGTAAAAGACAGAAGGCCAACAGTTAGTTCTAAGCTTCCTAGTGATCAGGACAAAATGGAAAGTACATTTCTTGTCTACTGTCAAAGAAGCTAACAGAAAAAAGAAAATTTATTCTTTTTCTTCTGCAGATCATATGCTTGTTATAGAATATATACTGTAAATTTTAATGTTAAAGACTTTACAGGAAACAGCAGATTTGGGGTAATGATTTTATTGCAAATAGATGGGTATTTTAAAAATCAACCAAAGGTATCATCAAAATCTAGCCATTGCCTTATTACACTGAGAAATCTATGTTTGCAGTCAAAATTATCAAGAAGTTTTCTTTAAGCTATCTTAAATAATTATTATTTAAAATGTGTATCCTGATGCTGGCAGTGACCCTTGGTGTCGAATTTCACAGAACAGGTAGAGAGATCCAGAGAGGACAGCAAAAGAGGAAAGTGATCAGTCATCTATTTCTATATTCTTTGGCTCTCTATCTTTCTCTTATATTTTGTTTGCTTATTTGTTTAATTTTATTGGAGGAGTTGAGGATATTATCTTCTTTGAAGGGACTCAACAGTGTAGTAAGCGTAGCTTGTTCTTTTCGGTTAGGTAGATATGGAGTAAACCTAGCTTCAGATGTTTAATAGTTATGAGACCTTAGTCATGTCCTTGACTTTCTCTCTGTGCCTCAACTTTTCTGAGTATAAAAATAAAATAAGACTATTTCATGTAAGTATTAAACAGATACCAAATATACTGTTTTACTTCTCTCTTTCTGTAATTCCAAGAGTTATGGCAGCTCACAGTCACCCGCTCAGAAATCAAGGTCACTGCCACCCCATTAGAATATTAGAACTTGTATCAGAATGTATAAGAGATTAACAAGTAAATAAAGGAAAAATAAAGTATTTTTGGATCAATGAGTACGGTTTCAAAAATACTGCCAGTTATTCTTTTTAAGATTTTCAATGTTTTAATAGTGCTAAAAATGACCAGGAATTGTTATTCCAGATTACTCTTCTTGCAGTGATTTATTGCAAGACTGATTCATGTATAGGGTGATCCACTGATTTTTAACCTCTTCTGCATACATATATTTATGAATTTGAGCTAGAATTTTGACTACATATTGCATTATGTGTGTGATATGTGACGTGTGACATGAGAATCATTTCTAATACTGTGTTCACATGATTTATAGGCCAAATTTCAGAGGTCTGTGCTTTTTCTTCTATACCAACACAATTTTTCTTTCTTAAATTTTTATGCTTTCCTTCCTATTAGAATTTGAGCAAAATTTCCTTGTGACTAATGTCCAGCACGGTACAGTAGAAAAGAGTACAGAATTGAAATCAGACAAACCTGTGCCCAAATCCCAGTTGCAGCACATACCAACTCTAAGAGCTAGGACAAGTTACATAGCATACGTAAACCTGAAGTTTTTTTATCAGTTTAATGAGACTGGCAGTAGCTGCCATGCTTGGTAGTTATAACCCTTAGATATAAAGCATCTGACACACAGTAAGTTCTCAACAACCAATAGTGATCATTATTAGATGTTTCTAAATGGTTAAGGAATAAATAAATGATGCAAGCATCGTGAATCTTATTTAGGTCACTTTTTCTTCGCAGTTCACCATAAGTAACCTATTTCTAAGGAAAATAAAGTATTTTTAGTAACCAGGATACAATTTTACACCACTGATTTCTCCCTTGCTTTGTTTTAACATGCAACACATTGATTTGATCTTGTGCTAAACTACAGTGCTCTCTGTCTCTCTCTCTCTCCACATCTACATTTTAAACCTTAGAAAGCTAAATAAAATAAATAAAAATAAAAAAGGAAGCCGTGCAGTGGAGATAACTGAGTAAAGAGCTAATACAACAAATATAACACCTCAAGAGTTCTAGCTCCTTTGCAAGTACAGGTATCTAACAACCAAGACATATATATTCTCATACTTGATACTATGAGTGTTATTAGTTTCTGTCTACTTTCTCTTCAGTAATTTCTACAAGAAAAATCTTTGTAATCTAATTAATATATGAGAAGAACAATGAGCAAAGTAGTTCAAAGAGATAAGGTGGTTGTTATTTTATCAGATTTCTCCATTTGATTGTAACTTGAGTTTCATTAAACTAAGTTGTTATGGATTTGAAAAATATTTTTAAAATCGCATACATAATTATGGGATGTTTGGTTCAATTGCTTTTAGCTTATGCAAAACCTAAGAGAACTTGCTTTTTTTACTGATCTTACCACAAGTGATAGTTGTGTGCTTAAAAACATGACCAAGATAGTAGCCATTATAAAACATGCATGCTTTAAAAAGACACCAAGGCATTCTTTCCAGCAGTTAGAAGATGTTCCTCTCCTTATTCCTTGTAACTTTGTTTCCATTACTTTTCTGGACATTAATAAACATGTTAATATAGTATTATCTTGCTTTACCACATTTTGCTAATTTTCCAAAACTGAGGGTTTTTTTTGTTTTTTTTTTTTTGTTTTTTTTTTTGTGGTACACGGGCCTCTCACTGTTGTGGCCTCTCCCGTTGCGGAGCACAGGCTCCGGACGCGCAGGCTCAGCAGCCATGGCTCACGGGCCCAGCCGCTCCGCGGCATGTGGGATCTTCCCGGACCGGGGCACGAACCCATGTCCCCTGCATCGGCAGGAGGACTCTCAACCACTGCGCCACCAGGGAAGCCCAGGTTTTGTTTTTTATGTATGAGGATGAAAGTCATATTTTTCTTTACCATTAAATAGTATTTCTTCTTTAAGTATGATTGATAATGAATTATTTTATTATTTAACATTTTAATTATGGTAGTATATGGCCACCTTTTAGAATTTCAAAGAAGTACAAAAGTAACTTTTATATGACCACTAGCATTAGACCAAAAGAAGAATTTTAAATGTTATTGAAATTTATTTGCATTATTTTTATATTAACTTTTACTAGGTATACTGTGAAGCAGGAATTCTAGCAAGAATCTTGAACTGTCATAGAAAGACGCTAGAATTTATGAGAGCATTACTATTTCTCCTTGAAGATCCCTTTAGATGGCAATCAGTATCAGCATTCAGAATTCTGGCTTGTTTGGGAGACAGTTTGCAAAGAGAATTCCAATAGCTGAGTTTTGCTTTTAGCTCCTTCCAGGAATTGGATCCTGAGGATTGTAGAAACGAATTAAGTAAGGATATAGTATAAATCCTTTTACCTGAAACTAAGCCTTACTCTCAGTGATTCAATTGAAGATTTACTTAATTTACAGTGGTAGAAAGGATAATATGAAAAAGGGAGAATTTCCTCAAATTATAAAAGTTATATTCATTTTCCTGTGTTTTTTTGACATCTATTTATTGAGCCTTAACTAAGAGTATGGCATAAGTATGATCACAAATTAATCACTTGGAGACAAAAGTCTCATTACCAGTGTCAATTTTCAGTTAAGAAACTATAATATCTGAGTGACTTGGATTTGGTTGAATAGTCACTAATTGAAATTGCTTGCCAGAGAATGAGATAACTTTATGAAAAAGTGAAGTACATGTTTTATATTTTTATGGCTTTGTTTTCAATATCCAGCTGTAACATCTGTCCTTAATATCCTTCTCTCTCTGTTTATAAATGTGAATTCATCTCATAAGGCCTCCTATATGTGCATGTTTTTAATGTACAAAGATTCATATAAAACTGTCTGACATGTAAATCACCTGTGAGGGAGAGCAAGGATTATTTAAATGTTTTATGTTCCTTTGATAATATACTATCTGAAATCTAAAATAGAAGTCTGACTTTTAAATGTAAAGTTTTGAACATAAAGAAAGTGGAGGAAAATGTAGCCATGAATTTTTAAGAACTTTAAAAATTACGCATTTTCAAGATTATAATTGTTTGGTTTAATGTAATAAAATGGTGAGATGTGGATTATTTTCTAAACATTACAGAAAACGATTAAGTCATGACATCCAGGGTTAGCAACTCTTTTTTCTGAACATTTCCTTCTCTTCTCTAAATATTTCTAAGTATTTAATTTTCAACTCATCTGTACATATCATCCACATATACTTATGTTAGTCCTTTATGATCATTTTAGAAATTTCAAATCCTTCTAGTCAGAAATACTCAGAATTTGTGTTGCTGAAATTCTACTAATGCTCTGGGCACTGTTATGAATTCTAGCTAGGTCACAGGAATCCTTGGAACATATGCTTCTGAACTCCACAACTATGTTTGGACTAGTGTGTCATCAAGGTGGCCAACATTTCAGGCTATAAAGGATGAAATAACACCTCAACATTTCCTTCACTCTTGCTTAGCATTATTGAGCCGGTTTCCTCATCTGTAATGATGAAGGCATTGATACCCACCTTTTACACTGTACGCGGACACTCTCTTTCATATATGTTAGGATAGGCTAGGTTATGTGACAGTAACATTTAATCCCAGAATGCCAGTAGTCTATAGCAATGAGATATATTTCTGCTTCATGCTCTATGTCTCTTGCCAGTTGGCTGAGGGCTCCGTTCTTGTAAGCATATAGAATAACAAGAGAGCTTCCACCATCGCAGAGCAGCTAGAGACTTCATTGCATGTTGTCCTCAATCAGAGAAACAAGTCTGTGGTGCCTCCGTCAACTCAAATATTGCTAGTAGCTGTGTCAGAAGGAAAGAGATGGCAATAGATCACACTCTGGCTCCTAAAGAATTTTTCTCACATTATGTTGGCAACAGCAGGTCATATAATACGTCTAACTACAAAGGGTGGGGGGAATGCATTTCTAACATGTGATGAGATGGAAATTTATAAATATTTAATGAAAAGCACTAATGAACACATGTAAAATGTACAGTTTAATGATAACCCATAGTAAGCACTAATTATCTCAGCTGTTGTGAAAGGCTTTCATTTATTCTTTCAACTAAATTTCATTGCAAATGTACTTATCCCAAGTGCTGAGTTAGATATTAGGAATATTTGGATGCATAAAACAAAATTTCAGAACTTGAGGACACTGTTGTCCAGTATATATGTGTGCGAGAGGGGAGGATTGCTATCCTATTTTACCTCCCTTTTCAAATCATTTCACCACAATTTTTTATTTCCCCTGATCCATTTACAACTTCCCTAGCAAATGCAGTACCTGAGTCTCTTTTCTCCAACACTGGTCATTCTTGGCAATGTTAATATCCAAATTGAAGTCCCATCTGAGAGGTACTAATGTCTGTTTCTTGCCCTCCTTTGATTCACTTATCTTTAATTCTTCTCTACCTTAGCTGTTAACCCTCACAGAGTCACCTTGGGACTTGTCAACAAACAGCCTTTCCAGCAAGTGTGGTGTCAGTCATATCCACCCCCACCAAAATCTCATTGCACATACAACACTTATCAATCATCAATATAACTTTAGCTTTCTGTCTTTTTAAAAAATAAATCTCCCCACTCTCTGGGTCCACATAACTCAATTTCTTTTTTTTAATATTTATTTTATTTATTTATTTGTCTTTGCTGGGTCTTAGTTGCTGCACGTGGGATATTTTTTTATTTTTTAGTTGTGGCATGCGGATCATTTGTTTGCAGCATGCGAACTCTTAGTTACAGCATGTGGGATCTAGTTCCATGACCAGGGGCTGAACCCAGGCTCCCTGCATTGGAAGTATGGAGTCTTAGCCACTGGACCACCAGGGAAGTCCCCCACATAATTCTATTTCAAGCTTACTTTACTGCTTCGATCATTTTAGTGTTTACCTTTTATTAAAATTCTGTTGTGTTCAAATGTTTTACTGAACTGTCACCCAGTATTCAATCCTGAATCAACCTCACATATTAGTTCCCCACCCTAGTTCCTGGACCAAAGAGCACTTTTAGAGAAAATTACAAAATGAGCAAATATGACCTAATTCAAATATATGCTTACTGGTCAGTCTGGCTTAGAGCCTAGTGATCATATCTAATCTATTCTGTTTTACAAAGAAAATTAATGCATTGCCATGAATTTACTATTTTTCCTTCTCGATGTCGTTGTATGTCACGTATCTTTTCCCTTTTTTTATATTATTTTATAATATTTTCTAATGCATTGAAATTACTAAATGTTTTATCTGTAAATGTGACACCATTGTTTCCTATTGCCTATCACTTATTCTATTCCTTTTATCTTTATATCCACCCATTCTTAGAGTCATAAAATTTTTAAATCTAAATATAACTTAAAGATTATATTTGAAATCTGGTTCAAATTTGCATTTTGCGTATATCTGTCAATACAACCTCCCCCACCTTCTCACTAAAATACACATGAAAGCTCAGAAGGAAATGAAAATTCACATCATCGACAAACACTATGTCTGGCACATAATCTATTACTAAAATCTGAAATACAGATGGAAGTGAAATGGGAAAAACTGGCAATAGGAAAAACAATATCAAGAACAGGAAATAACCACCTAAATAACAATTCCTACTAGATTTGAGCCAATACATTATGACTTTATCTCATTAAAAAGAAACCAGATAAAAATCATAATTTGTGATAAAGATCATAATCTGAACATCAATCTGAATACCCATGCCAACGTGGGGTTTTGTCATTGCTTTTGTTTTAAGTATTAAATGAAGAAATGAAAATGTTTCATAATAGGTATGCGTTATTTTTTGATATCTTGAGGTATTATAATAATCATATACAAAATAACCTTAATAATATTCTGCACTGAATATAAAGTGCAACTACATTCTCCAAGCCCATATTTTAAATGGCCATGAAGCTGAAAGTAAAATAAAATCCACTTTCCTTTTTTCAGGGTCACAACTTAGTTGATGTTCATATTCCCTGTGACTAATTAAAGAGATCTTTGGAAGTGATTTCTGTTTGTTGTATTACTATTATTTCTCTATTTCTAAGTGCAAAGTCATCCTCATCTAAAAATAGAAGTTATTTCAAGTGTAATGTATTTTCAGAGGATAAAGTTTTATTCCATAGTGAACATTTTCCATCATTTCTTTTCTTAATGCGATATTTGTTTTGCCTTTTTTTCTGATATGTGACAGAAGTGATAAGCCATTCTTTTCTTGAGGGGAAACTTTTTCTTTTAAACAATAATCTTCAATAACTATGAAAAAATGGGGCCGAGAGCACCTCTTATTTTAGAGTTGCAAAAAGTTAGTGAACAAAAAGTACTTAACTTTGTTTACACAGCAGATCTTGTAGGTCCTTAGAGTTTAATGTAGATGATGAAACATTTTCCTCCTTCTCGCTGGTGACAGTTCTATGCCTTTTCCAAGTAGAGCCAACAAGCCAGGGTGACATATTTTCTTCTTCAAGTCACAACACTTATGAGGAACAGGCAACAGCCTCTCAAATTACATTTACATTGAAGTAGCAAGGCAAGTGTAATCCAACCATCAAAGGATAGTTCACTAAAGTGCACCAACTATTGCCAACACAGCCAAGGTATAATTTGTCTTGACTTGATTTAGACAGCCAAAGCAGTGCAAAAAACAGCAATAGTCAGTTACCCACTCTTTTAAATGCAGACATCATCAGACAAGTGACTCTGAGAGGCAAGGTCTAATGATAATAAAACTCAGCTCTCCCAGAAGCTTAAAATTGTGAGTTTGCAATATTCAGTTCAAAAGAGGAGGCATGTTTTTTTTTTCATTTTTAAAATTTATTTTATTTTTTAAATTTTGTTTTAGTTGATTTTTATTGGAGTATAGTTGATTTACGATGTTGTGTTAGTTTCTGCTGTGCAACAAAGTGAATCAGTTATACATATACATACATACACTCTGTTTTAGATTCTTTTCCCATATAGGTCATTACAGAGTATTGAGCAGTTTACTGTGCTATACAGTAGGTCCTTATTAGTTATCTATTTTATAGCTAGTAGTGTGTATATGTCAATCCCAGTCTCCCAATTTATCTCCCCCTCTCCCCCTTGGTAATCATTTGTTTTCTACATATGTGACTCTGTTTCTGTTTTGTACATAAGTTCACATGTACAATTTTTTTAGATTCTACACGTAAGTGATATCATGTAATATTTGTATTTCTCTGTCTGACTTAATTCATTCCGTATGACAGTCTCTAGGTCCATCCATGTCACTGCAAATGGCATTATCTTGTTCTTTTTTATGGCTGAGTAATAGTCCATTGTATATGTGTACCATATCTTCTTTATCCATTCATCTGTCAGTGAACATTTAGGTTGCTTCCGTGTCATGGCTATTGTAAATAGTGCTCCAAAAAACATTGGGGTGCATGTATTTTTTGAAATTATGGTTTTCTCCGGGTATATGCCCAGTAGTGGGATTGCTGGGTCATATGGTAACTGTATCTTTAGAGTTTTAAGGAACCTCCATACTGTTCTCCATAGTGGCTGTACCAATTTTCATTCTCACCAACAGTGTAGGAGGTGTGTTTCCTAAGTACGTTTTTGTCTGCTATTGATCTGGTTTAATTATAGAAATTCAATAACTTTTCCTGACTATAAACTCAGTAGCACCTATTAAAATTACATTAGGCTAAACCATATAAATTTGCAAATATTTGGCTATTTTTTATCTATACAAAGGGCAATTTATGTGGTTCAATCTAAAAATTATTTAATAACAAGTTCTAGGGAAACTCTCAAGTTTCTCAAAAAAGAAAATTTCATTCAGAAAGCTTCAGTGACTAGCTCAAGGTCACATGCTAGTGAGTGGTTGAATGATTAGAATGATTACTCGCCATCTTCTATCAAATCATACCAGAAATTTCATTTTTTCACACGTCCCATGGATCTCCTCCCTCTAGACCTCAGCACTTGCTGTTCCTTCTGCATGGGATGCTTTCCTCCTCCCCATTTACCAACTCATGCTTATCCTTTGCTTCTTGGGCTAGAAAGCCCAACAAGGGAGAAGCCTGTTCTGACACCATCACAAACTGTGTCAGATCCCCATTGTTTATCCTCCCTTCAATACCGTTGCAGTTAATTAAGCTATCTGCTGGAATAAAAGTTTACTGAAAAGTTAGTGAAAACACGCCTGCTATAATATTAAAGAAGGCAGCAAATACAATGCAAATTTATACTATGTGATTTTCTCAACTAAACATATTTACATTTCCCTCTCTAAAAAAGTTACAACATATTCACTTGAGATTTACATCTCATGTGACTTCCACACTGGCAGTTATGTAATGAATTATAACAATTGGTTTGTGACCTGTCTTTCATGATAGATGCACAAGAACTCCATAGGAGGATTTGTGGCCACTGAGTTCCACAGTTCATGACACAGTAAGGTTCAGGTGTTCAGGTTCAGATATTCACTGTACTTGTTCATCACAAGATCATTCTTAGTATCCTGTAGAATTAGAGTTTTAACCCCAAACCAGTAAACTACAGTACTACTAAATCATTTGCATTATATTAATCTATTAAATTATTCACTGAATTTTAGTAGTAAAAAGAATAAGGGTTTTTTAATTAACTAGTCATCAAGGTGGAATGCCATAGTATTAATACACACATTTAGACATCTAGATAAATCCTGTAAATTTGCTTTCATGTTTAAAACACTAAAGACTAAAAACTAATTTTTTCTCATTTATAACTGTCTTTAACTTTGATTTTATAACCTAACACACTCAAAAAGCTACAACATACGTATATTCGGATGATCTAGATGTAAATCTCGAGTGAATATGTTGTAACTTTTTTAGAGAGAGAAATGTATATATGTTTAGTTGATAAAATCACATAGTATGAATTCGCATTGTATTTGCTGCCTTCTTTAATGTTATAACAGGAGTGTCTTCACTAACTTTTAAGTAAACTTTTATTCCAGTGGATAGCTTAATTAATAACATACAGTAAACCATCCAGTAGAGAAGCTACTTACTTGATTGTCAAATGAAATAACAACAAAATCCCCTACAGTGAAAGCTCCACCACTGTAATTAAGTTATGTCATACTTTACCCTGAAGAGAATATTAAAAACATAAGATGAGCCAATGCTGTCCACTATATTTTTCTATTTATAGCATGATGCTAAATTGCTACTTTTATGTTAGAGCTAAGACATCAATAGCAGAACACCAAGGGCCCTTCTGATGCTCACTTACGTTTGCTTTGTGGATATTAAAGTAAATATAGATCTCAAAAGAGAATGGTTTGCTGACTGACCATTTATCTTAAACGAGATTGATGAAAATTTTTAGAAACTTAATGGATATCAAATATTTAGAAAATAAAGCAGTTGCAGAATTTTAACAATTGATTAGGTAATTTTTCGTATATATCCTCCTTTCTAGTGTTCTGCATATGTGAACTTCAAATAAAATACACAAAAAATGGTAACTGATAAACTCTAAATAAAAATAAATTTACAGAAAATCATACATCCTGATAAATTAATTAAATTTGTAACCTGCTTGTTATAGTTCCAAAATTGATTATTTAAAAACTGAAAACTCTTATATATATATATATATATATATATATATATATATATATATATATATATGGGTATAATTAGAAAAGGAAAACCAAAAAGCCCTTGTCCTGCAAATCATCCAAGCAAATTGTAAGCGATGATTAAAGGAACAACATGGCTGAAGTAACTTCTCTTGAATGATGGCCTTCCTGATTCTAAAATAGGTCACCTGTCAAGAAGAAGATGGATAGTTTCCTAGTCATCATTATACCATGTCTACCACAAGAATCAGATGCTTGACGCAATGCAACTATTACCCTGATGGCATTCTGGCTTATAATAGATTTTTTTTTTAAAGGAGATTTAAACACTTGAAGGAAGCTTTCCCTTTGTTTTGTATTGCTAGGGAAAATGTTTATTTCTTTGTTCATGAAGTTTAGTTTGATTACTAAGAAGAAAAACACAAACAAAACCCTAGGCACTTTCTGAATGACACATAGAAAACTTGGCACCCATAAAAAGTATTATAAATTCCTTTACACAGAAAGTACACAAAGGTACACATGTACCTACAAACACACACACACACATACAAGATGTAACCATAAACTAGTAAGCTCAATTTTATTGCACAGATAAAGTTTCTCTATGCTGTGTGGTTACATATACATGTTGTGTGTGGAGATTGTCAGGAAGAAAGACATTTTCCTCCACCCTTCTAGGTTCTTCTGACTGGTCTAAAAATTAAATTGACATGAGACAGATTAACGGGCAAATAATCAAACGAAAGTTTAATAACATGTATACATGAGAGAGACTCAGGAGAACTGAGTAACTTGCGGAAATGGCAGAAACCTTCACCTTAAATACCATCTTCAGCTAAAAACAAGAGAGGATGTTGGGAGTAGTGGTTTGGAACTTCAGAGGGGAGGAAGGCAATTCACATGGAGAAGGAAAAAGCAAATATTTGGTGAACAAACGTTACCGGGGCCTTGCAGAGACAATGGGACAGAGTGGACTCTAATCTGTAGGCCCTGCTGAGTTCCCCCCACTACATCTACTTCATATTCTTTATAGATCTCTGTGGTAATAGCTGTATTCCAGGAACAAGCCCTCTGTCTAAATTCTTTTAGGCAGTTGGGGGAAGGTTAAAGTTTCCTCCTGTGTCATTTGGGCTTTGATTATTTTCAGCTCGAAATAATACTCGAAATAATCCACAAGCTAAAGAGACACATTTTATCGTGGCAGATTATTCTCCCCTTCAAGATATATCTCTATATATCTATACAGAGATATAGATATACATAGATATATACCTTTTGACTGAACAAATTTGACTGATATTTTTTATCTAATTACTTTAACCACTGTTACCCTTTGTTACATTTCCTTTCTTTTCTGCATAATGGTCACTTATTAGATTTCACTTAAAAATTTTTGTTAACAAAATTTATATTCCTTTATATGGAGTTAATGTAATTTACTATTGTTCAACTTAATGCAGTGGACAGTGAATATGTTTACATAAATAACCATTCTTTATATATTCCCTTAAAGATTCCTAGGAATGACTGAGACACAATTACCAAATTTTATGCTGTCTATATAGATTTCCATATCATTTCTATCATATGTATGCTTGAGAAGTGTATAATATAGAATGTTATGGTAAAGTGAGTGGCATGTAAGAATCTGCCAATACAAAATGAAAAAAAAGTATCTAATTATCATTTAATATAACTTGGTGATAGTGAATTTGACAGTTGTTTCACGTGTTTGAATTTTTGTTTCTTAATTTTCTAAATTATGTTTCCATTTAATTTTTTAAAAAAATTATTTACAATTATAAGTTGCAGTAGAAGAAGTTGAAAATTGTTTCATATGCATTTGCATTTCCCATTTTTTAATTTTCTCTTGGATTTCCCCAACTCTTCAGACATTTTCTTACCGTTTAATACATGGAACTGTACAAACGCATGTTCAAAATGGGCTTGAGTAACAGATGTTATTAAATACATAATACTAGAACCGGATATTGAAAGCAAGTCTGTAGTCTTAGGAGATGAGCTACTTTTGTTTGCCATTCCTGATCTACTTTCCACCATTTTCACCCCTTATTTGTCCCTAGAGACTGAAATATATGCACTCCATTAATAGGTTTCTATAACCTTCAGTTTAAGGTGAGGAAATTGATATCAGGATATTTATTTTCCAGTCTCCTCCCTCCTCCCTAGCTTAGTCCTTTTACCAAAGTAACAGCTCTGGTCAGGAGACCCTCTCCACACAGTCACTGTGTCTTCAGGTTCAGACAGTCACTCTCTCCCTATGACCTAAGAAAGGTGGCTTCCTGTCATTCTTACAAGAGCTGTGACTATAATTCAATTTTGTGTTTTCTGGCATAATGTACTTTGCATCGTGGTTTTAGTAACATTTCTTCTGAACAGAATACATAAGTTTTTCTATCAATGAAAGATGCAGATGGTAAAATTTATTTTGCCTTCACTTTTAAGTGATATCTTAGCTACTATACCATTTTAGATTGATAATTATTTTTCATAAAAACTTAGAAGATTTTACTTCATTTTCTTCTGGAATCTGTTCAATCCAATGAGAATTCTGCTGTTAAAATAATTTCTGTCCCACTGTGTCTTTTCTCTTCTGTTCTTCGCTTTACCTTTTGCTTTACTTTTTTTTCTTTAATTTATAATTATAGATTATAATATATAATTACATTATATATTATATCTTTAAATTATAATTATAAATGTATAATTTAATTATACACTTTTAAAAAAATTGAAGTATATTTGATTTACAGTGTTTCAAGTGCACAAAGTGATTCAGTTATACATTATATATGTATGTATATGCATATATATATTCTTTTCCAGATTATTTTTCACTATAGTTTATTACAAGATATTGAATATAGTTCCCTGTGCTATACAGTAGGTCCTTGTTGTTTATCTATTTTATATATAATAGTGTGTATCTGTTAATCCCAAATTCCTAATTTACCCCTCCCCTCTTTCCCCTTTGGTAACCATAAGTTTGTTTTCTATTTCTGTGAATCTATTTCTGTTTTGAAAGTTCATTTGTATTATTATTTTTAGGTTCCACATATAAGTGATACCATATGATGTTTGTTTTCCTCTGTCTGACTTACTTCTGTTAGTATGATAATCTCTAGGTCTATTCATGTTGCTGCAAATGGCATTAATTCATTCTTTTTTATGGCTGAGTATTATATATATATACATATATATGTTTTTATATATATATATATATATATATATATATATATATATCTTCTTTATCCATTCATCTGTCGACGGGCATTTAGGTTGCTTCCATGTCTTGGCTATTATAAATAGTGCTGCTGTGAACATTAGGGTGCATGTATCTTTTTGAATTAGAGTTTTTGTATTTTCTGAATATATGCCCAGGAGTGGGATTGCAGGATCATATGGTGACTTTTTTTAGTTTTTTAAGGAACCTCCATACTGTTCTCCACAGTGGCTGCACGAATTTACATTCCCACCAACAGTGTAGGAGGGTTCCCTTTTCTTCACACCCTCTCGAGCACTTATTATACATAGACTTTTTGTTGATGGCCATCCTGACCAGTGTGAGGTGATAGCTCATTGTAGTTTCGATTTGCATTTCTCTAATAATTAGTTATGTTGAGCAACTTTTCATGTGCCTATTGGCCATCTGTATGTCTTCTTTGGAGAAATGTCTATTTAGGTCTTCTGCCCATATTTTTATTTTTTTATTTTTTTGATATTAAGCTGTATAAGCTGTTTGTATATTTTGGAAATTAATCCCTTTTCAGTCACATCTTTTGCAAATATTTTATCCCATTCAGCATGTTGTCATTTTGTTTTGTTGATGGTTTCCTTTGCTGTGCAAAAGATTTTAAGCTTAATAGGACCCATTTGTTTATCATTCCTTTTGATTCTGTTACTCTAGGAGATGTATCCAAAAAATAATTGCTGCGATTTATGTCAAAGTGTGTTCTGCGTATGTTTTCTGGTAGGAGTTTTATAGCATCCTGTCTTACACTTAGGTCTTTAATTCATTTTGAGTTTATTTTTGTATATGGTGTTACAGAATGTTCTAATTTCATTCTTTTACATGTAGCTGTCCAGTTTTCCCTGCACCACTTATCAAAGGGACTGTCTTTTCTCCATTGTATATTCTTGCCTCTTTTGTCATGGATAATTGACCATGAGTGTGTGGGTTTGATTCTGGGATTTCTATCCTGATTCATTGATCTATGTGTCTGTTTTGTGCCAGTACCATACTGTTTTGATGACTGTAGCTTTGTAGTATAGTCTGAAGTCAGGGATCTTGGTTCCTCCAGCTCCATTCTTCTTTCTCAAGATTGTTTTGGTTATTTGGGTTTCTTTGTGTTTCCATACAAATTTTAAAATTATTTGTTCTAGTTCTGTGAAAAATGCCATTGGTAATTTGATAGGGATTGCATTGAATCTGTACATTACCTTGGGTAGTATGGTCATTTTAACAATCTCTATTCTTCCAGTCCAAGAACATTGTATGTCTTTCCATCTCTTTGTGTTGTCTTCAGTTTCTTTCATCAGCATCTTATAGTTTTTGGAGTACAAGTCTTTTGCCTCCTTAGGTAGGTTTATTCCTACATATTTTATTCTTTTTGATGTGATGTTAAATGGGATTGTTTCCTTAATTTCTCTTTCTGATATTTCATTGTTAGTGTACCTTTTTCTTTTTTAAGATTTTTTCTTTATATTGGATGATCCAGAGTTTCATTAATATGTGCAAAGGTATGCCTTTATTTTTGTAAGTCTTGCTTGGTCCTTTATGTGTGTTTCAATCTGAAGAAAATATTTTAAATTTTGGATTAATCATTGGGCATAACGTATATATGCATGATTGCATAGTTTTACAGTCCAGATTACCCTTCATTTCCTACTACAGGAAATGTGTAATTTTACAATGAGCAATGACCCTCTAACTCAACAATCAACAACAGTATCACTATTGGGGAGACAACCAGACATTACATGCTTTCTGTACACAATATTGTTTTTCCTGTTTACAGAATCTTAATTTTATACTCGTACTCTTAATAGAATATGAGAGATGATTTTCTTAAATAACTAACTCTTAAAACAGTACAATCTTCTGTAATAATTGCAGAAGAACAATTTGAAATAAAATGAAAGTAATTTAGTACCTAACTAGTTATCCTCCAAAAAATGTTATACCAACTTCTGAGCTCTTATAATTTTGTTCATAAACTGCTCACCACTCTCCCCTCATTTTTTTCTACTACTTCAGAGCAATGACACAAAAGGTGACTTTGGGGGACTTTACCCCCAAGAATACTGAAAACATACAGTATAGTTGAAAAATAGTGTGCTTCTTATGCTAATAAAGTATCAAGAAACATCCCTTTGTTGTAAGATACCCTTCAATCAGATTGCAGACCCTAAAGATCTGCAATACGGAAGTTTCTAGAAATAAAGTAGTGTCACCCACATTGACATCTATTCAGTTCCTCTGAAAGGCCATTGCAGAGCTTTTTAACTTTCTTCTGTCTTATTTTTCAAGCACACTCTCAATCCCGATTGGTTAACTTTCAGGAACTTCTGAAGTCTCAAATGGCTACTCACACTCAGTAACAACTCATGGTAACACATCCCTTTAGCAGCTTGCATTTTTTTTCACAAAACATGTTAATTGTTACATATTTAAATTCTCAAGAAATTTTAAGTTCTATAAGAAAGAAAGAGTATATATTTTATTTACCACTACTAAATCCTAGTGCTTAGCTAAATGCCTGGCACACAGTGGTACTAAACAAATATTTGATGAATGACTGAATGAATAAATGAATGTCTATTATTGCATTCCTAGTTTGTTATTTTATATACCTAGTTAGGAGACTTACATTTCTCAATGCTTAGAATGCCTGACATTATACCTGGCTAATACATAAAATATGTTATTTTAGAAGTTATTTCAAATACAGCTTTTAAAAACGTAGTGATATTTTAAATGACTGATGACATTCACCAGTTATTGATTTACACTTCTATTGCTCAGTGAGATCAAACAAACGTGTTTAATAACATGATGACACAATTGACCACTTTATTACGTCTGTATTATAATGTATTGTGATAAATGCTGTTTTAAAATTTCCTCCAAATTTTGTATATATTGTCCAAATATGTACAAAAGAAGAGGGAAAAACTCACTCTGTGTCACCACCTAATGTGCAATCATAGTTTAGGAACAGTTTATAGTTCACATAACTTTTCTCATTTGATGTTTATTTGAACATGCTTTAATGTCATATTTCCATGAACTTCACTGAAAACTTTGGATTTGAAGCTGGCAAAATATTTATCATTTTCATATACTGGATATCGTTGTACTCCAACTGGGAACAGCAGTTGCATGATATTTATGAGATGAATGCCACAAAGGATTGTTCTAGTAATAGATGTGTGGAATGCTCCTCTTACTTAATTTATGAATTCCCTAAGGGCACAATTCTGATAATTGAAATTGTCAAGAGAGCCCTTATCTATCATGGAGAAGCATGAATTCCCATGATGCTGAACCTAGAAATCTTCTGTTGGGAAACATAATCAGGAGGCAGTTTTGTTGCACATAGTTTGGTTCCAGCTTTTTGTCTTACCTACTGGGTGTCCTTGGGCAATGTTTATCTGAACATTTTTATGATAGTTTACTCATCTGAGAAGTGAAACATTTACTGATATCTGAAGATCACTGGGATATCATTTCTTTAAAAATTTTTTAAATGTTACTTCTGATTTCAAAAACAGTAAATCCATTTATTGTAACCAATGAAACAATACAATGAAAAGCTTATTCTCTCCACCATTACTTCTGATTCCATCCAACTATGGTAATTTTCATGCTCTTGTGCATGTCCTAACACCTTTTTCTCCTTGTTCATGCAAACATTTACAACATATGCAGGTGACCTTTTGCCCTAGTTTGCCCATGAAGATCTTAGTTTACTCTTGTTTTTCTAGTATAATGATCAATAATGCTTCTTTCCTTCTCAGAAGTATCCAGATTTGGATGATCAATTACATAGTAACCCTTTTTCAAGGCATTTGCTTGTTTATTTTTAATTTACCTGTGGCTATTATCATAATGCTGGGCATTTGGTAAGTTTGCAACAATGGCAGGTGGTGTCATTAGAATCCTCATTTGTTAGGCACCTATCAAATATTTAATAATGCAGTTACAGGGAGAGTGGTGTGGTCATATCAGGGCTAACAATTGAATGGATGAAATGCTTGTTAATAAAACATTTTGATACTTTTTAATGGGAAAATTTTATATTGTTTCTTCAAAGATAAAAAATAAACTCTACCATTTTCATTTATAGTAAATATGCCAGTCTTCTTTTTATAATTTTAAACTGGGAGTAGAGATGAGCTCATGTAATACTGAAGGTACCAGCTTTCAGAAAAGTTAAATGATTTATTTAAGGTCACACAGATATTTAGTGTCATTGTCTGGCTCAGCTCTCTTATTGAAAATGCATACACACACCCTTAGCCACGTAGGTAAAGATCGGTCAACTTATTAGGCTATTTTAAAACAAAATGTGACAAATTCAATTGATCTCATCTGGTGGTATAAACAGCTGATGCTTTTTTTCATGTGTGAGTGTGTGTGTGTGTGTGTGTGTGTGTGTGTGTGTGTGTGTGGGTGTGTGTTTTCTATCAGAGGAAATAGGTATTTTCAACTGAGCAGGCAAATCTAGAAACATGAGGGAGGAAGGTCCACCTGCCCAACCAGGCAGACAGCAGAATCAGCCTCTTCATTTAGCAAGCTTTTCAGCTTGATTCAAACATCCAGCAGGCCATCTCTTAGTAACTGCTTAAAGAGCTGTTAATTTCCTCTGTCAACGTTTGTTCTCCACCTTCCCAATTATCACTGAATAATTTTAAGGAAAGTTGAAGAGACAGAATTTTATGAAACAAATTGATACAGTAATTTAGGTAACATAATTATTTCTCCACCTGCTTATATTTTAAGGTCTTTTTTAGTCAATTTACACTCCAACTACCATATTTTATATGTACTAAAGGAAATGAAAAAAGGTAAAAAGGTATTCCAAGGGCAAAATGATTCATTAAAGTGGATAAGTGCAGAATTTTTGTAAAAATCAGAAGGAGAGATATAATCAAGGGCTTGTGGGTGAACAGCTCATTTTGTTTTGAGATAGGCATATTTTTTCAGTACTTCTGCAGGTTTATTGTCACTAGTTAAGCAGAAGAGCCATGCTATTGAAGAATAAATAGCAGATATATTTGAAGCTCTTGCAAGAGGAAAATGAAGTATGCAATGCTTGATGAAATAAAATGAAAGTAAACGGGGAAAGCAAGTATCAATATTTCAAAGATAGAGAAATAATGAGAGAAACAAAGATATTCATGGGGAATTTTTCAACAGGTTCGAGAGTTCAGGTAAGACAAGCCCCTCCAAGTTTATATGCGCTTTGGAACCATATTCTAATTTTTGAAGGAGTTATTTTTCAGGTTTTTTTTGTAGGGAAAATGAGCTAAACTCTTTTTATGAAAACGCTTGATGTTTTTTGATTCTTTTTGAAAATTAGCTGCTTTATTCAATCGCTCTTTTTAAAACTCATCAACAGTACTGAATAAACATATTTATTAAACAAATAAGTCTATGTTTATCAACATGCTTTGGGTTTGGATACTTGTATTCTAGGCAGCCTGTAAAAACTAATGATCTTGGTAAAGATGGTATTAACCCCTTTTTACATTTTTCTCTTTGACTATAGTTTTGCAAATATGTCTATGGATATTTTATTTGTTTGTTTGTATGTGTGTTTGTTTTGGGGTGATAACCACAGAAACTATAATAACACTTATTATTTATTGATATAATATATGTTATTATTTATACTTATGAAGGCCAGCCATGTGTTGAGCATATAATATACACTGTCTCACTGCCTCTAATCACCTGAAAGATGAACAATAATTACTTCCATTTTAGAGACAAGGAACTGAAATTGCATCCAAGGTAACATAGCTTAACTGCTGGGTCTAGATCCAGATAGTCTGACTAGATCTCATTTTGTAGTATGTGATGTAATATATTTGATATAATCCTCTGCATTCTACAGAAGAAGAACCAAAGTGCACACGTGTTAAGCAATCAGGCAACTCCATTGTTACCACACTGTATGTTCTTTCCAAAACTACAGAGTCTGATGAAATTTTGTTTTTGTTACTTTTAGCTGCATAGTGAAATGTATCTGGATGTTTACCAAAATCAGTAAATAACCACAAGACTTACAATGTTTTAATGACTGCTTGTTACGCTACCTTTCTTTTCAGCACGCACGCGCGCGCACACACACACACACACACACACACACACACACACACGTATGTAAAAATCAATGTCAGATTCTCTCTGCTCTGAGTTTTTGGCACAGGAAGAAGGAACTGGTTGGAATAGAATTGATTTAATTCCCAGTTGTTGTGGTCTTTCCTCAATCCCTGGGGTTAGCAGACCATCTAATGTCAGTCATTCTCAATCATATTGGAGTGTGTGGTGGATATCTGGCTTTGTATAGATATCCATTTGATATGTCACCATCCTAACTTACTTCATGTCGTTTCTGGATCATTCCTAAAAGTATATATCACATTAATTTTTAGACAAGTTTCTAATTTTCATTAATTTAATAATTTTAAATAACTTCATTAGTCATTATTATCTATATTTATAAAGTACGGTATGGTAGAAAAGAGATAACTGCACATTTTTGTTATATGTTTACATTTCTATAATACCAATCAAGATAGAAGAATATCAGATTAGGTCAGTCAAATTTATGAAAAACATATGCAATGTAGTTTTTATACACAGTAGTAAAAATGAATATTCCAGACTATAGTTCTGCTCAGATGTTGTTAAAGAGGCAAACAACTTTTAGAATGTCATTTCAAAGAACACAGTAGTAAGAACACGCACACTAATGTTAAATACGTCTCTATTTGAATTCTAAGTCTAGCTCCTACTTGGGCAAGCTAGTTGATGAACTTTAGTTCACTTACCAACAAAATGGAGATAATTAATACCAATGACTACTTTTCGGGTTTATTATGTGTCCGATAGTAAGGCCTCATACACTGCAACAAAATTTTACTAAAGTAAAGAAATGTGTTTGTTTATCTTTTGAGTAAGTGCAGTGCTAATATGTTGCCTGTAACGTTGCTTCTTTTGAATGTATATTTGCTTCATTATAAGAAAGTACAGATTTATAAATATCTAATACTATTTCAAGTTATTGTTTACCATCTTGTCCAAGATGGAAGCCTTCCTATCCCTCTCTTTTCTTCATGGGTTTCTTTTCTTTCAGAAATATAATATTTTCTCTTTTTCAATGTCTGGAAGATTCTTTTGCTAAAATCTGACTATAATATCCAGCATTCTCTGGATCTTCATAAATGAATAGCTGGGATAGAAGATATCTGATTCTCAAAATGACCTTAATTTGAGCGCAATCAGAAGGAACATTTTCAATGATGCAAGATGACTGTCCATACTGCAGAGGTAGTGAGCCGATCTTTTATAGACTGAAGTGTCAAAGACTTCAATTATAGTTAACAAGATTAATATAAAAGAAGGTCATATGCCCACATTCCAGTTTATGAAAATATATGATCTGTATTAATCTAAATAATTGAAATTTTGGTACCTTACAAATGTCTCATGCTATATGGGGATCATTATTTACTACACTGAATAGTGATGGGATTTTTTTAATACTGCTTAAACTTTAAGTTGTGGTATATAGAGAGATTATTTAATATATTCAGAATTACATAAAAGAAACAGATGAGTGAAATATTCTTAGTTCACTCAGGACAATTTAGGTTAACTGAAATATCCAAATTGTCAGAAAGTTTCAGATATAAATAAAAACCTTAAAAAGAAAACTTTATTTTTTAAGACATGTCGGGGAGTCATCTTGGAAGTTGCTCCTCCAGCCCCAGTCAAGTGTTCAGATGATGCAGGCTCAGCTGAGATGCTGATTGAAACCACACAAGAGACCTTGAGCCAGAACCACATAGTTAGGCCACATTTGCATTTCAGACTTTCAGAAACTGTATGAGGTAATAATTGCTTACTGTTGTAAACTGCTAAGTTTGGGAGTAATTTGATCTACGGCAATAGATAGCTAATATACCCTTCTAAACTATGTTAGTGGCTTTTATTGAAAACTTTTATTTCAATAATTGTAATGATTTAATTTTGGCATAGATGTGTGTTCTTCCCCCTACTTTATTTCAGGCTACCAAAATCCTGGCAGATTAATAGTACATTTGTATACTGGACTTTTGGATTTAATACTTCTTACTAGGTTCTAAGGAAGAAGAGAAATGGCTAACTTGGTGATAGTGATCAGTGTTTCACTAGAATTATAGTGACCCTCTTCAGAAGAATATTTGAAATGGTCTTCAGGATAAATGTTTACTAAGGTGAGATAGTGAGTATTGAAACTAAGTGCCAAAAATTGTTGAACATTTGAGTTTTATAAGCCACATAAGAATAAATTACAAAAAATTACCTTATTCTAGCAAAATAATAATTGTTTATTGGTTAAAAATAAAGATAGTGAGTTTTTATATTATGTGCTATCTTCCTTGATGTATGTGTGTACCATAAAAATATATCTATAAATATTTAAATTAAAGAGAAAACATGTTATTGTTGCTATATGTAAGAAGCAAAATGAAGCATTTTCACTTCAGCTCTGAAATGAATTTAACTGGCTTTGCGCATTTTGATGGTGATTATAGTGTGTGTTTTATTTCTGTAGAAGAGAAAACACACTGACCTCAGAATTCTAATTCTTGCACTGACTTTCATGACTGCTCTTCCCATATTAGCAAGCCGACCATGGACATGTCACTTAAACTTTATGAGTCCTGGTTTCCTTCTCTATAAAAGAGGGATAATAACTTGCCTTTCTTAACTATCAGATTATTGGGAAAGTCAAACATATAATGGATATTAAAGCACTGTCAAAATTAAAGCAGTTATGTTATTATTATCATTTTAGCTCCTCTTTTGTTTGTTTTTACATCTTTATTTAAAAAACTCATTTTAAAGTAGCTACTGACATTAAACCACTATAGATGATAAAAAAAGCAATTAATGAGAAAAGATAATCACTTATAATGTTGATGTCAATTCTCAGTTGATATTACTGGGCATGTGAAAAGCTTAAGGGAACATTTAAGGTTACCTGACAAAACAGGGATTTGATTATTACGTAATATAAGATGTTTTATTCATGTTAGTTGAGCAATGTGGAACAAGTTAAAAAGTGACATTTAAACCAGAGTGGAGGAGTTAAGTGTGAATCAAATTTATATTTGCCAAAATAGGTACCTGGTATTCCTACAGATTTTATGGATAAAAATAATTTTTAAAGTTTATTCACACTAGACATATTTTTCTTCATGTTAAGTCTTGTGTTTTAAAGGCTATTTGAATATTTGGAAGCACTCCATTGCTGAGAAACTATAGTTATTAGGAAAAATAATATGAAAGAAAGAGATTCAACTAAAATTGAGTGACGTTTAGAAAGATAACCAGTATTATGGAGACAAGGAAGAATTGCATTAAATAAAAATTAATATAACACTTCTTCTAAATTTAGACTATGGCTCAAAACCCTGAAAATCTTAACCGGCTGTAAATCTAAAGCTATAAACAGAGAGCAAATTTGAGATTTTAGCAAATAATATTGCTAAAGGATTTGTTTGAAAAATGCTTCTTGTTCAAAGTATTATTTAAAGTCTAAACTGTTTCCAGAATTTTTTGACATAGACTTTCCTCCTAGTGGTTTTTCTCCAGGTTAGTAAAGTTGAAATGTTTACTTTACTAAACTCTAAAACAAAAAACATTCTCTGAGGAAATTTAGATGTCCAGGTTAGGTAGACCGATATAGGAGTCAATGACTCTATGGCTCAAAATGAATACTATTTTGACATCCTTACAGTTTTGAATCCTTTGAAGAAAAAAACAAATAAGCAAACAAAAACCTAATTCAAAGATTCTGTGTTTGATTAAAAATTTGTACTCTATGTGTACATTCAAAATTTGATTTATTTACAGTTATCTTCAAAATAGTTTATTTATTTATTTATTTTTAGTTAACAAACTGAGGCTTCCTTTCTCATCCTCATTAGTATTGATGACTATATTGATATAAATGATATTAATACATTTGCATTAATTAATACAATTGATATTATCGTAAACAATGAGTCCTTTTTCCCTGGTTATAATTGGCTACAGAATTGAGTTTAATATACATATTACCATGATTCACCTTTGTTTGGCTAGAAATCTCTTACTCTATAATGAGGAAACAGTGAATGCAGCATAACTGGATTGTCAATAAAATTTTTTCTTCTGTTGTACATACATTTAACACATCAGAAAGACCTATCTCCTTAATTAATGTAGTGCCATTGATTTTGAATCATATAATACATGTTTAAATCTTTTCTTTGCCATTTATAATTTATCATTTGGGAAATTACCTAACGTCCTATTTTCACCATCTGCAAAATGAAGGTAGTGAATACTTACCTCACCAGTCATTGCAATGACTAAGTGAAAGTAATTTTTAAAAAGCTACTTTGCAAATTATAAAGATCTACATAAATGTTGGTTGTTGTCATCATATTACTGTTAGGTGGATACGTAAATAATTGGACATGATAAACACAAAGAAGCAAAACCAACCCAACATAGACAGAATCCATCGATTCTGATAATTTGATGTAATTTTGATTGCATCAAACTAACTCTAGCAGAAGATAAGAGTAAGGACATAACTAGGGAGAACTGTGTTGAGCTACTTTAGAACAAACTGACACAGGGACCCCGATTTGCTGCTACTCAACATAAAATACTTATGACCTAAGAGCACTATCCAGGAGGCAACAACAGAGCAGCTTCCACTCATCTTCCTTGTCTACAGGATCTCTTTACTACATTCAATGGTTAATCCAAGATTTTGACTCCTCAAAACAGTGCATGTATTTCCTCATAGCCCATGGAATCCTGGATTCCAAAACTCTGTCTGCGGAGGGAAACGTGGGAGCAGCATGAGCATGTTCGCCTTCTTTTTTAGGACTGAAGAGAAGCTTCAGGGATTTCCTCTGTGGGCACTGGCACAACCCTGCTCTTCATTGGGAACAAATGGAAAACTGGTTTCTATGCATTGTGATACAGATGGTCCTCTGTATCCCTGTAGGTTCTGCATCTGAAGATTCAGAACCTGCAGATAAGAAGGGCCGACTGTACTATGCCATTAAATATAAGGAACTTGAGAATCCACTGATTTTGGTATCCTCCAGGGTCCTAGAACCAATCTCCACTGGATAAGAAGAGACAATAGTATTGTTACAGGTATAGTGTTGACAGAGTGAGCGGCTAGTGTGTTGTAAGGAGTACTTGGCTTTCAGGGATGGAATTCTGACGAGATGCCTTCCTACATGTCTTAATGAACCTTGAGCAGTAAGATCTTGACTCTTGTAAGTCAAAAGGTGCATTTTATTCCAAATAGAATTCTTAATATCTCATGTCTAAAGAGGCTTGGAGTTTTATGAAGATACCAATAGAATTTGATGAGGATCACTTATTCCATCCTTAGGGAATGAAAACGACAATTTACAGCCTTGTATAAAGTAAACTATAATAGTCGTACAGTGCCGTCTTATGTTGCTATCTTTTTTTTCCTATCAGAGAACTCATGTAATAACGTAAGTTAGGAGCTGAAGAAATAGCCTTGTTTTTCTCTGGTTCACTGTTGTGCCCCTTGGTTCACTTGCCCCATGCAATCTGTGCTGGGTTGCTTGGTTCTTGTTTCAGTACCATTACTAATTCAAAGAATAATATTAACATTCAGAATTTATTTCTATAGACATTTTGGCTGCCTTTCCACTGGCTGTGGCTGAGTTCTGCTGCAGATTTCAGACTATAACCTAAGCTTTGTCAGTCTTTGTTTTCTTCAATAAACCACAGGCTCTCCTGGACTCATCTTTTGATTTGCTGTAGCAATGTATGGGACATTTTAAAAAAGGTCTTTGTTGAGATAGCATGATCCATTCAATAAGTATTTGTTGAACACCTATAATGTGCCAAGCATAGCAGAGAAGGAAATAGACAAAAATATTTCCCCTCATAATTTATGTTCTAAAGGTGAACAGACAGTAAGCAAATAAGTAAAAATATGTGCAGGTGGTACTGATGTAATTGAGAGCAATAAAGCAAAGGAAAGGATGTGCCAAAGGTGGAGATTCAAATTGTACGGTCAAGGATGACCTCACTGCTAAAGGGATGTTTGTGCAAAGACCTGAAGGAAGTGATAGAGAAAGGTGGATATCTGAGGATAAGTATTCAAGGTAGAGAAGTATAGCACAGGCGAAGTCTCAGAAGAACTGCAAGGAGGTCAGTATGGCTAAGGTATAGAGTTCAAGGAGAAATGTAAAAGGAGATAAAGTTAATGTTTGCTTATTTTTGCTGCTGCAACAAATTACCACAGATTTAATGGATTCTACAGGACAAATTTACTATCTTACAGTTTGTAGGGCAGTGTGGTCACTGGACTAAAATCAAGGTGTTGGAAGGGCTGTATTCCTTTCTGGAGGCTCTAGGGTAAAATTCTTTTCCTTCCCTTGTCCAGTTTCTAGAGGCTGCCCTCTTTCTTTGGCTCAGTCTCCTTCCTCCATCTTCAAAGACAGCGAACGATGTCAGGCTTGATATTTCTCACCCTGCATCTAGATGGTTCTCTTTTCTGATTTCGTTTTTCACATTAAAGACCCTGTGATAATATTGGGCCTACTGGGTAATTCAAAATCATATTACTATTTTGGGGTCAATTGATTAACAATCCTAACATCGTCTCATCTGCAACCTTAATTTCCCTTTGCCACATAATGTATTTACAGGTTTTGAGTATTAGTACATAGACTTCTAGGGGGGAGGTCATTATTCTGGCTACCACAGGGAGGAAATAAATGTAATGCATATGTTAATGAAAACCCGCTGACTGCTGTGTTAAAAATAGTTTATAAGCAGTAAGGCTGCAAGCCAAGAGCTTAGTGACTGTAACTCACATTGGTTTGTTTACCAGTCAGACTGTAGTCAACCACATAGAAGTGTTGCATATTTTTTCCTTTTAAACTTGCAGTTAAGAGCAGAGTTATCTTGTTGGAAACTGTAGCCTTTCCCTCTTTGTTCCGCAGAAAGCTTTATTAAAATAGAATGAATATTTTAAAGATGTTAACATTTAAATGGGCATATTTTACTTTGTTCAGCAGTTGATCAAGTTTATTTTCTATCATACGTGGAGTAAAACCTAAACGCCTTATTCCTGTCTCTGGCCCTAGAAATTCTCTTTCCTGCCTACCCCTTTATCCTCTGCTTTCCAGTCAGAGTAGCCTTCCTTCCTTTACTTAAACACGCTGACATTTTTCCTGCCATCTGGTACACTCTTCCCTAAAACATTTTCAGTGGCGTTTACTTAATGTTTAAATTATTTTAAAATAAAATGTTTGAATTATGATTTTGTAGAATGTTCAGCACTGATATATGCATAGTATCTTATAAAAAGAATGTCCATTTGCACATTGCTATTTAATCTTCACAAAAATCCCTATGAGAGAGGCATGAGAATCCACTATTCTTCATTTAACAGAAAAGGTAAGTGACTGGTTCACTGTCACCAAGCTGCAAGAGAGCAGATCCAGACTCACCTAGTAAACTGCTGAATATTAAACTCTTCATACACATGCTTTCACAAACTGTGGAGTACTATACAAATATTAATTTTTGTTCTTTAAGCATATACCTGCAACCACTTATTTCAGCATTTTTATATTATATGCCATTCTGGTAAGTAAAATGTTTAAGATAAGGTGTTCATTATATATTTGCCTTATTTCACAAAATTTATTTCCAAAATGCACCCAATAAGTATTTTAAATGTAAAATGACGATCTTATTACACTTTGTTAACCACTCCAAAACAAATATTTCCCATTTATGATTTTCCAAGTGAATTTTTGCTCTGTTTTGTTTTTATAAACAAAAGGAAATGAAATACAGCAATTATTTTTTGTCAGAGTTATCATGATGCTCCACACATCTAAGTTTCAAAGCCCAAAATCTAAGTGGTCAAAATATTATTTGTATTTTTCACATGATAATAAACCAAGCAGTGCATTAGGACTAGAATTTAGAAAGTCCCCTTAAAATGAGCTAAGATATGGAAGAATGTTATATTAGTGTTAATAACAGAAAAATAATTTTTACAATTCTTTAAGGATAATCAAAATAAGAGGCAAATAGATAGAAATTACTGATATTGATAGCTCAAGTTATGAGGTTAGGAAAAACTCCAAGTAGCTAAGCAGCCAAGGTTAATTTAAAATAATTTTAGTTAATATTGTTTTTAACATTAAAAATTAACGTTTGTTTATTTCTGCTTATGAATTGTTAATATCATGTCCGAAAACATATTGTCTTTATTTACTTCATTAACATATTTTTTTGCTTTATGGTTCAAAGACCGCTTAGATACTATACTTTTTTTGTTGCACATAACCTAGTACCATTAAGATATATAAAACATGTTACACTTCAATAGTTTCTAACAAAAAGAACAAAAATTTAAAAGTAAATTAAGCAATACTATGAATCTATAAAATACCTAGTGATCAATTTTATAAGATACCAACAAAAACTATATGCCAAAATTTATAAAACTTTACAGAAGGGCCCACAAAACACCTAAATAATTGGGAGGTCTATCATGTTGTTGAATGGGGAGAGCTACTATTTCAAATATATGTCTTCTGTACTTTCAACTAATTGATAGAGTAAAGGTAACTTTAAAAATATGTCCAAATTATTTGTTAACTTAAGCTGATTCACATGTTCAGCTAGGAAAAATAAATATACAAGAATAGGAAAATAGGGAAAAAATGTTTGAGAAAGCAAAATAAAGGAAATACACCATACAAGATAACCAAACTTCATCTCAAAGTTACAGCAAATATTTACAAATAAATTAGTAGAACACATTAAAATATCAAGGAATATATATATATATCTATATCTATCTATCTATCTATCTATCTATATATATATATATATATATTTCTATGGAAATTTACTGGTTAAAGGTGATAGAGCACAGATTCCACTATTGATACTGTGACAATTAACAATCTAGAAAATAATTTAAAACTAAATCCTTCCACCAGAGGGCAGACAGCAGAAGCAAGAAGAACTACAGTCCTGCAGCCTGTGGAACCAAAACCACATTCAAGGAAAGATAAACAAGATGAAAACGCTGAGGGCTATGTACCAGATGAAGGAACAAGATAAAACCCCAGAAAAACAACTAAATGAAGTGGAGATATGCAACATTCCAGAAAAATAATTCAGAATAATGATAGTGAAGATGATCCAGGACCTCAGAAAAAGAATGGCGGCAAAGATGAAGAAGATGCAAGAAATGCTTAACAAAGACCTAGAAGAATTAAAGAACAAACAAACAGAGATGAACAATATAATAACTGAAATGAAAAATACACTAAAAGAAATCAATAGCAGGATAACTGAGGCAGAAGAACGGATAAGTGACCTGGAAGACAGAATGCTGGAATTCACTGCTGCAGAACAGAATAAAGAGAAAAGAATGAAAAGAAATGAAGAAAGCCTAAGAGACCTCTGGGACAACATTAAATGCAACAACATTCGCATTATAGGGGTCCCAGAAGGAGAAGACAGAGAGAAAGCACCCGAGGAAATATTTGAAGAGATGATAGTCGAAAACTTCCCTAACATGGGAAAGGAAATAGCCACCCAAGTCCAAGAAGCACAGAGAGTGCCATACAGGATAAACCCAACAAGAAACACACTGAGACACATAGTAATCAAATTGGCAAAAGTTAAAGACAAAGAAAAATTATTAAAAGTAGCAAGAGAAAAATGACAAATAATATACAAGGGAATTCCCATAAGGTTAACAGCTGATTTCTCAGCAGAAATTCTACAAGCCAGAAAGAAGTAGCATGATATACTTAAAGAGATGAAAGGGAAGAACCTACAACCAAGATTACACTACCCAGCAAGGATCTCATTCAGATTCAATGGAGAAATCAAAAGCTTTACAGATAAGCAAAAGCTAAGAGAATTCAGCACCACCAAACCTCCTCTGCAACAAATACTAAAGTAACTTCTCTAAGTGGGAAACAGAAGAGAAGAAAAGGACCTACAAAAACCCAAAACAATTAAGAAAATGATAATACGAACATACATTTGATAATTACCTTAAAATTGAATGGATTAAATGCTCCAAACAAAAGACACAGGCTTGCTGAGTGGATACAAAAACAAGGCCCATATATATGCTGTGTGCAAGAGACTCACTTCAGACCTAGGTCTATGTGTCCCTAGTCTCTAGGGACACATAGAGACTGAAAGTGAGGGGATGCAAAAAGATATTCCATGCAAATGGAAATAAAAAGAAAGCTGGAGTAACAATGCTAATATCACATAAAATAGACTTTAAAATAAAGAATGGACACTACATAATTGTCAAAGGATCAAAACAAGAAGAAGATATTACAATTATAAATATATATGCACCCAACATAGGAGCACGTCAATACATAAGGCAACTGCTAAGAGCCATAAAAGAGGAAATCAACAGTAACACAATAATAGTGCGGGACTGTAACACCTCACTTACACCAATAGACAGATCATCCAAACAGAAAACTAATGAGGAAACACAAGCGTTAAATGACACAATAGACCAGATAGATTTAATTGATATTTATAGGACATTCCATTCAAAAACAAGCAAACTACACTTTCTTATCAAGTGCGCATGGAACATTCTCCAGGAAAGATCACATCTTGGGTCACAAATCAAGCCTCAGTAAATTTAAGGAAATTGAAATCATATCAAGCATCTTTTCTGACCACAACGCTATGAGATTAGAAATCAATTACAGGGAAAAAACCGTAAAAAACACAAACACGTGGAGGCGAAACAATACGTTACTAAATAACCAAGACGTCACTGAAGAAATCAAAGAGGAAATCAAAAAATACCTAGAGACAAATGACAATGAAAACATGACGATCTCAAACCTATGGGAGGCAGCAAAAGCAGTTCTAAGAGGGAAGTTTATAGCTATACAAGCCTACCTCAAGAAACAAGAAAAATCTCAAATAAACAATATAACCTTACGCCTAAAGGAACTGCAGAAAGAAGAACAAACAAAACCCAAAGTTAGCGGAAGGAAAGAAATCATCAAGATCAAAGCAGAAATAAATGAAATAGAAACAAAGAAAACAATAGCAAAGATCAATAAAACTGAAAGCTGGTTCTATGAGAAGATAAACAATATTGATAAACCATTAGCCAGACTCATCAAGAAAAAGAGAGAGATGACTCAAATCAATAAAATTAGAAATGAAAAAGGAGAAGTTATAACAGACACCGCAGAACTACAAAGCATCCTAAGAGACTACTACAAGCAACTCTATGCCAATAAAATGGACAACCTGGAAGAAATGGACAAATTCTTAGAAAGGTATAACCTTCCAAGACTGAACCAGGAAGAAATAGAAAATATGAACAGATCAATCACAAGTAATGAACTGGAAACTGTGATTAAAAACCTTCCAACAGGGGCTTCCCTGGTGGCGCAGTCGTTGAGAATCTGCCTGCTAATGCAAGAGACACGGGTTCAAGCCCTGGTCTGGGAGGATCCCACATGCCACAGAGCAACTAGGCCGTGAGCCACAACTACTGAGCCTGCGCGTCTGGAGCCTGTGGTCTGCAACAAGAGAGGCGGCAATAGTGAGAGGCCCGTGCATTGCGATGAAGAGTGGCCCCCGCTTGCCAAAACTAGAGAGAGCCCTCACACAGAAATGAAGAACCAACACAGCAAATATAAATAAATAAATAAATGAACTCCTACCCCCCACCAAAAACAAAAAAAAAAAGAATCAGCAGAGAGAAAAGGCAACCCACAGAACAGGAGAGAGGAAAAAAAAAAACCTTCCAACAAACAAAAGTCCAGGAATAGATGACTTGACAGGTGAATTCTATCAAACATTTAGAGAAGAGCTAACACCCATCCTTCTCAAACGCTTCCAAAAAATTGTGGAGGAAGGAACACTCCCAAACTCATTCTATGAGGCCACCATCACTCTGATACCAAAACCAGACAAAGATACTACAAAAAAGGAAAATTACAGACCAATATCACTGATGAATATAGATGCAAAAATCCTCAACAAAATACTAGCAAACAGAATCCAGCAACACATTAAAAGGATCATACACCATGATCAAGTGGGATTTACCCCAGGCATGCAAGGATTCTTCAATATACGTAAATCAATCAATGTGATACACCATATTAACAAATTGAAGAATAAAAACCATATGATCATCTCAATAGATGCAGAAAAAGCTTTTGACAAAATTCAACACCGATTTATGATAAAAACTCTCCAGAAAGTGGGCATAGAGGGAACCTACCTCAACATAATAAAGGCCCTATACGACAAACCCACAGCAAACATCATTCTCAACGATGAAAAACTGAAAGCATTTCCTCTAATATCAGGAACAAGACAAAGATGTCCGCTCTCGCCACTATTATTCAACATAGTTTTGGAAGTCCTAGCCATGGTAATCAGAGAAGAAGAAGAAATAAAAGGAATACAAATTGGAAAAGAAGAAGTAAAACTGTCACTGTTTGCAGATGACATGGTACTATATATAGAAAATCCTAAAGATGCCACCAGAAAATTACTAGAGCTAATCAATGAATTTGGTACAGTTGCAGGATACAAAATTAATGCACGGAAATCTCTTGTATTCCTATACACTAATGATGAAAAATCTGAAAGAGAAATTAAGGAAACAATCCCAATTATCATTCCATCATAAAGAATAAAATACCTAGGAACAAACCTACCCAGGGAGACAAAAGACCTGTATGCAGAAAACTATAAGACACTGATGAAAGAAATTAAAGATGATACCCACAGATAGAGAGATATACCATGCTCTTGGATTGGAAGTATCAACACTGTGAAAATGACTATACTACCCAAAGCACTCTACAGATTCAATGCAATCCCTATCAAATTACCAATGACATTTTTTACAGAACTAGAACAAAAAGTCTTAAAATTTGTATGGAGACACAAAAGACCCCGAATAGCCAAAGCAGTCTTCAGGGAAAAAAACGGAGCTCGAGGAATCAGACTCACTGACTTCAGATTATACTACAAAGCTACAGTAATCAAGACAATATGGTACTGTCACAAAAACAGAAATATAGATCAATGGAACAAGATAGAAAGCCCAGAGATTAACCCACGCACCTGTGGTCAACTAATCTATGAGAAAGGAGGCAAGGATATACAATGGAGATAAGACAGTCTCTTCAATAAGTGGTGCTGGGAAAACTGGACAGCTACATGTAAAAGAATGAAATTAGAATGCTCCCTAACACCATACACAAAAATAAACTCAAAATAGATTAGAGACCTAAACGTAAGATCGGACACTATAAAACTCTTAGAGGAAGACATAGGAAGAACACTCTTTGACATAAATCACAGCAAGATCTTTTTGATCCACCTCCTAGAGTAATGGAAATAAAAACAAGCATAAACAAATGGGACCTAAGGTAACTTAAAAGCTTTTGCACAGCGAGGGAAACCATAAAATAGACAAAAAGACAACTGTCAAAACGGGAAAAAATATTTACAAATGAATCAAAGGACAAAGGATTATTCTCCAAAATATATAAACACCTCATGCAGCTCAGTATTAAAAAAATAAACAACCCAATCCAAAAATGGGAAGAAGACCTAAATAGACATTTCTCCAAAGAAGAGATACAGATAGCCAAGAAGCACATGAAAAGCCACTAATTATTAGAGAAATGCAAATCAAAACTTCAATGAGGTATCACCTCACAACAGTTAGAATGGGCATCATTAGAAAATCTATAAATAACAAATGCTGGAGAGGGTGTGGAGAAAAGGGAAACCTCTTGCACTGTTGGTGGGTAGGTAAATACAGCCACTATGGACAACAATCTGGAGGTTCCTTAAAAAACTAAAAATAGAATTACCATATGAACCAGAAATCCCACTACTGGGCATATACCCAGAGAAAACCATAATTCAAAAAGACACAGTGTTCACTGCAGCACTACTTACAATAGCCAGGTCATGGAAGCAACCTAAATGCCCATCAAGAGACGAATAGATAAAGAAGGTGTGGTACATATATACAATGGAATATTACTCAGCCATAAAATGGAATGAAATTGGGGCATTTGTAGAGACGTGATTGGATCTAGAGACTGTCATACAGAGTGAAGTAAGTCAGAAAGAGAAAAACAAATATCGTATATTAATGCATGTATGTGGAACCTAGAAAAATGGTACAGATGATTTGATTTGCAGGGCAGAAATTGAGACACAGATGTAGAGAACAAATGTATGGACACCAAGGGGGGAAAGCAGCGGGAGTGGGGGTGGTGGTGGGATGAATTGGGAAATTGGGATTGAAATATATACACTAATATGTATAAAATGGATAACTAATAAGAACCTGCTGTATAAAGAAATAAATAAAATTCAAAAATTAAAAAAAATCCTTATCTCACACCATTAAAATATTTCAGTTGAATATGAGGAGTATTGAAAACTTTAAAAACATAGAAGTATTGGAAGAAAACATAAATGTATTTTCTAATGTAAGAGAAAATATTCTAAGGCATGAGTGAAACTTAGAAACCATAGTGGTAAAGATATATTTGACAAAAAACAAAACAACAAAAAAGACAAATCAACTATAAATATCTATACAGTGAAAGATCCTCACAGACAAAAGTGGAAAGTGCATAAATTCAGATTCATCTAGAAGCAAACCCCAAGTCAGAATTGGGGGTGATTCAGGTCAGGATTCAGGAGACAATGTGCAGAGAGCAAAGAAAGGAGGTTTGAGTAGGAAGAGTCTTGAACTTTCAACTGCACAGTTAGAATTTTCACTAGTCTCATACAGAGTCCTCAAGCCAACATTACACATAGAAGACTGCCAATTCTCACTGAAATGGACCTGCCTTAGCTCCCTGCCTGTTCAGTCACTGGTTAAGAGCAGCTTGTTGGGAAGCACCTTCTGTGAGTGAACCTGGCAACTGATCCAGAGGGGCAGCAGTGGGGGCCATGAGTCAGTGTTGCTCCCCACAGAGGGAGATCTGAGTAGCATATTTTTATTTCCATTCCAAAAGACAGGGGAGAAAAAGACAAATATAAATCATTAAGAGTAAAATAACTCGTTAGAAATGGGTAAGGATATGAGCAGACCTAGATGTAAAAAATGTATTCATATCATTAAAAAATCTCTGAAAATACACTTAACTTTTTCATCAGAAAAAGATAAAGTCAAGTGACAGTTAAATACAAATTTTCACCTATCATATTGGCAAAAACATTACGATTTAAACTTGTCAGTGTTATACATGGCAGTGAGCAATTTAGAAGGGCAACTGGGCCATAATTCTAAAACTTGAACTTACAGTACTTTTTACTGAACATGTTCACTTTGAGTTTTCTAGTCAGCCTTATTCATAATGGTGAAAATATTTGTGATATTCTATTGATACATATCCACCACTAAAAGAATGGTTAGGTAAATTATTGAGAAAATTACTTATTTTGCCTTTTTCTTTGTCAATAAAATAGCTATAATTCCCAACTCACAGATTTTTGGGGTGAGTGAGGATTTAGATATGACATTTAAAGTGCTCAGAATATTAACCAACATATGGTTTGTGCTCAATATTTGATAGCATTCGTTAACATTATGGGATATTATGCAATTAAAAAATAACTAGACAAATAAGCATGTACTACTGAAATGGAAGGAATTCTTCATTTTTGTTGACTGAAAAAAAGTAAGTGACAGAAAAATATAATATGCTATTTTAGTAAAAATAAAGCTTAAAAGTGTGTTAGTATATTTGCATTTGTATAGAAAAATATCTGAACAGATAGCTTATAAACTGCTAACAGTGATGCACTCTGGGAAATGAGAAGGGGTTAAAGGTGAGGGCATTCACTATTACTCAAAAAAGTTTTGAATTTCAGCTTGTAGTTTTAAAATAGCACAAATTGATTTTTTAAATTCTATTTATGAAATTAAGAAACAAAGGAATAAATTAGTAGTATTCCAAATTATAGAGGACTGCATTAAATTTAACACATATGCAGTTAAAGAACAAGCCAAAATGAAAAATGTGTGCTGAAACTAAAAATTTCACTTAAAATTTTTAAAACTTAAAAATTTCACTTAAAATATAGCCTAAATATCATTTACCAATGTTTATTCATCCTTTAAAAGGGGATACATATTTAGTTCTGATTTGTTTTATATTTTTCCCCTCAAGCCTTAAAATTCTTAGAAATTTTTTATCTGTGAATCACTATAAGAATGAAAAATAAAAGTCTAATCGGGAATTAGAGATGTAGTTGAAAATTTAAAAACAATATAAATTTTGTAACCAAAATTCTTAGTAATATTCCTAACACTGTCTTATTACATGTCATTGTGTGTGTCAGCTTGTGCTGGGCTGACCAATTTCAAAAAAAAAAAAGGTTACTGTAGAACCCAAACAGCCCCTCCCTTATTATGGAAAATGCTTCTTCAAACCATTTTCTTCAACTGTATTAAGTCAATCATAGCTCCTGCCACTGTGATTAATTGATTGTGTACATGATTTGAACTGAGACAACAATAACACTGTCTTTATTTGAATAGAGCAATTGAAATATGGAGGATTTATGACCCAAACTTTACCAACAAGAGCACTTTCCCAGCATCTTTAATTGGAAATTGTGGAGGATCTCTCCTCTAGTTACTAAGCTTATAGTATGTGAATCAAACCTGTATCCAGCCATGTCCCAGTGTTTTGCAACTTGCCTGATCTATTTGGGATATAATGAAACCAGTAGGAAAGTGAAAAAGTTGAGAGAGTGACAGGGACAGATATTTTAATGACATCTAGGTTCCCAGTCTAGTTGTTTCAATGGGAATTTCTCCTATGTCCTTTCATGCGCTTTGGTAATGAGGCAATGCATCCACCTTTTTTCATAAACAATTTTGAGTTGTAATATTTCTCTTGCTTTCAGTAAGTGGTCCTGTACTATATAGATATGTGCAAATACACAAACACATATAATTTCAAAGCATTTTTGGAACCCTTGAAACTCATCGTGGAACCCAGATTATGAGCCTCTGTGTAGAAGAGTGATTAGTCTGATGATCTGTTTTTGGGGGTTTTTTCGGTCTCTGTTAAATAATACGTTTGCCTAATACAGGAAAGAGCTAATGTTCTTCATGTCTCCTAACCTCTCTCCAGTCATAGACTGCTCTTCTTATGTTTACCATTGACTTTGATGCTTATCTTCAGCTGATTCTTTTTTTAGCTATGTAATGTGCATTTCCTTAGTTATGCTTTATATTGGAAATTATATCCACTGAGTCCCTCAGTGTATGGAGAAGGACAGAGTTATCCATGAACAGTGGGATAAGAGAGAAGAAAGTGTTGAGAGTAACATGACTCTTACTCTCAAAAAAAGATGAGAGATGTATGATTATTATTGCTTGCTCTTTTGGTCAATGTTCAGTCTATAGGAAAAAAAAAATAGGTGAGTTGATGATGTTATGCATGCTGTTCCCATACGAAGTAATCATTAGTTTATTTGCCAACCATACTGTCTGCAGTCTTCACTTATCTTTAGTTTTCATTGTGTTACTGAAAAGAAACTTTGCCCAGAAGTTACAGTGTCCCAGGAAGCCTAGAAAAGACAGAGACAAAATCTTACTGGTAAGAATGTTGTTAATTTCATTGATCTCATGGATCCAAGGCATGCCAAGGGAACAAGTGTTATAAAATATTTATTTCATCATAATTTGACACAGACTTACATACAACATTAAAATAATCTCCTTTAATATACAGCAAGAAGCTGCATTTAGTGTCTATTATTATTTTAACAATTAGCTTGGGAGAGGAAACAGAAGAAATAATTTATTAACTATAAGGTACTTCAGGATAATTTGCCCCTTCCTACACTCAGGTGAATAAGGAATTCTAAAGTTTTCTAAATTCTAGAGTATGGGCCTAAGTGTCTTATTTTCTTAGATTTCAATATTAAACCTCTATAGCCATAATGCACAGCTACAATTTTCATATACAAATTTCCATAATTACACATTTTTATTTGTAAATTGGGAGAAGGCAATTCAAGTCCTGTTAGCAATTTGAAATGTTAACCCTGATATCAACTTTTTAAAAAAATAATTAAATTGAAGGAGCATCATTGAGTAATTCCATCATTGTTCCAGGACTCAGTTTTCTCATAATGGAAAAAAAATAATTTGAACAACATACTCTTAAGATTCCTTTTTTAGCTTCAAAATATTATGAAGAGATGATTCAAGATATATAATTTAGTAGGACTGAATAATAATTGCTTCCATATTATTTAGAACACACATCAGTTAATCTTCTTTCAAAAATATAATTGCCATAAGTGCTTTTATCTTCCTATTATTTTCTTAATGTAGATTCATGCAGTTGCTCTGACGTAAATTTAGCAAGTGACCTTAAATTGATGAGATAAGCAGAACATTTGTGGAATCAAGTTGGTAACTGATATAGTTCCTTCTTTTCAAATCGTGTGCCTATTTATTTCTCTCTTTGCGTCCTTACATTTAACATAATTCATAGATTTATAAGTACATATATATGTGTGTGTATGGGTATGGGTGTGTGCATGTCAGTAATAAAAATGTGCATATCACCTTAAGAAAGGTCTTTTGCTTCTATTGCTGTTTTCTATAGGGGCTGCTTAAAAGGAGACTTACTCAAACTGAAATGGGGTCAACTATATTCAGTTAAATCTGACTCACTGTTTCTGCTTGGTTTTCTAATCCCTCTTACACATTTTCATATTTGATATAGCCCAAAAATAACCTCTTGAATTCCATCTATCTTAAAATATCTTGTATTTTTCTTCTTTATCTTTCTCATACTTATAAAGATACGTTTAATCATGAAGCACCTATGTCTTGATGTTAGAATACTGAAGATGACTGCACTATTAGTGATGAAGGCTTTTGTCTGTAGGCAAGAGTCCAATCAACAGTGCCTTAAATTGATGAAGACTTACTTTTTTCATGAAACAAGAAATTTAGGGATCTGTTGGTCCAGGGTTGGAGGAGTGTCTCAGTGATGGCAGCAGGCACCTAAGCTTTATTTTTCTTTTTTCTCCATTATGCCTATCTGTGGCTTTCAACATCATAGACATCATATCTGGGTTACCAGCAAGAAGAAGATGAAAGTTGAAAAGGCAAAATTGAGCATGGGCAACTGAATGTTTCTGTCTTGTCAATTTAGGCTGCTATGGCAAATTACCATAGACTGGGTGGCTTACAAACAACAGAACTTTGTTTCTCCTAATTCTGGATCCTAGAGGTCTGAGAGCAGGGTGCTAGCATGGTTGGGTTCTGGTAAGAGCCTTCTTCCAGGTTGCAGACTGCCAAATTCTTTTTGATCCTCAAATGGAAGAAGGGTGAGCTAGCTGTCTAGCCCGCTCTTAGAAGAGCACTAATCCCATTCATGAAGGCTCCACCTGCATGATCTCATTACTTCCAAAAGGGTCCACCTCCAAATACCAACACAATGGGGATTAGATTTCAATGTATGAATTTTATGGGAACACAATCATTCATTCTATATCAATATTCTTTCTGCAGATATTTCCAGGAATCCCCACCCAGTGATTCTTGTATCTAATTGGCCAACATTATTTGTCATGGCCACTCCTAGCTACAAGAGTGTTAGTAAAATGACTAATATTATCTGCGTATGTTCCCCCACCCCCATCAAGCTCAGGTTAATAAGGAAGACAATGAGAATGGATACTGAGTAGGCAATTAGCAGCACATACCACAACATGTATTACCAGTGCAGAGGGAATTTGAGTATGTTATTCTCAAAGGATTCCAAGTGCATATTGGCTGCTCATGAATCACTGAAAGGGCACATTTGCTCACATTGATGATTAAGTTTTCATTTCTGGTTTAACTTTAATTAATGTACATGATGAGGCTCTTTTCCACTACTTCTTTTTTTTTTTTTTTTTCTTTTCTCGATACGTGGGCCTCTCACTGTTGTGGCCTCTCCCGTTCCGGAGCACAGGCTCCGGACATGCAGGCTCAGTGGCCATGGCTCACGGACCCAGCCACTCCACGGCATGTGGGATCTTCCCGGACCAGGGCACGAACCCGTGTCCCCTGCATCGGCAGGTGGACTCTCAACCACTGCGCCACCAGGGAAGCCCTCCACTACTTCTGTATAGGCTTTATGGTGAATAAAGAGAGCTAAATTTAGAGAAATGGTTTGAAATATATATATAATATGGAAATGGGCTTAATTATATAGACTTTTTGAAAAAGCTTAGCACTTTGAGCTATGCTTGTTTGCTTTTATGATTGTAGCTGTAGAGTTGGTATACATTTTCCAAGATTTTGCCAGAGAGATTGGTGTTTGTCCTCACAACTTGACGCCATATTAAGAGTTAGTTATTAATTCTACCTCACAGATGATGAAACTGATGTTCAGAGAGATGATGATATTTATTGAGCATATAGAAGTTGTAAAATTCCTTATGAATTAATTTCAGAATTCTTTAAGGATTTAAGATTTTACTTGTAAAACTAAGAGTCCCTATTATAACTGAATAGAGAGGACATGACAACTGTTCAGACACATGAACAAAGATGGGGTTATGCTCTAAGTGACATGGAGGATTGAGAGCAATGTCATTACAAAACATGAACAAATAACCATTACTGAGGTCTGTTGTTCCTCAGTATCTCATGTGCTATTAAGAACAGCAAGTTGCTATGTGGATAAACAATGAACAATTTAATAATGAATTCCAATAAAAGATTATGGTAAAATCTTCCTGTTGTTTAAAGCTTGATGGTTCAAGCTAAATCTCCATTCCTCTTTTATGAATAACTCTTGTGATTGGGAAGCAATAATAAAAATCATTATGAGAAGCAAAAACAAACCAACAAAACCCATTTTTTGAGCTTTAATTTATGGAGCAGGATAGGAACTTAGGTCTGTTTGATGACAAAGTTCTTATTCTTAATCTTCATGACAACCCTGCATGGTAAGCATTGCTATACCAATTTTAGAATAACGAGGCAGAGGGGAGAGGTGTGAAATCATTTGTCCAAGGCAGAATTGAGGTTTTTCTGCAAATCTATCAAAGGTAACCCTCTGAGCTCATTATATTACACTTTGCAACCTCCCTATAGTGTTACTCCTTTTCACTTATATTCAGCTGTCATCATCATCATCATTATTTCTTCTACCTAGGTTCCTTTCCTTCCAAATTTCTGAGTAAACTGATACCATCTTGTGAACTTCTCCCTTAAACATGCTCTTGTAGGAGATTACTTTTTTGGGTTGTCCCTTCTAAACACTTCTCTCCCTTTTGGCAAAAATGTATCACTTTTTATTTCACAGTGCCTTGTGATGTGCTTCTTTCCAAATATCCATTGCTGATGTGAGAGGAATTAATTCTTCTAGGTTCATTTTCAGTGCAGAGATGCTTGGCATTGCCTGCAATCAGCTCATTCCTCCCCTCCCCCACAGTTTGCTTACACTTACCACTTAATGCATTTTTTACAGAACTTTATGCATATAGTTGTGCAACAGAAAAACATCTGTTTGAGGCAGAGATCATTTAGTTGAAAGAAATAGAACTTATCCTAGTTCAAGTTCATTAGGGTGAGATGTCTTTATTAGAATTCAAGTAGTAAGACAAACTTTAGCCAGTCTTATTACAAGCTTAATTAGATGTAGAGAAGGAAAGTCAGGAGCTGAGACACACCTCTTGATGATTGCATAGCCTCTTTCCTCTCCCCATCTCCCAGGCTCTCTCTTTCTCTTCCCCTTTGTGGTCAAGTCTCTCTGCTAATGCAAGGCTGAATAGGTGTGTCTGCCCCAAATCTACATGACTTCAGAGTTTCCCAACATATCCCCTTCAGGCTATGTTTTCTGAATCTGGTCATTGAAATCCTTGGAAGATAGAATGTAGGAAATAAGAGGATGTTCTGTTTTCCCATGGATCAGCTTTCCCCTCCTGGCATAATCAGCTATGGTCACCCAGAAGGTGGTGCAAATAGAATCCCATTAGTGGGAGCTATCAGTAAGGAGTATTTTCAAAGCAGGGGTGTGATTTTGGTAGGCACTCCAAAATTTAACTACTCTGAACACTTAAACCAGAGTAGCAATAAAAGATAAAATATCTGGCAAGGGAAGCTGAGCAGTACAGTTCATCCATATTTGTTTATAATATAAAGGGTTAATTCTCATATACTCTTTACCATTTACTAGTGCTTTACTTATGATATCCCTCACAGCAATCCTGTGAGGAAGATATTATGGTTATTAACATTTAACAAGGGAAGGAGGCTGAAGGAAATTTATTATTATCCCCATTTTACAGAGAAGGAAAGTTTATGTAGAAGTAAAAACTTTACTTCTACATAAATTATTTACCCAGATTGGCAAGTAGAAAAACAGGGGTGTGAACCTAGGCAGTTTGTCTCCTGAGTGCATACATATAACCTTCAAATCGCATTATCTTCCATTACTGTTTTTAAGGAAAATCATTCCCTCTTAGTAAAATTGTTACTAATTCTTTTTAGAAAGGTAAATTTTACCTTCTCTTACTTTCTGCTGACTCACCTGTAGAATGGGAACAGGAAACTCAGAGTTGCCTGATGATAGGGCTTGTTCATATTATCCAATCTTAAAATATTTGGTACCCTATTTTAGCATTTTAGTGTTTGCTCTTTGTATGTAAATATTAAAATGTGGGAAAGTAAAATAAGGCAGAAAGAAAGTCTTGTTAATAACAGGCAAAATTTGTGAAACTGTATTTTCAGACAGCTGAAATTAATGGTGACTGAAAGCCACTTGGGTCTGATGGCTCTTTGGTGGTGTATATGATACACATTGGTGGTTTTCCTCTTGTTACTCTTGGACAAATGTTCAAACCACTAAAACCACTTACAAAATTGGCACTTGTAATAGAAAATGTCAGTTCCTTATCTTGGGAATCCTCTACCATGGAGAAGAATCATCCTAGAAAAGGGACTTAAAAATTTCACTGAAAAGTCCAAAAGGGGAAAAAATAACCCACAAACATTCTCTATCGTGGCATTATCTCTCCTTAAGAGATTTTTATTTTGAGTGTAAAATGGTATGGAGCAGTACAATGGGGGTTAACCTCAAGGATAAACAAGTCTCTCTCTTCTTTCCCTCTCCTCCCATTCTCTCTGTTTCAGAAAATCATGATTTTCAAGTTAACTATGGCATCTTTACAACTCTGATTCCAAATATGACTTATAAAAATAAAAATTAAAATAAATGAAATTATTGTCCTTTACCCTGGCTTTCTTTATGAAATATCTGATAGGAGCATATTTTTGTAGTTAGAACACTAGTGATTTTAGTTTATCAGAATTAAATTTGAAATCACTTAGTCATCAAGTTAATTTAAGGCAATCATTTAATCATTATGCACTCAGCATTTTGGGCTGTATGATTCTCATTCTGTGCTTTAAAATCCTAGGCTTTAGTTGAGAAAATGTAGAGTGATTCACATAAGTTATATCATGGTATTTCATTATGAAATCTCTATAATGCACAATCAATAGTGTGCAGATATGCATCTCTATATGAGATTTAAGAGTACTATTAAAATGTTAAAAGAAAAAGAAATATATTTTTAAATGTTTTACCATTTATGTACTCACATTATGAGCTATTCCTTTTCTACTTTAAAACCTTTCCAATTAGAATTGTTAAAACCTAAAATTTTAGCTGGCCATTCAATTTGGTGCAAATGTACCTTCTAATTTTTTAAAGGTTATTACTGGAGCACAATTCTGAACCATTTAACTGAACTTAGAAAAACAATATGCCTGTACAAAACATTCAAAGACCACATATTTGAACTTTCTTGAACTTTTTTATTTCTGGCACTATTCAGTTATCAATTTGTTCCCTTTATGAATGGAAAAAATTTTTGTCAAGAGAGACATAATGTGCAAAGTGAATCTTTACAAATTTAATTACAGCAAGAAGTTCTGGAGATATTTAGAAAATATAGAAAAGACTTTCTTCAAAATTTAATTTTGCAAAAGCTTTTCAAACAAGGTGAAACATTAGTTTTACCATCTTTTACTATTTAATATATACAGCAGAAAATAAGGTAAGATGAAAAATAGAAAAGTTATTATGAAACTCTACTTAAGAGTATTGTAAAAATTTGCATATAGTAATTACTTTGATTTAGCGGCTTTTGTAAATTCTGTATATTTCTACTGGAAGCAATGGGAACACTTAAAAGAAAAGGATTTACTTACTGTCAGAGTATATTTCAAAGCCATTTTAAAATTATATATATTTAAAACATACTTCTGGTAATGAAAATGAATCATTTTATTTTAGCAAATACAGATGTACAAAAAATTAAAATAGTTCTAGTTATTACAGTGCATATTACTTGTTCTTGCATATATAATACAATATTAGGATAGATGAATAGATACACACATATATATATATATCCAGATATACAGATACATGTATATGTATATATAAGTATATACACATATATACACACACCTACATATCTTTTGCATTAATTAACATTATAAAGGGAAAATGATGCTGTTTTTAAATAATTTTGAGAAAAAATATATTTACTATTAAATAGAAACCTTGATGTTCAACTGTAATTTTTGGCATTATGAATTCTGCCATTTCTGTTGCATTTTGCTTTCTAATTCTGATGTTATTGACTAATTTGTAGCTTTTTACAATTTAATTTTTACCTGTTTCTTTCTATGTCTCCCTCCTCAGAAAGCTAACTTCTAAAATTTACACTATAGTCTATTATCTGCTTTCACTTTTCTGTTTTTATTGTGGCTTCAAAAGCACCTTATATTCTTAATTTTACAAAGCTTATTGCAGGTGTTTCTGAAATTTCTATTTTTTGTTTATTTTCAAACATTGTTTCAAGTGATAACTTCCTCCACATTCCTCCCATTATTTTACAAAATCTTCTTTACTCATCTTTAAAAGAGCATGTTGATAACTGGGCCAAAATATTTCTTTGCTTTTACTACTCATTAGCCCTTGCTGCCACCTACTGCAAATAGGAGGAACCTACTCCCCTTGTTTTAACATCCAGCAATGCTGCTTATTCATACTTTCTGTTTCCTACCATTTTTCAGTTTCCTTTATTGCCTCGTGGCCCATCCTTATCCCTAGAAATGTAAGGATTTTAGTGAGTTTTTCCAGAATATTCCTGCTTATTTTCCTTGACACTGTGCTTATATTCTGAAGGATCAAATTTGAAATTAGCCATACATATCTTATTTGTCTATAATTCTATAAACAAACATAGTTTATGGACAAACATAGTTTATGGACAAACATAGTTTATGGAATTTCTTTTAATTTTAATAGTTGAGAGCACCCTTGCTAAGTTTCCAGAGATTTTGAAAAATATTTTTTAATTTAGCATTTCATCAGTAATTTCAGTTTGGAGTTTTGACAGGCTGAGTACTTAAGACATCTTGCTGACATGTAGATTTCTTTGAATATTCTGTATTACAATGTTAGTTGCAAGGTTGCCTGATGAATTTGATTAAATTTTCCGTGTTAAATCTTTTAAATCTAATCATGTGCTCCCAGACTTCTGAATTATGTTTGTTTATGGGCATATGGGCATTAGTCATTTAGCTGCACTCCACCCCCCCCTTCCTCCCCCTACCCCTTACACACATACACCATCAACTTTGCATACAATAAGTTCTCACAAATGTGTTCTCATCTACTTTGCATACAATAAGTCCTCACTAAGTCCATTAAAATTTGGTACCCTCCGTTTTACTACACCGAAAGACATATAAGATGTATTTAAATAAACTGTATGATGGTCTTGTATTACTTTTGGTCCTAACTGCCACCTCTTATTGGCACAATGGGAATACGACAAAGGATGGATAATGTGGTTAGTATCTTTTTTGTCTAAATGAGTATATTCTAGATTTTTGTGTGTCAGGGGCTTGCATAGGACTTATTAAGTAGAGACTGAGGGGAGAGCTTTGGATATAAAATTATCTGAGAAGCACTGATTGGATTCCTCAAAAATAATGTGACTTTCAGTAATACTTTTTACATTTCTCCTAGAGAATCAAAGTGAGGAAAAGTGTTTATAGGCGTTTTTACCAAATAAATCAATGTTAAAATAAAGCATTTTATTATTTATTAGATATTTTATATTTATGATGTATAAGCATTTTCTTTTGAGAACAGATATTATAGTTGTCACTAAAGATTTGAAAATTTATTTAATTAAAACTTCAATGTAAATAATATATTTATGTTATGGGATTTAGGAAAAATAATTTTAATATAGAAAATATATTTACCCTATTTATATTAAAATCAAGCTGGTACCCTATAAAAATAACTTAAGACTTTAAAATCAATTTATAAATTATGTAACCTATATTTGTCTGGGTGAAAACATTTGTCTGTGTATGTATATGCATGTGTGTGTGTGTGTGTGTGTGTGTGTGTGTGTGTGTGTGTGTAAAACCACAAAAAATTCCATTCTCCTTATGGTATGCTATAAGAGCTTTTGACTGTCTGAGGAAATACAAAGACTAAAAACAAAAAAGTAATAAAAATGTATTCCAGTCTTTAATACTGGGCCCTTCAAAAGCATTATTGGGAGGCCCTGATTCATATCCCCCAGTGACACTTCTACAAAACATAGTGTTTTTCTCTTCTTTCCAACTTTCCCACATCTCATAGTTGCTTGGGAGATTCTTACTTTATAACTGTGTTAAATCTTATCTCTATTTCCCTAAATCCCTGATCTGAGTCTTTTCATTCCCAGATTGCTTCCACTTCTCTAGTTTCTGCATGACAGAAGCCTGAGAACAAGGGGGGCAAAAAAGCCATAGAAGGGAGGATAGGAACTGGAGCTGAGCAAGGAAAATATGAACTCATATTCTCTGAGTGTGTCTGTAGGGGTGTGTATGCATGTGTGTGTCTGAGAAAAAGAGGAAGAGGCAGGAGGAGATTTTGGTGGGGAACACACTAGCATTAATAAATCCTTTCCCCATCACATTCATATTCATGACCTATATTCCTATTTTGTTCACATTTTTATAGCTTAGATGAAACTCTGATGAGAATTTTGATTACTACTAGTAGTGAAACAACTCATAAAGATGATGTCTCACTAGCCACATCATCTCTTCACCCTTTCTTGAAGACTCCCTGTTAGAAGTCTTTCCTGATTCTTTCCCCTTTTAAGTATAGCAGTGATTGTTCAATGACTCATTTAAATTTTGTTTAAAGATTTAGTTTAATACTTTTCTCATAAAAGATAATGAGACAGGGCTCATGAAAACACACATTGTAATTTAAATAACAAAAACACTAAATTTAAATAATACACACACACATACACACATATGTGTATATATGAAATGTTCTTACATTAAAAGTATTCCTTAAAAAAAAAAAGTATTCCTTAAATTATGATGAGGAAAGTTGCCTGGAAATAGCAGAACTTCACTCATTGGTCATGTAAAAATGAACATTTCACCTACACTGGGTTTAGTAGTGTAAAATGGGGAAGAAGGTGAGGGTGCTGTGCCAAGTCATCTTGTGTTGCAATAGTGATAATTACATGGAAAAATTAATTTTAAAGCCTCTATAGGATTGCTGTTTTGATTTACTTTAAATATCCTTCCGTAAAGAAGAGAGAAGTTTCTAATTTGCATGTCACCTATAAAATGTAGACTGTTAAAAAGCAGAGTCCTATATGATGCAGTCGTCACATTTCTTTCTTTTGCTTCTATTTTAAAGATCCACAATTTTAATTTTTGAAAATATACATAAAGCCTGTGATAAAAATAAATGCTAATATAACTTTTTGTTCTGGGGTCAGCTAATCCACCTCAGTTTTCTGTGTTCCATGTTTCTTAGGTCTAAAGTTTAGACAGTGTACTGCTAATGACCTTTAAAAAATTTAGAAAAGTAGTATGTGCACACACGTGGTGTGCACATAAATATATGGTTGTGATCATTCTTAAGCCTAATTTATAAAAGAAAATACAAAATTACTCAGGATACAGAAGAAGTAAAATTTACAATGACTTTATTAAGTAGGGATGTATAGGTAAAATCTTGCATTCAATACCTGTTTTTAATTAATTTTAAGGTCAAAATTAGACCAAAAATCCATAGGAACTATTATATATTCTCTCTCAAATTATAGCTTATTTTTATTAAAGAACTCACTCTGATCCTTGTTAATTTGATTTTTTTTTAATGCTTGCTTAAAAGAATTTGGTGGATTACATTCTTTGTATTCATATCCAGTTGTTCTCTTTCCAAGGTATACACATGGGGCATTTATTTTGGGTTATCACTGGTAACCAAGGTCACCTTTACATCCTCATTATTGGCTTTTCTTTTAATAATTGGAAGAGTAGATTCATATAGGCTTCCTTACTCATTTAGTTCTTTAAAATTGATGAAAATTGCAATGCCTTTTGAACTATAGTGTGCTTCATCAAATAATAAATACTAGCCTTCAAAACATATATTGCTATTATTATTTTGCAATCATATACCATAAAACATTGAGATATATGTTTAAGAAAAAGATAGTTTTACATGTTGGACAAATCTGGCTCATTTAATACACAGAGACTGACACCTCTATGAAAAATATTAATATATTGTATTACTTAGCTATATAGATCAGCTGTACCATCAAATATTTTCTTGTAGTAAAAGTTATCTTCAGTTTCAGTAAAGGTAAGGTTCGGGCACTTCTATACACACTAGACTATATATTAAACTTTGAAATAATTGAATAAAATATTTCTTGTTATCTTTGAACACTTTAAATTTAAGTTACAAAAATGTATCAGTCAGAGTACCTGATGGAAACAAAAGGCACAATCAGGAGTGATTTTTGAGAGAGAATTTAGGTAACAGATACTTTCCAGAGGAGTGGCTGGGTTGGAGAAACTGAGGAGAGATACTGAGTATCCTAGGTTTTAACCATAGTGGAAAGCTAAAGGGGTAAGGGAGAAGATGATGTTATTACAGGCACACTTGAGCTGGAACTGTGGAAGGGTGGTGACAAGAAAGGGCTGTCTTTGTACAGCAATGCAGCCACTGCCATTAAGAACCACAGTCCAAGTTCTAGAGCAAAAGGGGCAAGAACAGCCCCCCCTTTCTTTGCTACTGCCCTCTTCCAGTACCTCTCATTGACAATACCCCAACAAAAGCCAGGAGACAAGGGAAACCAGGTACATGCAGCTATTAGAGGTTAACCTCTAGGGCACAAAGAAGGGCAAATGAGGGATCTAAGGTTAGGGGATAGGTGAAGAATAGAGATGATTAGCACAAATGTAAAAATAAGTATATACATTATATCAAAACCCATATTTCCCAAGCATTTAGATTTTGTTTAACTTAGCATTAGTCACATGATAAGTTCAGTGGAATAACATTTAAACCATGAGCCGACAATTATCACAAATGATTCCACTCATTAAGGCTCCTTAAATTGGGTACAGCCAAGGCATTTTTTTTTCTCATTGTGTGTGTGTGTGTGTTGTTTTTTTAAGCTTTTTAAAAATTTATTTATTTATTTTTGGCTGTGTTGGGTCTTGTTTCTGTGCGAGGGCTTTCTCCAGTTGTGGCGAGCATGGCCACTCTTCATCGCAGTGAGCGGGCCTCTCACTGCCGCGGCCCCTCCCGTTGCGGAGCACAGGCTCCAAATGCGCAGGCTTAGTAGTTGTGGCTCACGGGGCCAGTTTCTCCGCGGCATGTGGGATCCTCCCAGATCAGGGCTCGAACCCGTGTCCCCTACACTGGCAGGCAGATTCTCAACCACTGCGCCACCAGGGAATCCCTCTCATTGTGTTTTAAGGTTTCCTAAGCAGAGTTCTTGGCAGCAAAGCATGTGTAACAAATTAGGTAAATTAGGCCGATTTACTCGATTAGAACTCTACCCTCACCGACCAAAATAAAAGTAGAAGAGTAGAGGATTATCCTTGTCTCAGGTGAGATACGTACAAGCAGTCTGACTCATTAAGTGCATGATTTCACACTGTATTATCAATATACGACTGTTTCTGCCAGTCAGCATAACTTGAGAAGCAAAAGTTGAGAAAAGGGAGAAGAAATTAAGTGTACACCATTTATGCAGACTGAAGAAGAAAGAAAAAAGATGGTAAAGTGTGAGAGACTACTACTGACAAATCAAACCCACCCATCAGGTGGTCACAGAATTATCCTCTTTCAATTACTGATCACTGTCTCCCTTGTAGCAGGTTACTTGCTCTTCCTAGCTCCCTTACTACCCTGTTACCTATACCTTCTCCTTTATTTTCAATTCCACGATACAGACTGCTGAATAATTAGGAAGTTTTATCACAATGCTATTAATACATTTAAAGGACATATTAGAACAGGAAATTATTGCCACAGAGTTGCTTTTGTTGCACTGTTAAGCTTAATTCAAAAACTAAGATAAGAAAGTACTTAATTCCCTCAAAAATCCAAATATAAATTTGGAGATTTCTTCTGCATAAGCAGGCTTTTAAAATCAATTATAAGCTTAAATGTAACATGGCTAACTAAAGTTTTGGTAAATTAAATCATGTGGTAAAATAAACAGAATTTCAAAAGAGACTAATCTTAGATGACTGATATTCAGGACCACCCTGTTTTACCCTATCCCACTTTTTTTTTTTAAATTTCTACTTCATGTTTGTTATGATTGTTTTAAACACATGGTTCAATGACCAATCTAAAGAGGTTGCTGCCTTTTAAAAGTAAATATACAACAATAACCCAAAGAGGACATTTAAAGCTGCCTTTTCATTTAAAAAAGAAAAATAAACCATAATATTATAGGAGGTGAAGATAGGTAGTTAGATAATGAAATTGTCTTAATTCTTCAGGCTTGGAGCCATTATCCTCAGAAAAGACACCCCAGTCCAACTCTAATGAATCACCAATAAAATCTCTACAATAAGCTAATCACAATTAACCTGTGTGGTGTCATTAAGCTGGGGGGGGGGGGCGAGGTACAGCAGGAAGGGGATTGATTATAAGTCTCAGTTTTGATTGTTTTCAGAATCCTGTGTTCTTCTAGAGGACACCAAAAGATAGTTGTGTAGAAGTAAGAGTAAATCAGCCCCAGGGAGCACTGTGAGTGTGAGATGCCAGCTTTGAGCTGAAGTTGAGATGAGTTTCAAGTGCCTGAACACCCCCATAGAGCAGTAAAAAGATATGACATCGATACACTCAGCTGCATCTTGTTAAAAGCTTCCTGCGGGTTGGCAGAATGAAATCTTTATTTAAAATACACAAACTATTGTCAAGGGAAAGATGGAGAAGAGAACACAGTGAAAGGGCCAGATGCTTTGCCTAACCCGCCAGAAGCAGCAGAAAGGGAGAGGTGGTCACACCGTCTTTGCAGCAGCAACAGAAAAGGTGACTAACGCCACCACATCAGCATCCATCTGCTCTTCCCACCGTTTCAAGATGCATTATTTCTTTTATTATTAATTATAAGTGTTTCCGGGGGAGGGCAAATACATGATTACAAATAGCAAGAGCGGAAATCATTTCTGCTGCCACTTGGCATGAGGTACAGTAGTGTATGTAATGAGTGAGTGATGACAGGAAACATAGCAGCAGTGTTCAGCCCCAGCATTTCTCCTACCAATCCGCTCCAACTCGCTCTTCGTAGTCAAGAGGCTGTCTAACAGAAAGTTCATGTAAAACCATTACTGAACACTGACAGGAAGGAACTGAGACAGGGGTGAGTGGTGTGTATTTGTGCAGAGGGAGAAGGAGGGAGGGAAAGAAGGAGAGAGGAAGAGAGAATGAGTTAGTCATCATCTTGCACAGACAACACCGTAAGGGGGGCAGGTGCTTTGCATAATACAAAGATAGACATGCAGTACACATACACACACACTTGCACGTGCAGGAGAAGTCTTTTTGGTTTATATCCTATTTACAAGAACAGCTTTAAGTGATACTAACTGTGTGCAAGTGAACCTTCTTGAATGGGTGAGCTCAGTGGGTTTAAGGTGGCAGAGCAGGGAGCTTGGTAGGGGATGGGTTCAGAAGAAGGGTCACTCCTGAAGAGCAAAGGGGCATGGCAAGCAATGAAGCAGGCATGAATAGAAAAATCACCCTGGGGAAAATGTCACCTATATTGATTAAGCTTTGTTTCTCTTTGGGAGAAAGTGACATTTCTGCTATTAGGTCATGGACAAATAAGTAGATGGCTCACTGCTTTCTGTTTGTGTCCATAGTGCTTACAGCACGTTTGACTAAAGGGTACCTGGAAGTCTCTCTGTTGCGTTATTACAAACAGGATAATTATTTTGGCCTTTTTTTTTTTTTTTTTAAAGCACCGACGTAGTGACATTGCTCTCTCTTTAGCAAGAAAGAGAGAGCATTTGTTGCCATAGCTGTATGCTCTGACCAGACATAAATGACGGTGGAGTGATACGCTTTCTGCTAGATTTCTTTCATCCTGCCCACCCTCTTCCCCAGCTCCAGTCCCCTTTTCTAGCTTTGCTCAGGGGACCTAAGTTCCTGTTCCCTGGTATCCGGAGTCTGTGGCACACCACCTTAGTGGCGTTGGCCGCTCTATGGTGGGGGACTGAGCAGGTGGGGAAGAAATTGCTCCCCCAATGCCTGTCCGCGTCCTCTCCTCAATAGCGAGGCTGTTTCCCAGCAACTCTTTTACAGGTTTTTCCCTTCTCAAGTACCACCTCGGCAGAGCCCAGTGTCTCCCTGTATCCCGGCAGCCAGGGTGCCAAGCACCCCAAACGACGACTATTGATACATCCTGTATCTGAGATACAGAACACCCCGGGCGCCACGGAGCCTCCGCTCCCCTTCCTTACCTCTCACTAAAGGGGCTCTTCCCAAGCATCGATCGTATTGCAAGTTAAATCTTTAGCCCTTGCATTTTTAAACCCTCCCCCGCTAACCCTAACCGCCAGCTTCCCTCCAAAACAAAAAGCGAAAACACCTGTAAAATAAACGAAAGCACGCGAACACCTGAAGAAGCGCAAGCGGGATTCACACCTGGACAAGTCCTGTGTGGCTTTAGTAGTCGGGAATAGCCCGGGCCCGACATGTCCTCCTCTCCCTGCGCCGACACCACTGGAGCCCCGAGCCCTGGAATCCCGCCAAGGTCCCGGGGGCGCGGGGTCAGTCAGGTCAGCGCCCGGGCAGCTCGGGGGCGCGGCGCGGCTTCCCTCCTCCCGCCCCAGCCCGCGCCCGCACAGCCGCCGCCGCCGTTGGCGCCGCCGCCGCCTTCGCCGCCGCCGCCTCCCGGGCGGGCGCTCAGAACATCCCGCGCCGCGTCCTCCACGCCCTGGGCTCCCGCCTGCCCGCCAGCGGGAGCCGGGCCCGCGCCGCTGGCAGCCATCAAGTGGCTTGTTAAGGAAATGCAGGTGAGTGCTTGCGGCGGGGCGGCTGCTGTCGGAGACGTGGGGTGTGTGCCTGTGTGTGCGAGCGGGAGCAAGAGGGAGCGCGAGCGAGCCGGCCAGTGCGGGAGCTGCCGGGAGATGCCCGCCGCCTCGGCTCCGTGCCCCGCCGCGCCCACACCCGGCGGCCCGAGCGCGTGGGGCAGCGCCTCGCCCTGAAAGCGGCTGGCCCCCCGGCTTCTCCGCCAGCCGCTCGCCGGCCTCCCCCGCCCCGCGCTCCCTCCCAGCCCGAGCCCTCCGGCTGCTCCTCCCCCTCGGCGTCCTCCCCTCAGCGCGGCGCTGACAGGCAGCCTCCGCGGGGAGAGTGCAGGTACTTTGCCTTCAGAATAATTTGTAGGACCCCGGCGAGCTTGCGGAGCGCCCTCATTTTCTCCTGTCTTCGCCCCCCTCCCTCCCGAAAAGAAGACCCCACTTTTGAAACAACCAGAACCCGAAGCATCCGACCAAAGCCAAAGCCCGACGGGCGGCTGTTCTTGTGCTGTCCTTTCTTGCAGTTTATTCTGGGCCTGTGTGGAATAGAAAGACAGTTCTTTATTTGACTGGTAGGGGAGAAACGAGAAGACTCCTCAGGCTTTCCAAGGAGGACTGGAGCGGCTGCTTTAGTAAGTAAACTGTGCTTCTGTATTTCTTGTCGTAAATTGAGGCATATGCTGAATGAATGCTTTTCCCCCGATGGTATGGGCGGGCAGTTTTTTCGTTTTACCGGGGAAGAGGTTGATTTATATAACTTCACTAGTTCTTAATTGAGAAGTGGTTTGCTAAGCTTGCTTTCTTTTCCTTTTCTTTCTTTCTTTCTTTCTTTCTTTCTTTCTTTCTTTCTTTCTTTCTTTCTTTCTTTCTTTCTTTCTTCCTTCCATTCTTCCTTCCGTTCTTCTCTCTCTCTCTCTCTCTCTCTCTCTCTCTCTCTCTTCTTTCTTTTTTGGAAGACCGTTGCATTCAGCAGACTTCAGTATGGGCAGTCTTGCTGGGAATCCGATTTTTTAAACGCTGATTGTTCAAGGGCTATGGGAAGCCTGGTTTGTGAAACGTTGGTTGGTTCTAAGATTTAAGGATGGTTTCCTTAAAAAAAGCTTGAACATTCTAACCCTACTGGTTCCCTTCTACTGCTAGCTTCAACCTCAGCCTTAATCCACAGCAACTCTCATCCTTCTCTGACATACTTGGTTGCTTGTTTTATCTTTGGTTCTGAAGAGAGCTTGTTAAAAAAAAAGAAAAAATTGGGTCAAGGGAAAGTTAATATAGGTGGTTTGAAAGACTGGAATAAAACCCTGCTGAGGTTTCATTATGCTTGTAGGTAGAGGAGATGTGGAAGAAAATCTGGGAATTTTAGCCTAGTTTGTAAAAAAAAAAAACTGGATGAAATTAATTTGGAGAGGGAATGTGAAAAATGTTTTGGAGAGGGCAGGAGCTGAGGCTGTGACTTTGACACAGCAGGTTATAACTTGTGACAGGGGCTCAGCAGCCAGTGACAGGTTTAAGGTGTCTCCTAGGACTGAATATCTCTGCATCAAAAACTTTTGCAGGTGGTATCCCTCTTGGGGCTAACATTACCATGTCAGTAGCTGCAGCATTTCTGTAAAAACAAGTAGGACACTCTTCATCTCTCTGTGAAAGGGTTAATATCTTAAAATTTAAAAAAGAGAGATATACAGTCTAACATTTGCCAGTATTTTGTAATATCTAAATAAAACCTTTGTGTTATGTCAGGAAAAATATAGTTGAGTCAGTCTGTTTTGCACAAGAGAGAGAGAATCAATAACATTTCAGCATTTTTTTTCCTTTATCACTGCCAAATGGATTCTGAATCTAATTCTTCCTGCATTGTTACATATACAGTAGATACAGTAGGAATTGCAGTTTAGTTAAAACAGAGGTGATTTTTAACAAATTAAAACTTCTTTGACATAATAGCACTCATACTGACAAGTGTAGAATAGTGATTAGGAAAAGTTTTTCTGTTATATCTTTAACTTTCAACTTTCTGTGTTAGTATAATATACACTTTTCTAATCAAATCCTTTGAAGAGTTAGAAACCAGACTGAAAATTAAAATCACTTATCTCACAGATTATTTTTAACAAAACACCTTACTATCAAATAATACCTGAGAGTTTTCTTATATTTAGTTGCTGATGATGGTAAAGTGAAAAACAATTACCTTTATATTTACTCAAGTAAATATATAAAAGCAGCTAAATTCATTTGGCATTGATTTTTAAAAATTTAAGAGTGAACTAACGTACAGTGGTATAAAAGAGTGAAAGCTCTTCTTAGAGTTGTTATGGTTATTCAATATCAGAAGCTCTGAATATCTTGGGACATAAGTTTTGGAGGTAATGAAATAACATTAGGACAGTTGATGAATTTGTTGACATGAAGTTACCATACATGGAAATCATTTTGGATAGATATATCATTGTTTCTTGTATATTACTCTATTTTCTATACAAATGTGTTTTCTTAGACGTATTACTGCTCTCAGCTGCCATTTCTATCATTGGTTTAAAGTGAATTTAAATAATTTAAAATGAAGCCTTTGGTTGATCAGATTTGGATTATAGCAAATGACCTCTACTCATTTGTGACCTCAAATATCTGAAAGCATACTTGATGTTTGAAAAAATTATTGAAAAATAAAAGGTGAGTTTGTACTGAGGTAGTCAAACTTAAGAGTGGTTCAAACATGTTATTACCTATATTACTGTTAGACACATATTCCACAGAAGAAAAGACATGACAGAATTCTTCATCCTGTTTGAATTTCTGAAAGATTTACACTTAACATGAAAACTAATCTGACACACATTCTGACTCTAATTATGTCATAGTGCTGGGGAAGATATCCTGAATTAAAACCATTTCTAGTAAAGCTTGCACATATTATATTTGATCACTGTCTCTATGTAATAAGAGAGAAAAAAGTCAAAGCTGGATGGGGCGATTCAGTTGTCAGGTTTTTTTGCCACCAGCTTTTTGTGGAATACAGAGGTTGCAACTTTAAAGTTGAAAAAAGAAAGTTGCCAATGTCAGCAGTAATGTGTTTTATTATGCAATTGTTCTTGTTATTCAGATCAGATAATGGCCCTATGAAATACATAAGCAGTCTACAGGGAATGAATGATTAATTCCTCGAAACATGTGCTTACTAAAGGAGTTCTTACTAATAGAGTGCTGTATACCTGCATTTGCTTACAATTGCAGTTGGTGAGGGCAAACATACTTTTCTTTCTCTTAATATTAACGTAGAATTTACAGGTGTAGTCCTGTCACTATCATTACTTAAAGGTGGTTTTTTGTAGACCACATGGTCTTGCATTTTAGGGAACCCTTAAATGTGATTATTATTTTCTTAAAACTTTTAATTTAGAAAGTAAGACATTGTAAAGTAGATGTGATTTCGGAAGGCTAAACTGTGGTTAAAAATTACTTTGTTTTTCCCTCTATGAAATGACATCCTTTCTCTCCTGTGTACTACTAGTAGGGTGCAGATGCAACCTGCAAGGGCAAAGGATATTTTTCTTTAGTGAGATTAAGTATAAGAGAAAAGCTAAAATATTGCTGGTTTATATAAAATAATTAGCTGGATACTATGTTGAAATTTTAGGAATGGCTACTAGTGCACATGACAGTTGTGGCTACCACTGGTGTAAATTGTTTTGCTGTTAGAAAAGTAATATTGATGTAACTTCTGATATCTCTGCATTTCTAGGACTGGCTTATGGGAGTAGGTGGGGAATGGATGGATTTTATATGGTAATTTGAGAGCAGATGGCCTGAAATGCATGTTACACATTTCAAATTCACCCATCCAAAATCTTCTTTTTAGACATTTCTGAAAAATATGTGACTTTCAAAATTGCCTAATTGAATATCTATCAATATGTCTTTATCTATGAATCTCAAATTTAATATCACAAATAACTAAGATTCCTCCATTGTTTGGAGAAAACACCTCAATTTCAGTTATGTCTTTTTTGGACTTACACTTATACTGAATTTAATAAACTTCAGCAATGCAAATTATATGAAAATATATATTTGATAATGCTAATTTAAAAGTTACGGTGAATATTGGATGAATTGGATTTTGTATCCAGTTGAGTGCCTTTTGAATTCGTTTATCTCCTTATATATTTAAATGCAATTTTTTTATGACTACTGTCAGTTCAGTCAGTTTTAATCAGGCTTTTCAAAAGCAATTTGCCATCCATGAACAATAAATGGATTTCCACTGGTCCAGTTAAACAATGTGTATGTTAACTGTACTTGCAATAATGGTTATGTTTCTTCAAACCCTTTAAAAGTGTGTTGAATGAATGAAGAACCAAAAATGAACATTACCCACAAAGTGAACATTTATGTGATTGTAGAATCAGAAGTTTTGAGTTTTCCTCTCACCGTTATAATTGGCTGTGTGACCCCAGGGAGGTAACCTGGACTCTCTGTACCTGGGTTTTCTTCTCTGTAGAGAAATTGACCTACAGTCTGAAAATATTTCAATAACAAAATCTGAGAAACAAGCTAATGTAATTACTAATATAGTTAGTATTAGTGTTTAGCAAATTGTTGAATTACACTATGGCAGCTTGAGAATCTATGTAGGCGTTGGGGCAGCCATCTTGTTTGAAGGATGGCTAAAGAAATTGTTCTGAAGCCATGTTGGAAGTGCTTGGACACTGTTGCCATGTAGATTGAATGTTTATTTGGAGTGCTTTTAAAGGAGGAGGATGGAGATTATGGAAGGAAGGGGGTTGATTAAATTTTCTCTAAATCACCCTTCCCTCTTGCTACTGAAAGAATATCGTATAAATAAGTGTTTTTGGATTTATTACTCTATTCAATACCAGAGGGTATGAGAAGGTAAAAATAAGAGGAATTGCTTAGTCTCTTTTGACATCCTTTTTACTTCTTTTAATTACTTCATGTAAGCTATCTTACAATGTAATGTTTAGATAAATATGCACAATTGAAGTCAACTCATATTTTTTTCTGTGATATCTGTTATAGATGTCACAGCTAGAAGAAACCATAGAAGAATTTATTTCAACCCCTATATTTTAAAGACAAAACTAAAGACTTCAAAGATTAAGAACTATAAAGGTGACATAAATTTCCGAAGTTCACAGAGAGGCTTTCCATCACAGAGCAATAGTATCTAAGATACTACATGGGCAAGAAAACACACGGACAGTCATTTATATACCCGTTAGTAAATTATAAGTTAAAAAAATCTCATTGATGATGTAGGATACATTTCATTTAAAAATATTTTATAGTGATCATACTTCTCATCATGGAAAATGAACACAGAGAAAAAATACATATGGTGTTAATTTTAAGTGCTCTTTTTAAAATAGAAAAAGCCAATAATTTATACAGTTAAAAATTGTAGATACAATTTATCTAGATACAATTCATGTTATATAACTGATGCAATTGGAAACTTCCTCCCCTCTAAGAAAATCAGTGTGCCCAGTCCTTTCCTTTTCTGACAGAAATCTCTGGATGGTAGCAAGTGGCCTATATTTTTATAAATGTTTTATGTTTTAAATCATGGGAGACCGGGAGATCATGCTATATTTAAAATTTGTTTACTTTTGAATGCAAATTATGACTGATTAATTATAGAGAGTGTATTTGCTTTTCTTTGTGTGTATTTGCATGTGTGCCCTTGTGTATGTGTGTGTGTTTAAATGCATCTGTTCAAGATGGAAATTAGTGAAAATAGTGTGCTTAAAAAGTTTAGAAGTGTATATACGATAATTGAGTAGTCAACAGAGAACATATATTAGGGTGTACTGTATCAAATTGCTCTCTGATTAGTCCTTAAATCAAATGAAATTTCAACAGTATACCATATTACCAAGGCCTTCCGCCTTGTAATAATTTCATATATTTTCTGAATACCACATTGTAATAATTAAATATTCTTAAGGTTGAGATGTATAGAATTGCAGAGAACATAATTACTGTTCTTTTACATGTGCTATTATGGACCTTACTTACCTGGTTAAGTGTATGTACTTACATTAGGTGCTAAAAAAGGAAAGGAACAGATTCATATTTGATTATAACATGGTTGGTGACTTAAAAGCAGCCATCTTTAACCTCAAATTAAATGTGTATAATTTTAACTGGGATGTCTTGTTGTAAGATTCATTGCATATATGATGCTATCTGATTTACTTTGTCAAAGAACAAAAAATATTACACTTAAATGCAGAATTAGTGAACTTTTACAAAAAATCCATTTTAAGAATGCAAATATGTAAGCAATCAGCTACACAAGTCTATTAATACATTTATTGTGTTGGGACCCCTGTGAATTATACTTTTCAAAGACTACCCAAAGTTATATTTCTCAAATATAGTTTGTACTGTTGAAAAATAGACCTTTTCAGCAGCTACAAGAACAGAGAACAAAGCCTGGCAAGCATGTGTGCACATAGACCTCTTTACTACTTACCCACTAAACACATGTGTTATGGGATTTGTATCATAGGATATACTCCTGTTTCTTTCATTAGATTGTCTTGGGACAAAGGCCTAGAACATAGCTTCCTTCCAGTTCTAGAAAAGGTTAATTTAGAATACAGACCAAGAAAAAATAAGAGCAGTAGAGTGTTTCCTATTTGTAAATGAACTGTTCTAGGCCACTTGTCCAAGATATTTATTTAGGTAGGGAAAAAAAAATACTCATCCATGCTGTATCCCTGAGATGTTGTCCAAGTACAGTGACCTAGAATCTTTAGGATCAAGATCATAAATTCTACTTAGAGGTAGAATGAAGGATGCAGAGCGGAGAGGATGGAAGAAAGGAGAGAATTGTTAATCTTGCCTTAGAAGCCATATTCTTCCACTTTTTATTCTTCCCACAAATTGGTTTCAAACTTTGAGATATGACTTTTCACCTTGGAGTAAATGGTCATCAGATTAACAGGGAATCTGGCTCATACCTCCACTGTGCCATAGTCCCAGGTTTTGCCATTGCTACCTTGTATCCATCTGGAACTGTTAAGGAGGTTAGTTTATCAGTTCCTGATCTGTATTAATTCCTCTTTGATTTTGCCACAAAAATCAAGGACGGGAAAATACAGGCACCGTATGCACTACTCCTAGAAGTAACATTCTCTTCTATTTCCCATTTTGGATATATTTTCAAGTCAGAATCACTAGTCAGGATTATGCAATATGTACCACATGGCGGCATAACCCATATAACACTTGATCCCCAAATATTTATTGTCTCCAGTGTTCCAAGCAACGCTGAGTAAACACTCGTAAGGTAGCAAGTTAAAATTGCCCAAATTGCGACCATCTTATATTCTTATGAAATGTTTCCCCATTATCAAGAATTTTTTTTTATTATTTTTTATTCCATGGAGAAAATGTAATCTCCCTAAAGAATCTCTTCTCTTAAATCACAGGAAAATTTCTTGGTACATGGCTTCTTTTATCATCTCCCCCTGCTCATTGGCTGTCATCCTGAGTCAGAGGCATCTCTTCTAGAAGCTGGGTGGAATCCTTTTTGCTTATGTAGCAGCTGTAGGCTATGCTGTATTCCACTGCAAAGTTGACATCTTTCAACATCTTCAAAGCTGTATTACTCCAATGCTAATTGGTCATGTTCCCCACTCTCCAAAGTTCCAGAGAGGCAGGCAGTAGGGTATGATAAGCATATCACTCTACCCTCCTCATATTGACAAGATATGGAAAACACAAATAAATCTCCAGACCACTGTAGCAGTTTATAGTCCATGTACCAGTCCCTTGTATTTCCAAATTCATGGGATACAATACAAGTTATAGTCAACGATCGTGTTGTTTCAGTTGTAACCAAAGCATCATTGGAGAAGTGTATTGGTTTTACGGGGAAAGAGAACAGAGAAAAAGAGAGGAAATTCTACCTGTACATTTTGCTGTGTGGCTTATTTTCATAAGCGGTCTTATAATATGTACTTTGGATCAAATAACCAAAGAGGAAGACAAAAGTGTAATTTAAATTTTTAGAAACTTACTTGGATTGTTAGATATCTTTGGAGTTAAAAAATTACCATAAATGCACCTCTTGATTTCTCTAGTTTCTAATTTAATTTTAAAGAGTTTCTGTTTTTATTCTCCTTAAGAGCCCTTATCAAAGATACTGTACTTCTCAACAGTAATATTTGAAAAACTGTCCTGAGATAGTGTATTGTTTCACCTACAAGGAAACTTTTACATTTCTAAATTTTAATCCTGGACTATGTGCATTAAAAAGATAGGAAAGTATCTTCCCATCATTTGTTATTTTCCATTTTATTTTATAATATACTCAGTTCTTAATTAATATTTATTAATGGTATTTATTGCAATGGATCATTGCTTGTAATTTTAGTGTGTAAGGATGTCTGGTGGCTTCTCCTCTGAATGGATATGTTCATTCTGTGTCATTTGTGCTATCCATTTGTTTTCTCCTAGGAAATATATGTGGTTAGCTCTGTAAGACATGTCTTAGCCTCATCATTTATACCTGTGTGGTTCAAGACAACAGGGCTTTCTTGTGGTAGAATTGTGTGCTCTCAGGATTGAATTCAGCACTTCAGTGTCTCATTTCCCTGCCCCTCAGGATGGCATGCCTTCCTCTTGTGCTTTTTTTTTTTTTTTTTTTTGGTGCTTTCTATTTTCCCATAGACCACCTCCATTGTGGAAAGTTGCCAGATTTAATAGCATAAATTACACATTCCCTAAGACACATTGATACTTACTGGCTTTTTGAAGTAGTACATCTAAAGAAATATTCCAATTGTAATATATATATATATATATAAATATAGACAATATATATATGCTCTGTGTGTGTGTGTGTTTATATATATGCTGTTTTCAGAGAAAGAAATTTCAGGCAATATTTGTTTTGGTGTGAAATCTTATAGGCTGAACCTGGAGACAAATCCGTTTATGGAGCTAGGTCAGAAGAGATCATATGTTTCCTACTAGAGCAGGCTTCCTTTCTCCCTTATTCAATAGGAATTGAGTATCTCTTCCCATTTCTATTTCTACTGCCAAGTTTCCCTTTTTTGCTCATTTCCTTTGATCTTAATAGGAACCCGATGCCACAGTTACACAGGGATGACTCTGTTGGTCACGTGAGAATATAGAAGTGTATATTGTTAAGATTTGTTAATCGATTACAGCATTGTTTGTATTGTGCAGTTCCATTACATCTCAGTCATCGCTCTCATCGATATAACAATCTACATTTCATAACTAGTCCATCACTTCTTATGGTTCTAGTCATCACTTCTTATTACATTAAAAGAAAGAAGCAATTTTTTTCCCTAATCAGTGATGGCATCATGGGTTTTGGAATTTTTTGGTTTTGTGGAATCTTCTCGTGAGCTCTGAAAAAACTTTAAGATAGGAGGTGATAATAATAGCTAACATTTATTGACTCTTTAATGTATGCCAGTCAGTATTTTAAGGGCTTCATGGGCATTAACTCACTTATTCTCACCTCAGCCCCATGGAATCAGTACAGTTATTATCTTTAATTTACAGATGAGGAAACTAAAGCTCATAGAAGCAAGGGAAATTTGCCCATTGTAGCATATCAAGTGAAGCACCTTTGTGCTCTGCTTGCACATCCCACATTTTAAACCACTTTGCTATATTGACATTTTGACATAGATTTATAATATGTTCTCCCATGTGTACAACATTAGTATATAAGAATTCCACAATTGCATAGGTTTTATATGTCAAATGTGGAAAACATGAGGTATCCCAGCTTTGCTTTTATGATACAATTCCTTTAAAATGAAGCCAACACAAATTATTGTAAGTAAATGATAACATACAGGAATGGAACACTGTGAAAGTGTTGCTCAGGGAAACAAAGAAATGAGGACAAATCACACCAAGGCCAACTATCTCCAGATAGCTCTTGCCAAAGTTGAGTGGGTAAGGACTGTGCAAATGCTTTATAGTGTATTCCTTTTCTTTTCTTTTTTTTTAATTTTTTATTGGAGAATAGTTGATTTACAATGTTGTGTTAGTTTCTGCTGTACAGCAAAGTGAATCAGTTATATATATATATATACATATACCCATGCCTTTTTAGATTCTTTTCCAATATAGGTCATTACAGAGTACTGAGTAGAGTTCCCTGTGCTATACAGTAGGTCCTTATTAGGTATCTATTTTATATATAGCAGTGTCTATTTCTTTTCTTCCTTGGAGAGTGTTGATCTGGTAGAAAGAGAACCTGATGTGCTCTGTTTTTGCCAGTGGTGTCCCTCCAAGCTCAGGTCCCTTCTCAGGAGTAGGTTGAGCAAGGTGGTTCCCACCAAACAGGCAGGCCCCTTCTTGGCCATAGATTTTATGCTGTATCAGCTTTTTACATACCTTGTTACACGTAGTGACTGGTGACCAAGAGCCACAATTTTTGAGAATCAACCAAGATGTGTGAGTCAGTTTGTCTTATGTAGAAGGCATAGAGGAATAGAAATGAAAAGGCAGGGAAGATGAGCTCAGGATGTACCATGGAGTGAGATTTAGGGTCAAGAGGGCCCCATCTACCAGTACTTTAATGAATGTGTCCCATGATAATGACATGAGACTGGCATAACTAACTGGTACAAAGTATAAGTGTTGCTGTTTATCAGCAGTAAAGAAATTAAGAAGAGGTAAACCAAACATTGGTCCTGTAAGAGTCATTTTAATTACAATTATTTTTGTGAACTCTTACTATTTATGTCTCACTGCCATGTAGTCTGGGTATTATTTACACCATTGCACCACATTGGATTAATTCATTGTAAATTTCATTAGATGGCAATAGTAAACTACTTTTGCTTTTCGTTTTTTTCCAGTGTGTTGATCACTTTTCTTGAATTTTTGCATGACTGTTTACTTGAAACTTAAATTGAGGGAATATGAGTCACAGCATAAATCATGATTTAATTTTAAGATTATAAGAATTGAAAAGTTAAACTATTACCTGTACATTAACCAAATTTAAAAAGGTTGAATAAAATAATCTTAGTAAACATTTATTTGGTTTCTAATATATGAGAAATGCTTGATGCTTATTGATGGAAATCTGGTGCCCTAATTTTGAAAGGACATGAGAAATATCTCAGATGTTCTGTAAAATTATCAGAAATTTGTGACGTTTTAAAAATCAAACTGAATAAAATATTAGCTATACATTTGTCAAGTTATAGTTTTAATTAATACCACAAGATGGCAAAGCATATACAAAAAATCCCATGTTCCCTATATTGGGGGAAATACATAATACCAAAAATAGAAATTTAAAGTTATTTTATAACTCATATTTCAAGAGGCACAAACCTCTTCCTTACAGGTGTGGAAGGTATGGAAACACTTAATGAACAAGTTTATTGGATTATCTTTTCCCCCCAAGGTGTTCCTAAAGTCTTTCCTCCCTAAGGTGTTCTGATTACTTGCCAAGAAAATTCAATGGATTTTCCTTTCAAAGTGAGAATTGAGGAGTAGAAAATGTGCCAGACTGGGCAGTTCTGTGATGCAAACTTGTGCCCTGGAGACCTTTGTAGGACTGCTAAACTGTTAAAATGCTTGTTACAAGCAAGGGTTTGGCCTTCTGTCCCTGAAAAGCTTGTAGGAGGAGCAGTGGTCAAGAATAAAAAACAAAGAAACCCTGGACTCTTTCACACATTGGCAATAATATCTTTTTATTTCTTTTGATTTATGAACAAAGAAGACATAATCTTCAGATCCGAAGTGTTTTTAAACGGGTAGTCCTAATTATTATTAAAATGTAATATACTCATTATATACAGTATAATTTGCATATACAGTATGGGTTATACAAGATACCTTGGATTAGATCTCTGCAGGCAAACAAATGTAATAGGTGCAGAAAATTAGCTAAAATAAGCAGAATCTGCAACTTCAAGAGAGTAAAGTTTTTTAAAGGTCTGGGTTGTCTCATCAAATTTGTGCCAGCATCCACCTTTATCTCAGTGGGGTCCTACCACAAAAATGATAACTATTAGTGACCAAGCTCTGTCAGGCCCACCCTGTATTATTTACTAAAATTTCCCCCATGCCATAATTTTGCTTCAGGGTCTTACCAAATTGTCATATTCCATTCAGGCTGCTATAACAAAAATACCATAGACTAGGTAGCTTATAAACAACAGAAATTTATTCCTCATGGTTCTGGAAGCTGGCATGTCCAAGGTCAAGGTGCTGGCAGTTTTGGTGTCTGGTGAGAGCCCATTTCGTGGTTAGTAAGCAGCCTTCTTCCTGCTGTATTCTCACATGGTGGAAAGGGCAGGGGAGCTCCCCGCAGTCTCTTTGTAAGGGCACTAATTCCATTCATTATGGCTCTACCTTCATGACCTACACCTCCTAAAAGTCCCACCTCCATATACCATCACACTGCGGAATAGATTTCAACATAAGAATTTTGGAAGGAGGCAACATTCAGTCCATAGCACAAATCTTATCTGGATGACTACTTCCTGTCTTCCCACTTCTACCTTATCTCCTCTATTCTTTTCTCTGCCACCAAAAGATTTTTTTTTTCCAAAATGCAAATCTGATCATGCTTAAAGCATTAAAAGATTCTTTATTGCCTGGAGTATAATGTTGAAAGGAAAACTTAGTGTGCGGTAAATGGGCCTTCCTGACTCAGGTTGCAACCTTTTCATCATTATTTCTTGCCTTCTCCCCTGCTGCACTATATACTCTATAATAAAGCCATATAAACACATTGAAGTTAACAACTGAATAATTTAGGTAGCTTATGATGAAAATGATAACGATGATGACGATTTATAATTGCTTTTTCCTTTTTGAAGAGGCTTCTCAAATTTTGCACTATTACATGTATGTGTCCTTCAGACACTAATTTTGAATCTGACTTCAGAGTATCATGAGTATCCTTTCCAGTCAATGACATATATACAATAGAATGCCAAATTTGAGGGACTTCTTTCTTTTTGTGGCTTTGCTCAAGATGAACCACCTACTATATTATTTCTGCACAACAAATCAATCAGTTTTCTGTTGCTTCCCAGCAGCGGCCAGTATCTGCCATACAAAGTAATGATCTCTAGCAAAATTTTATGTTGTGTTTCCCCTGCCAACTCCAAAGTGGTCAGCCTCCTTTGGCTTACCATCCTGGAACTGTGTGGGTTTCTTACTGTAGCCCAGCCCTCATAAGAACAGACTCTGCTGCTCACAGCTTGGCTGGGCTCCAGGTCTTTGTTGCTGGAAATGCTACTGTAACATCTGTTGGGTATGGCATGTATGTAGTTACTGTCATCAATCTTAAGAATTTGGGTGCACTTTCCAGGATCGTGGCACACACTGTATAACATGAAATCTGTCTTGAAGAGAATGTTGCAGATCAAAAAGGGAAACAGTTCATGGTATGTTTTTACAATGTAGCTTTGATATTAAGAACTTCCGAAAAACCTTTGTTGGATATTTAGATAACATATGACTGCTTTTCTGTTGAATTACCAGGTAGAAATTATTTTTTAAGGAAATTTGTTTATACAAGGGCTTGAAAAAAATCATTGATTTTTTAATCCATTTTGTCTTAGGAAAGGTACCCCAGATTTTAAAGTGATATATCATAAGATGAAGTAAGTATGTAATCACAGCTTCCATGTCTGCATTTTTAGTGACCTTTGAAAATATTGCATGAACCCCTTTTTAGACTACACATCCAAAATAATGTGATGACTGCAAAAATATTGATTGGGTCCATATTAATATATTTCTGTGGTCTAAAGAACCTTTTTTTTTTTTTTTTTTTTTTTTGCGGTACGCGGGGCTCTCACTGTTGTGGCCTCTCCCATTGCGGAGCACAGGCTCCGGACGCGCAGGCTCAGCGGCCATGGCTCACGGGCCCAGCCGCTCCGCAGCATGTGGGATCCTCCCAGACCAGGGCACGAACCTGTGTCCCCCGCATCGGCAGGCGGACTCTCAACCACTGCGCCACCAGGGAAGCCCTAAAGAACCCATTTTATTGGGTCTGTTTCTTTGTATCAGTAACCAAAGCTGATAATTATTGAGTCTGATCTGTTGGGGAGATTGGAAGGACTGGGAAGGGGGAAAGCTGAGCAGAAGAGGAAAGAATCAAGATGTTATTGCTGAAAAAGTCACAAAACTGAGGGGAAAAAAACGCCTATGTTTTTGGAAAATAGAGTAATCTTGAGTTATTGCAATCCATGCAAAATCTCAGAATTGAGTTCTCTGATTAAGTAACTTAACAGCCACAGGATCACTGGAATAGTTTGGAAAATTATAAAATATTCATGACCAAACTTTGAAAAAAAGTTGCAGTATTTGTGCTGGTAAGCAGTTGGTTGTTCATTTGTTTGTCTTTTCCCATAGAGTAACCAATCTAAGAATTCCAGAGCCCATCGCCCACATTTTGGCTCATCTATCGGTATTCCTAATTGATGTAAAATTAAATGAATTTAAAATACTTATTAACCCAGATGGTACACTTCAAAAAATAAATCAGTAGTAAATAATTATAAAGAGTCAGCATTCAACATTGTACAAGTTAGATTACATATTAAACCTTTATAACTGTGTGACCCCAAAACAAAGTATCTGAAATGAAATAGAAATATTTTTCTTACATAATAGTCCTCAGTTGAGTGGCTCAGGCTGATGGGATGACACTTGTTTCACAAGGACATTCATGGACCCAGGTTTCTTCCATCTTGCTGCTCAGCCATTACCTAGAGAGGAGTCCTTATCTTCAAGGTCAAATTTAGATAATAAATAGATAGGAAGTTAAGGGAAACAGCATTGCTTTAAGGGAATTTCCATTCCAGTCACATTGAATCTAGTCATATGGTCATATCTGGCTGCAAGGGAAGCTGGGAAATGTAGTGCCTAGCTGGGTGGCCAGGTAACTAGCTAAATTGGGGAGTTACTTCTATTAAAAGGAGGAAGAGGAAAACAAATACTGAAGGAGTTAGTATTCTCCACTTTAGTTATTTACATCTTATAAAAAAATTGGTGAGAACTTAACATTGTCTCCCTTCTTTTCTTTATATCTTGCACAACTTTTCTATACTCTGAATCTAGAATAGGTAGTTGAGATGTTTTGTCGTCTATTCTGTTGTTTGGATTAGCAAGAAAAAGTCTAGGTGAAAACATTCAGTATTACTAATAATGAACAAGAGGCTCCATGATATTCAATACCAAGTTTTTATAATTATTTTTTCAGAATTAAATGTGAAATTAGAACCCAGGTAACTTAACTAACATTTCAGACTACTGTGCAATAAAGAATGTGTCTGGACTTCTGTAAAATTTTAATGTATTTTATACAGAGAATCACCTAAAAATGTAAATCTTTAAAGAAGATTGCTAAATTGTTGCAGCTAATTTTTCTTTTTAATCTTCATTTTCCGTCCATGATAGTGAATTTATCTGTGCTGTGTGGGTTGAGCTCACAAACAGAAATCATGGGCTGAGTCTTATTTGCTTTAAATTATGACAGTAGGTCAATTCCTTTCTCTGAAGACACATCTACTTTGAGCTAAGAAATTCAAAATACGTAATACTTACGATAAAAATGAATACAGTGTCTGAGATGAAATCAAAGAATGAGTTAATAAAAACGTAGAATTGATACTTTGCAGTTATAATCAGTGTCTTTTCAGGTTTTGTAAAATTTTCTGCCTTTAGAAAACTGAGCCTCAATCTGTGGCTTGCTGGTCACTCCATACACAGTGCAGTTGTCTGATAAGACTATCTTGGTTTCTGGTGAATCCTGCTGGTAAATTTGATGAGGGCAGCAAATGCCTGAATCTTGCATCACACCCATCCATCAGGAATGCATTAGTCTTCATGCTTTCCCAGGGAAGAATTTTTATGAAGTTGTCCAGGGAATCAGAATAAAATGATAACTTATAGCAGGCCCATCTGGAAAGACCCAATATTCAATGGAAGTCATGTTATGTTGTTAATATACACTGTAGAATTGCTTATGAGAAGGTGTAAAATGCTTCTTGCTGACATTCTAGCTATAAATAATGCAAGAGTAAACACTTTAATAATTTCAATTAATACTGAAGTGTAGCTTTAATTTTTCTAATTACAGCCAATATTCCTAAATCTGGGACTTCTGGCAGAAGTTAATGAAATCTTTGCTTACCGTTGCAGTTGTATTATAGAACTTGCTGTTGAAGTGCAGGATGCTTTAATTAAAAATATTTTCTAATCTAAAATGTGCTGTTTTAATGCCTTAAAAAAGTTTCAAGTCATGCATTATTTTAAAATGGATCTTAAATGAATCCAACTGCATTTTTTGATTTCTGTTCATTTGGTATTTCAGTGTTAATAAAATGCCAATTTTTCTTCATAGAGTCAAATGGTGACTCATTGAATTAGTTCAGTAAATTCATTTGAAGAATGAAACTCTGATATTGCTCAATGTATGTTTATACAAAGAATAGCTTTTTATCAGTTTGCTCTGGATAGAAAAAACTCAAATAAGTTATTAAATTATTACAGGCTATAAATAAAGTATTTAACAAGTATATTTGCATGTGCTAAAAATTTTAATGGACAGTCTTGGTACCAACATATAACATGCTTTGTTACCAATAGTATGGATAATAAGCAAGGACATAAAAGGGCTCCCCCAAAATTTCTTCCCCAAATACGTTATTGGGTGCCAAATAAACTGTTTAACACATGTATCTGCATATTCTAAACAACCTTCAGGGACAATCATGATACCAAGTAATGACATGCTTCATTACCAATAGTACAGATAATAAGTAAGGCCATTAAAAAGGCTCCCCCCGAGTTTCTTCCCCAAATATATTATTATTTGGCACCAAATAAACTACTTAACATGTGTATTTGTATATGCTAAATAATTTAATGGACAATCTTGCCACCAAATAATAGTATATTTGCGGGAGAAATTTTGAGGGAGCCTTTTTTATTTTTTTGCAGTACGCAGGCCTCTCACTGTTGTGGCCTCTCCCCTTGCGGAGCACAGGCTCCGGATGTGCAGGCTCAGTGGCCATGGCTCACGGGTCCAGCCGCTCCACGGCATGTGGGATCTTCCCAGGCTGGGGCACAAACCCGTGTCCCCCTGCATCGGCAGGTGGACTCTCAACCACTGCGCCACCAGGGAAGCCAGAGGAAGACTTTTATATTCTTATTATCTGTGCTGTTGGTAATGAAGCATGTTTTTTCATGCAATACTTTGTGTCTCATTTGCTATGTATAATAGCAAAAAATAAATCAAAGACCATGATGAAACTAGAGAAAATCCTTTAATAATCATGATACAAAGATAGCTATACAATGTCTTTAGCCTTTTTGGATCATTCTTTTTAGAAACAGTCATAAATTTTTCATGTTTGATTTGATTTACTTGGCAAAAGTTACATATACTACCTAGGACTTGGTCTTTATTACCAGTCAGATATATTATGTTTGCACATGTTATACTTATTCTCATACCCTGTAACCAAATGTTATTCTAATAGTAAATTCAAATACTCTGAACAACTGTGAGGCTTGTAACTTATAGTTTAACTAATTCTTATATGTATAAATTATATATTTCCTAACAAAATAAGTTATTTTTCTGTAACTTCAATTCTTGACTGCTAGCTTCTCATTTTTCACATTTTACCAGCTCGTCAAGGTGTTCACCATTATACCCAATTTGGAGCCAAAGGTAAATTTAACCAGTGCTCCATTTAACGAAAATAATTAATGTACATATTAAATTATGAAGCCCATAAGAAATAGTATACAATCATTGTAATATGTATGCTTATTCTTTGTTTCCTTTTATTTTATGCTCTCTTTAAAATTTGGTCATTGTTTATAACCACACAAAAAATATTATTTTAGAAAAAAATTATCTTAGTAATTGCAAGACTATGAGGGCCTAATCTAATTGTGTATGACATGGACTCATTAAATGTGAGTGAGTAGATTAACAAACATATGTGTGTGTATATATATATATACACATATGTATATATATACATATGCACACAAACACACAACACATGTGGATGTGATGAATATGCTACATATAAACATAATTAAGTGCTTTTGGGAAGTTTTGACAACTTTTACTTCTTTTTGTTCAATATACATTCTATAACAAAATAAATGATTAACAAATTTGATAACAAAATAAACAGTTCACTATTTTTAAGTATAGTGTTTAATAGTTAAATTGATTAGGAACCTGGGCTTTAGAAATAGTGAAACTCAGATCAATTCTAGCTCTACTAATTATTAGATTCTTGATCTTCAGCCAGTTACTAATGTCAGCAAACTTCAGTTTTTTCATCTGTAAAGCAGAAATTCTATTACTTACCTTTAAGGTGTTTTTGTAGAATTAAGTCAGAACATAAATGTAGGTATAAATAAAGGTGTATGTTTGTATGTATGTGACTGTGATTATGAGGGATTAGAAGAAAATATTTGAAAGGAAAATAGTTTCAATTATTTTTAAAATCACACTACAAATAATATGCATAAAGAGGTAGGGATAATGGCAATATCTCGTCCTTTCTCTTTTAGAATGTATAGAACGTATTTAATTAATATACAGTGGACTAATGCATATGCATTTTTATCTCTTATTACATGAGATCATCATGTTATGTTCTTAATTTTTAAAGTCTTAGATTTATTATGGAAAAAAGCACTTGGTACATTCATTAGGTTTTATTTTTTTTTAATAAAGTAGCTGCAGCTTGTAGGGAAAGTATTTTAAAATGCACACTAAGGTGGGCTTTGGAAATTAGTTAATGCTTATCACTGATACATAATTCTAATTTTAATTTATTATATAAATAAATTTATTATAATTTATTAATAACATCCACAGATTGAATAAAAAAGTTCCCAGAACTATTAATAATGTGGGCAAATTGTATTAAAGGCATAGTTATGACCCCGAAGCTACCCAGCAAAATGAGCCAAAAAGCAAAACCCAACTGCCTATAGAAGATCAGCTTATTTGGTGAGTGAACTGAGAAGGAAACATATCTTTCTGAAAAGCCTTGGTTATGTTTGCTTCACTTTGTAGAAATTTAAAGCCAAGATAGCTTAATGAATTGTCACTGATTTTTCCAACTTGTTTGGAATTAATTATTGGTTATTTGAGGGAAAATTCATGTAAAACTATTCAATTAATTGTAAATTACCTCATTATCTTTTATAGTTCATCTATGTTTTTATTTTTTAATTTACTTTTACCATTGATTTTCTTTAATTAGCAATTAACAATAAAAAAAAAACTTCTTTAGATCAGCTGCCTAGATAATTAATACACTGCTATGGATTTCTGTGGAGACAATAATATGTTAATGGATGCTTTCATTTGACCTAAGCCTCATTTTTCACTCTGAAAATGGTACCTCTACAGAGTTAGACAAGAACCACACAATGTAAGCAAATTGGTTATTTTACATTCTGAGGTTAACATATGATCTAATTATCTACTATAAAAAATTACCATTTGAATAATTAAGTCAATCTGTCATTGAGCTTTTTTGGAGAAAAAAAAAAAAACCTCTCCTGAGGGTTTTTTTTTTCTTCACTTCTGGACAACATGAAAGTAAAATTTGTATCGCTTCTACCTCTTTAAAGTGCAAATGATTTCATAAAGAAGTGGCATTTTTCATTTAATTTGATATTGTGACAAAGACCCACTCAGAAATGTGTATCCGTACTCCAGTGTAAGGATACAAAATATTTCATCTCAGCTGCCCTTACCACACACCTTTGAACTAGTAGACATCTCGTGATACCTCATTAGACAGAATAATTGTGGCAAGGGTGTGACCTTGTATCTCTGAAGCATTCTCCCATTTGATGGATGGTGTGAATGACTAAGTGGGTCAGTCCCAGTTGATTGTAAGCCATTCGTTCTCATTAGGCTGTCAGCCACAAAACTCCAACAACATACCAAGTTGTTTGAGAAATGCAGCAATTTATTGAAGACATTTTTATATCTGCCTCTCTTAAAGCAATCAGCAGTTCAAAGAACATAAATTAACTGAAAATTCAGGTATAAATAGCATCACTTTATTTTTGCTATACTAAGCTCCTTGCTTGCAGTTAGACTGATTTGATATTAATCAGTGATCATAATTTTATAGGTGCTTTACTCTTTTGAGTTTAGTTGAGTGAAGATTGAAATATAAAAAGTCATTTCATCTGTCACTACAAAGCACTGAAAAAGCAATATCCAGTTGAATTGTACTCAAGACATGTGCAATTTAATTTCTCCTTTATTTATTTTTAAGGAAAGTAGAGAACACGTGCTTTCTCACAACTAGAGGAAACTGTTCTCTGTAATTGCCAGTAAAGGAAATTATATAATCTGCTTGTTTAGGCTTATTCTGCACAATGGATGGCAACTAATATAAACAATTCAAAATAAGTAGGAAAGATAGAAGCACAACTCAAAAAGGAGTTTAATTTTTCTTTTTAGGAAGAAAGAGTAAAATCTAAATACTTTTAATGATAATGTGATTTTGCTATGCGCTGAATGTATATTTTTAAAAACAAAGGAGAGGGCAGTAATGGCAATGAGAGAGAAATGACTTGAATTAAGAAAAAAAAAAAAAAGCAGCACCTTCCTGGATAGAGGTAAGATTTTGAATTGTAGATTGTGTATTTTCTGTCTCAGCAATAAGAAAAAAAAAGTCAAGGTTACAAATAGGCTTAGGTTTTTTTTTTTTTTTAATAGAAATGCATATTTTGCTTCAAGCTTTCCCTTCCTTTGAAAATAGTTCATTAAAATCTCTTTGGCTCAAGTTCCAAAATGTTGTCTGTCTGCCAAAATTCTTAGAGAATTCCCAGTCTCTTTGTATTAATATGAAGTGTGTCATATATATTGAAGCAGGATTATGCATGATGTATCCGTAGAGAAATATAGACATGTTTAGAACAAAAACAAGGTTCTGAAACCACTTGGTGACCTCCAGATCCCTCTTTTTTTCTATACAAAACTTGTTGGTCTAGGTTGAACCAGCCTGTAAATATAAAGGAAAGTCAGTTTTGTAATAATATTCAAATAATGATGACTTTGAGCTTCCTTGTTTTTAGTTGCAGGAATTTGGGGCCTTAAACAATGTCTGTTCCAATGCTCTGTTTATGTCTTCATGGGCAATCACCGTCACATATGCCCTAAAACTTTGTTACTCAGATTATGGTTTGTGGACCTGTGGCATGCGTATCACCTGGAAGCTTGTTCAAAATGCAGACTCTCAGGCCCCACGCCGGGCTTTTTGAATTATCATCTTTATTTAAGAAGATCCCCAAGTAGTTCCTGTTAGGTTTAAGCAGCATTTTAGAATTCAACTCCATGTTTTTCTGATTTGGTTCACTTGTCAAAGTGCCATGTCACTTTATATTCTGCCAAAGGACATGTTAGGTCACTGCTTGGCCACTTGTAACTGGCGTGGCTGTTACCTGTAGCTGGGGTCACAACTCTGTTCTTATGAGATGTTTGTAATGTTCTATCTTTTAACACTTTCCCTCAACCATTAAGCACCCCCCCTTAATTTCACACAAAAAGAAACCATGCTGTAGTTGTTTTTTTTTTAACATCTTTATTGGAGTATAATTGCTTTATAATGGTGTGTTAGTTTCTGCTTTATAACAAAGTGAATCAGTTATACATATACATATGTTCTCATATCTCTTCCCTCTTCTGTCTCCCTCCCTCCCACCCTCCCTACCCCACCCCTCTAGGTGGTCACAAAACACCGAGCTGACCTCCCTGTGCTATGCAGTTGCTTCCCACTAGCTATCTATTTTACGTTTGGTAGTGTATATATGTCCATGCCACTCTCTCACTTTGTCACACATGCTGTAGTTTTAAACATCCTTTTTTAAAGTTTTGGAGACAATGATAGTTCAGCATACCTAAAGAGTAGCTTACTGTTGGCAACTCCATTTCATTTCTTTTAGTTCACAGGCTCAGACTTGTCTCCAGGGGACTGTAGGATGCTTCCTCATTTAGCTCACAACTCTTTGCCATAAGATCCCTTTCCATAAGTATTGAACCATATGTTTCTGAGGGTTTCAGACCTAACTCCTAGGAAGTGTTATCAGAGTAAGAAGTTTCTAACTCACTTCCGTCTAAGGCTCACCACTAGAGTTCTCATTGTTTGATCTTGTATTATTAATGTGTTGCTGCCCAACAAGTTACTCTAAAACTCAGTGGCTTAAAATAACTAACAGTCATATCTAAGAGTTTCTGGAGTCCAGAATCTGGGAGCTTTCAGCAGGATGGTTCTGGCTGAGTCTCTCACAAGTCTGCAGTCAAGTACCAGAGGTGGAGGGGGGGGATGCTGTCACTCTGACCTGACTGGGTCTAAGCTAGAAGCCTCCATTCCTTGCCATGTGGCTCACTGTTGCTGCTCATGACAAGACAGGAGACAGAGTAAGGGAGAGAGCAAAGGAAAGAAATGTCATGCTGCCTTTTATTAGTCTCCTAGTCACAGAACATCTCTTCTCCCTCTTTGAATTCAGTAGAATTGAGTCACTAAGTGCAGTCCACACACAACAGGTAGAAATCATAAAGGGTGTGAATACCAGGAGGCTGGGATCACTGGGGCTATCTTGGAGGTTGCTTTCTACAGTCTTTTCCTCAGGGTGATTGGTAAGTGGTCCTTCTCTCAAGGTATGATTTTGTTCTCTACTCCCAAAAGGCAATGTCACTATACTGTGCAGTAAATAAGACTACATGTACCATTAACAGGGGGATCACCTTTGCACTGTTTTATATCATCTGCTTCTCTGCTAGATGATAACTCTCCTTAAATCATTTCTGAAGCCTTTCCATCTTGGCTTCTTATTTCCTGCAAGAAACTTTCAAACCAGAACAACGCAAAATGAACAGATCCACAAGAACATTCACATTCACCAAAACACACAGTAGTATAAGCCATGTAAATGGTGCCATTTACATACATACAAATTTAATAATATTTCTTCCCTTAAAGTTGTCCTCCACTTGGAAACCCCTCCTCCCCATGCACATACAGGCAGGCACATATGCAGATTAGGTAATTTGCATACCACCAGGTATTGAGTTTTCAATATAAAATATCTGCATCCAGACTGATAGTTTCATATTTCTGCACTACAAATAATGGGCGGGTTGTTGCCTTACATTTGTGAAAGTAAAGAGAGATTTTGAATGAGCTGTTTAGGTAATGGAAGAACCTGCTTCAAAAATGAATTTAGTAGAGAATAGCTAGGTACATTATAGTGTATTCTTATAATGGAGTACTATATAGCAATACAAAATACTATTGACACGCTTAAGAATGCAAATAAATCTCAGAAAAATGTATGCTTATGGAAAGAAGCCAGAGGAAAAGATTAGTTACAATATGTTTTTGTTTCTATGAAGTTCTAAAACAAGCAATACTAAATTACAATGTTAGAAATCAGATCAGCAGCTGCCTGAGGGAGGGGAAGATGCAGAATATTGACTGCAAAGGGGCATTTTGGTAATCTTAGGATAATGAAAATGCTCTGTATCTTGAGATAATAATTACATGAGTATATATATTTGACAAATTAAACTGTTCACTTAAAATGGGTGCATTAGTTGTACCTGAGTTACACCTCAATAAAACTGATTTAAAAAATATTTTTAAAATGAATTTGCTAGTCCATTTCTTGCGGCAAAAGTATTTGCAATAATTACATGGCATTTTCTGACTTCTACCTACTATTACAAAATATGATGGACTGAGTTTCAACCTGAGTACTCTGATTCATATGAATTTTCTTAAAGCATTGAATTTGAATCTTGCTGATTATCACTTTATATTTGTGAATTGCACATCAAAAGTTCAGTTTTGAAAGTATGACATTGTAGATGTTTTCCTTTGACACAGATGTCAAAGTTAGACAATTAGACTTTATTTTTAAAAATTTAAAATTTATTTTCGTACTTCTTTCACTGGCATGAGTTTCTATAGGCCTCATTATCCTGTGGTTACAAATGGAGTCACATTAATAGTAATAACATAAATTTAATTTTTTATTGAAAGTTTCTAGTTTATACATGTTCTTAGCCTTTGGGAAGAATGCTTCCTAAGTATTCTGAGGCGTCCCAGACAGGTTATTTCACATGTGTGCAAACACAAATTCAGTCAGGTAACAAATCAGCTATTACTTGGCCTATAGTCATGCTTTCCTCTTTTCCTGATTCTAAGCCTCTTGCTGGGCAATGCTATGTCCACCTGACATCCCATGGCCACTGGATCCCTCAGGTTCTGCTATATTCTGTGAGGAATTTGCTGGGCCCATAGTTTCCATCCTGTCTCCTAGTTGAAGCACTGGAGGCCTCTGGCTGTTTCCATGGTAATACATTGCCAAACTAGACAAGAATGTCTTCTCCTCACACTCCCTCCCTTTAATTTTTCTGTCACACTTTACTATAGAGTTTCTGCTTATGCTCTAAGGCCTTAGTCATTTTGTTGAGACAGTTCCTTCAGTTTTACGTACAAGTTCCTTTGCAACACTTCTTTGCTCCATAGGACTCACATGTGAAACTCAACCCTGGGTAATTTGAGTGTCTGGTTCCACTCTTGACTGATAATTTCCTTTCTTCTCCCGTGACTAAATCTTTTTTATTAGGTCAAATTCAACGTGTCTGGCTCCCTCTTCTCTTAGGCTATGTTCTATTTAAATGATATTCTCAGTTTCTTTTGATAACAAAGTTTCTCAATTCGTTTGACCTGTGTATCAGACCCACACAGACATTTCTGAAATCCCAGTTTAGGTTCATTGAGGATTCCTACTCTGTTTCCTGACACTCAGATATGATTCCAACCTTACCCAGAATTAAAGGCCTTAGTCCTGATAACATTCTATACAGGAGATGAACTTAAGATATTCTTTTTGGTCCAGGCCTGAGACGTCATAGAGCACATCTCAACTCCATTTTTCCATCTGCAAAATGAGAAACTTTACTTCATTAATTCATTCAGTAAGATTTCCTTTTGTAGGACTTATATCCTAGTGGGGGAAATAAATTAAAAATTTAAAATATACATAATATATTAGATATTAAGTGCTAAGAAGTAAAAATAAAGTAATGAAGGTGCTATAGGCAGTGGGGTATAAAATTTTAAACAGGGGATCAGAGAGGCTTCCATTGAAAAGGAAGCATATGAGGAAAAAGCTTACAGAAGAGAAATTTTTAAGTGCCTTCCAGACCCTTGTTTAGAAGGCATCAAAGATGATAATTTCTCACAGTGAAATATACTTAGTAATTTCTTGTTCAGTAGCAAAATTTTAGTAATAAGCAATGTTCCTGAGTGTATGCATTATGATTCTGTATAACCGGTGCTCTTCTAGCATCAACATTACAATATGAGTTCTAATTCTATGGGCTATTTATCCACATAATTGAGATTAACCTATTTTTAGTTTTATTGTTTAGACAACCACATGTGTTTTTTTGTACAGCAAGCCACAGTGACACCTACTTAGTGATCCTATATAGGCTGCTGGCATACTTACTTGGTAGCATTTTTAAAATCACCACCAAGTGGAGAATCCTCACTTCCAGAATTCTTGTTTCTCTCATGAACACCGTCTTAGTCACTTACTTTGGATTGCCTTAGAAAAAGCCCACACTTTGGAGTCAGAAAACTTTTGATTTCAATCTTAGCCCCTAAATTTAATGTCTGACCACATGCTGACAAACACCTAAACTTGAGTTACTGCAGCTATAAAACTGAGACCACTTATAATTCAGCGTTGTTGCTGAGCATCTATTTTGAATCAGGCACTGCATAAGGTACGGAGGGTAAAATGGTGTCTAGAAAGTCACCATCATGAAACTACTACTTGCTGGCCTCACAGAGAGTTATCTCTTTCCCTTTCTAAAACATGTTTTACATAGTGCTTTATAACTTACAAAACATTATTTCCTATTACATATTAGATATATGGTATGATAGGTATTGGATTCATCTTTTTAGGGATGACCCTTATATGTGAGCTGTAGTTCCTTCTAGTAGACTAAGAATATAAACTTCTTGTCAGCAAGATCTGCTTTCATTCAATTTTTGGTTCCATCCCTCATTTTCTGTTTTCCTTGAGCTCTTCATGTTTCTTCCTTTATCTGTGTTTATAGAGCATTTGTATGTATGCCTGAGCTCTATGGTCCCCTCACTAGACTGTGTGAAAGGCAGAAGCCACATCTTCAGGTTTATATCTTGAGTACCTTGTTCAGTGCTGAGAACACGGTATACATTAATAGTCCTTAATTGGGGAGGTGTAAGCTGACGTGCTCTCCTCTGGTGACAAGCTGTGTGCTCTTGGCCATTAAGTTTCTCTAAGTCAGCTTCTTCTGAAAGGATGGATGTAAGCATGACATGCCTATCAGAGGTTTGTTGTGAGGGTTAAATGCAATAATCTGGATCAGATACTTTTAACAAAGTCTACTATCTCCTCTTGTTTTCTTCCTCCTGTAACTTTTCCTCCTCTCCTTTATAATAATAATTATTATTAATGTAATATATAATTAATATAATATATAAATATAATGATATACTTTATTATTATAATGAAAAGAATACTTATTAACAATTATTGTTACAAGTTCACGTTTAGGAAGTAGATGCTGTTTGCATTGAATTGAAAATGCTATATATACCATAGATTTTCATTAATTCAGGTTCATAAATAATGTTTATTGAGCCTCTATTAGGTATGTAGCACTAGAATACATGTTATATAAATACTGGTGAGTGAATATAATTTGCTCCACAATACAAATTTGTGGAGAACATTGCTAAGGGAAATAGCCTCCTAAGGACGGCAAGCCTGCAGATGCCTGAGCTGTTCTCTGCAGCTTCCTTGTAGCTGAAAGTAGGACTTTTGCTGTCAGCTGCTCTGGCTAGTTTGTGCCTCATCTGTCACAATGAGTCTCTTTGTTCTTCCACGTTCTCCACTTTATCGATTTAAGTGACTTGTTATTAGTGATAAATATCACCTCGAAATTTTAACACTGTTTCTCTTTATCAGATATTACATTTCTAGGATCTTGATGGTGAAATAGCCTGCCTTTAAAGTGTACTGTTAATTTCATTGAGAAATATATGCAAGATATTTTCATGTAAAATGCAAAGGATAAGTGAAAGAGCGTTGAGTTAACATTCTATAGGGTTGGAAAATAAGGAAACATTTTTGTGAACTGAGAGTAGTTATCCATCTGGAACTTTAATTATATCAACAACAAAAAGCATTGGTTTTAAAAGTTGTGTGTGTGTGTGTGTGTGTGTGTGTGTGTGTACACACCCATAAATTTTTGAAGAATCATTTCATGATTGACAGTCCCTTGCTCTTTTCTGAGTATTAAGTAAAAGGAAATAAGGCTTTCTCTGCACTTTAGTCATTACTGCATTTTAGTTTTCAAGAAAATTTTATGCCCACAAGCAAACCTGATGAAAGACATGAGAATGTAGTTCATTCTTTTTGGATTCTTACTATCATTGTGGTTTGTTTCCCTTATGACTAACTGCAGAAGATTTTTTCTCAAAAACTACTTTAGGTAGAATTGCCATGTAATTTTTACGCTTCCTTTAAAAAAAGTGCTTTTTGACATCTTTTCTGAATATTTTCATTCCCATGAATGTTCTTTTCCATGTCACTTTTTATTGAGCTGAATACAGCAATTTTAGATTGGCATGATACCAGTCTATATTTAGCATTCTTTCTTGTAAAACTCCTCTCACCATCTTTGTGAGGCTACAAAGATGTAAGGTTCACTTTTTTTTGTATTATGCTCATAGCTCATGCCATTTAATCCTAGACAAAATAATTGTGTGTCCTTATTGAGTCTCTCTACTAAATATTTTATTGCAAAATGTGGAGAGACATTTGCCTGATAGCCAAAAACAGAAACCTCAGAAAAACTTTTGATTACTTAAATTTTTTTATAATTTATTTTTATGTATTTTTAACTGGATTGTGTTTTAAAAAGCACATCTTCCCTGTATAGCTTCAAGTACATATCTCATGTTAAGTATGAATCTTACCATGCATTTATACTTGTAGTTTTGTGCTCCCACTGTATTACTTTCTGTTTATCAGCATTAAATTTCAGGTTCTTCGTACTAACCTAGTTACATCACTGAGTAGAATTCATTTACATAGAGTTTTTCATGCATTAAACATGTGAAATGGGTTATTTTTTTAATCTAAGCTATTTAAATGATAAAAAATGGAATGCTCAGCTATTATTCTGAAAAGTCTCCAATATTTTAATGGGGGGGCCTTTTCCCAGCACACAGGTATGTGTGTGTGTGTGTGTGTGTGTGTGTATGTGTGTGTGTGTGTGTGTATGTGTGAGTGTGTGTGTGTGTTTTATCTTTTAACCTAATGGTCTTTTGATTGTACTCATAGGGCTTAGAGACACTTTAATTTTCTTCCAATTTTTTTATTTGAAGAAAAAAGCAACATAAAAAAATCATATATTTTTAGATTCAATATATCTGTTGCTGTAGTAGTTACCATTATGTGATGTGAGACTTCTCCACCAAATTTCCAGCCCTAAAATTCTGTTGGGTTTAAAGTATTCATTTTCTAAAAGCCTTCTTGAAAATGTAATTTTTTCCCTAAATTGGATAATATATTCATTTTATTATTTTTAAAGATGAATTTATTTAATCAGATAAATTATTATCTCCTAGCCAGGTAAGTCTGGGTAAGAGTTAGAAGGTTGTCTGAAAGGTACAGAATATGAGGTATTATCTACAGGTGGGCTTCCATCAATGAGAGAATTGCACAAATAGTGATGAATGGGAGGAAGGAGCACTAAAATATAATAATAAGTATTATTATGAGCCTATTTCACAATTTACTTTAGGATGCTCAAATCTGTAAACCATGATTCAAAGGAAGATAAAATTAGTTTAACATTTTAGACCATCATCAGTTATTTATTATCAGAAAGCTCAAATTTGTTAAGCTAGATATCATGTTATTTTTGGCCTAAGAGTAGTTTGGATGATGCTGTCAAAGGTGCAACTAAAATATGAATGTCCCTCTGGCAGTGGTGTCAAATTTCTAGTTCAGAAATAGTTCAAGAGGGCTTCCCTGGTGGCGCAGTGGTTGAGAGTCCGCCTGCCAATGCAGGGGACATGGGTTCGTGCCCCGGTTCGGGAGGATCCCACATGCCGCGGAGCTGCTGGGCCCGTGAGCCATGGCCGCTGAGCCTGCGTGTCTGGAGCCTGTGCTCCGCAACGCGAGAGGCCACAACAGTGAGAGGCCTGCGTACCACAAAAAAAAAAAAAAAAAAGTTCAAGAGGTTTTCCCTTATTAAACAACTAGAGCTGTATACTTGTTGTTGTTCATTGATATATTCATTCATTGAACAAACTTCTGTGGCAACCAAGTCTATGTTGCACCTTTGAAGATGAATAGGATTTGGCCCTTGCCCTCAATGGATTATCTCTACTGGTATATATCATTTGTTGGGATGCAAATACTCGGTTGGCCAAAAGTTCATTTGGGATTTTCCTTAACATCACGGAAAAACCCAACGCACTTTTTGGCCAACCCAATAGCTTACATTCCCCTCTGTATTAACAGAGAATCATAATAACTTACTATTTGCAAGATGTAAAGAGTATCTGTATAAACATATATACTCATTTTGGGACCTGAGATTTGAGGAATGAGGTTTTGGTGAGTGATAAGCTATAGTCATTAGTTTAAGCTTATAATTTTATTTCTTGTATACTGAGATTCGTGACTTTGATCAAAGACCTGCCAGAAAATATAACTGCACAGAATATTGAGGCTATATGAACATTCCATTTTGCTTGATGAGCTTGGGTCAGTGTTATAATACACAAATCACAAAACAATCTCATCAGTAACTTGGTTGAAGTCATTAGCATATTGATTGTACTTGTAAATGTTAATCAAATCCAATATAAAATTCCTACAATGCCTGCTAAACCCATGGGTGGCAGCAGCCCATCAGTCCTTTTGCAGTCTCTCAGTCCTTTTGCAGTCTCCCAGTCTTCTTTTTTTTTTAAGTCTTATTTGATTTACTTCATCAGATTTTTATAGTTCTCAGCTATAGATCCTGTACATATTTTGTTATAGTGGTAAATGAATATTATTATTTTGGAGTATTGATATGTAGGTTTGAGTTTCAAATTATACTTTGCTTCATATATAGAAATGTGTTTGAGGGGACATCTGGATCAAGATGGTGGAGTAGGGAGATTCCAATCTCACCTTCTCCCATGGACACAGCAAAACTACAACTACACATAGGATAACTATCTCTGAGAATGAAGAGAAGACTCATAGAACATATGTTCTACAACTACGAATATAAAGAAAAAGCCCTATCAATACAGGTAGGAGGGACAGAAAAGTGGTCTAGTCAGAACTCGCATCCCTGGCATGGTGATCCACAAGTGGGAAGGATATCACAATCTTGGAGGTACCTCCAAGGTATGAGAGGTGGAGGTTCTGAGCCAAACATCAGACTCCTAAGCTTGGGACATCCGCACTGGGAAGACAAGCCCCCATAATATTTGGCTTTGAAAACCAATAGGACTTATGTCCAGGAGAGCTGACGGCTGTGGGAAACAGGTCTTGAAGGGCTTTCAGATAAGATCACTCACTCCAAGTCACAGTTCAGAGGCAGCAGCTTGGAAAGCACCTGGGTCATGCAAGAAGGAGATTCATTGACTAATTTTAGGGCATGTGCTGGGAGGATAGGGATCTAGTAGAACTTTCTCTGGGGATGGAAGTGCTGGCAGATGCCTCTTTTGTTTTTTTTTAACTCCCAACTAGCTGGCGTGGCACTAGCAGATATCATATCTGTCACTTTCCATCAACCAAGCCAACACCATGTGTCCTGCCCAGGTGTTCCCCTGCGTACTAGCCCCACCCAGTCTGCCTGATCCTCCAAAGCAGCTCTCACCTCACCCCACCTAGCATGTGGCCTCAGCTGGCACCAGCACCCCTCCAAAATGTATCCTGCTCCAGGACGACAGCCCCACACAACAGTGCACTCACAACCATCATGGCGGGGCCTCATAGCCAGTCATGCTGGGGGCTAGTCCCAAACATCAGTGCACCTGCTGCAGTCATGGCCTGTAACTCTCAGCCTGCCTGGATGGGGGCCAGCCCCACCCACCAACATTCCTGCAGCAGTTACAGCCCAACCACACAGGAGGGCACACAGTCCACACAGAGGATACCCCTGGAGCACCTCATTGTGTTGACTGGGGAAGATTGTGCCACTGGACACACAGGACACTTTCTGCATATGGCCACTCTTTCAAGACTGGGAGACATAGCTGATATACCTGATACCTAGAAAAAAGACAGAGAGTTAGCCAAATGAGGAGACAAAGAAATACCTTCCATAGGAAAGATCAAGACAAAACCTCAGAAAAAGAACTAAATGAAACAGATAAGCAATTTACCAGATAAAGAGTTCAAAGTAATAGTCATAAAGATGCTGACTGAATTCTGGAGAAGAACTTTAGCAAAGAAATAGAAAATAGAAAAAAGGACCAATCAGTACTAAAGAATATAATAACTGAAATGAAAAATGCACTAGAGGAAATCAATAGGAGATTAGTGGATGCAGAAAAATGGATCAGTGATAAGGTAGTGAAAATCACCAAATCAGAACAGCAAGCAGGAAAAAAAACAATAAAAAATGAGGATAGTTTAAGGGAACCTTGGGACAACATTAAGCATAGTAACGTGTGTATTATAGGAGTCCCAGAAGGAGAAAAGAGAGAAAGGGCCAGAGAACCTATTTGAAGAAATAATGGCGTAAAAGTTCCCTAACCTGGTGAAGCAAACAGACATCCAAGTCCAGGAAGCACATAGAGTCCAAATAAGATGAACTCAAAGAGACTCATACCAAGAAACATTATAATCAGAAAAATAAAGAACCTTAAAAGTGAAAAGGGAAAAACAACTAGTTAAGTACAAGGGACTTAAGACTAATATTCAATTTTTCAGTGGAAACTTTACAGTATAAAAGAGACTGGCACAATATATTCAAAATGCTAAAAGAAAAAAATATCTTTTAACCAAGAATACCCTACCTGGCAAAGTTATCATTCAGAATTAAAGATTAAGAGTTTCCCAGACAAACAAAAGCTGAAGGAGTTCATCACCACTAAACCAGTGTTACAAGAAATGTTAAAGGGATTTCTTTAAATGGAAAAAGAAGGCCATAACTAAGAACATGAAATTGCAAAAAATAATCTCACTGGTAAAGGCAAACACTTAGTATAGGTAATGGGTCAACTATGTATAGAGCTAGTATGAAGGTTAAAAGACAAAAATGGTAAAAATCATCTATATTTAAAATAGGTAAGCAGTACACAAAAGGATGTAAAATATGATGTCAAAAACATAAAACGTGGGGGAAAGTAAAACTGTAGTGTTTTTTAAAATGTGCTCGAACTCAAGCAACCATCAACTTAAAATAGACTGCTATATACATGGGTTGTTATATATGAACCTCATGGAAACCAAAAACCTATAAGGGATACACAAAATATAAAGAGAAAGGAATCCAAACATAACACTAAAGTTTGTCAGCAAATAACAAGGGAAAAAAAAAGAGAAGGGAATAGAGAAGAACTACAAAAACAAACAAAACAATTAACAAAATACATAAAGTACAAACCTTTCAATAATTACTTTAATGTAAGTGGACTAAATGTTCCAATCAAAAGACATAGGGTGGCTGAAAAGATAGAACAACAAAACCCATGTATATGGTGCCAACAAGAGACTTGCTTCAGGGCTTCCCTGGTGGCGCAGTGGTTGAGAGTCCGCCTGCCGATGCATGGGACACGGGTTCGTGCCCCGGTCCGGGAAGATCCCACATGCCGTGGAGCGGCTGGGCCCGTGAGCCATGGCCACTGAGCCTGCGTGTCCGGAGCCTGTGCTCCGCAACGGGAGAGGCCACAACAGTGAGAGACCCGCGTACCGCAAAAAAACAAAAAACAAAAACAAGAGACTTGCTTCAGATTTAAAGACACACAAAAACCAAAATTGAAGCAATGGAGAAGATATACCATGCAGATAGAAAAAAAAGAAAGCTGAGGTGGTAATACATCAGACAAAATAGACTTTAAAACAAAGACTGTAACAAGAGAGAAAGAAGGATGTTGCATAACATCCTTTGAAGGGATCAAAGGATCCCGTTGGGATGTTGAAGGGATCAATCCAACAAGAAGATATGACACTTTTAAATATCTGTCAACCCAGCACAGGAGCACCTAAATACATAAAGCATTTATTAACAGATATAAAGGAAGATATTGACAGTAATACAATAATAGTCGAGGACTTTAACACCCCACTTACATCAATGGATACATCATTCAGACAGAAAATCAGTAAGGGAATATTGGCCTTAAGTGACTCATTAGATCAGAAGAACTTAGTAGATATATACAGACATTCCACTCCAGTAGCAGAATACATGTTCTTTTCAAGGGCACATGGAACATTCTACAAGATATGCCAGAACACAAATATCAATAAGTTTAAGAAGATTGAAATAATAATCAAACATCTTTTCTGACCACATGGTATGAAACTAGAACTCATTTATGAGAAGAAAAATGGAAAAAAACCCCACACAAACATGTGGAGGCTAAACAACATGAAACTAAGTCAATGACTCAACAAAAAAAATCAAAGAGGAAATAAAAATGTAGCTTGAGAAAAATGAAAGTGAAAGCAAAATGTTCTGAAATTTATGGGATACAGCAAAAGCAGTTCTAAGAGGGAAGTTTGTAGCAATAAAGGCCTACCTCAAGAAACAAGAAAAATCTCAGATAAACAATCTAACCTTATACCTAAAGGAAGTAGAAAAAGAAGAAGAAATGAAACTCAAAGTTAGTATAAGGAAGGAAATAATAAGGATCAAAGCAGAAGTAAATGAAATACAGATGTAAAAAAGCAATAGAAAAAGGTCAATGAAAGAAGAGTGAGTTCTTTGAAAAGAAACAAAATTGATAAGCTTTAGCCACACTCATCAGGGAAAAAGAGAGGCCCCAAATAAATAAAATCAGAAATGAAAAAGGAGAAGTTACAACCCACAACCCAGAAACACAAAGGATCATAACCAATTACGATGAACAATTATATACCACCAAATTGGACAACCTAAAAGAAATGAATAATTTCTAGAAACATGCAATGTTTCAAGACTGAGCCAGGAAGAAATAGAAAATCTGAACAGACTCATCACTATTAATGAAACTGAGTCAGGAAAAAAAGAAAAAAAAAAAAAAAACTCCCGAAAATCAAAAGTCCTGGACCTGACAGCTTCACAGTCAAATGCTACCAAACTTTTAAAGAAGAGTAAATACTTATTCTTCTCCACAAACAAATGCTCCCAAATTCATTCTGTGAGGCCAGCATTATTCTGATAGCAAAACCAGGTAAAGACACCACAAAAAAGAAAATTACAGTCTGATATCCTAGATGAACATACATGCAGAAATCCTTAACAAAATATTAGCAAATCCAACTCATGAAAAGTATTATACACCATAATCAAGTGGGATTTATTTTAGGAATTCAAGGGTGGTTAAATATCCACAAATCAGTGTGATACACTGTATTAACAGAATGAAGAATAAAAATCATATGGTCATGTCAAAAGATGCAGATAAAGCATTTGACAAAATTCAACATCTATTTATTATAAAGACTCTTAACAAAGTGAGTATAGAGGGAACATACCTTGACATAATAAAGGCCATATATGACAAACCCACAGGTAACATAATACTCAGTGGTGAAAAACTGAAAGGTTTTTCTCTAAGATCAGGAGCAAGGATGTCCACTCTTGACACTTTTTTTTTTTTTTTTGATACGCGGGCCTCTCACCGTTGCGGCCTCTCCCATTGCGGAGCACAGGCTCCGGACACGCAGGGTCGGTGGCCATGGCTCTTGGGCCTAGCGACTCTGTGGCATGTGGGATCCTCCTGGACCGGGGCACGAACCTGTGTCCCCTGCATTGGCAGGCGGACTCTCAACCACTGCGCCACCAGGGAAGTCCCATTCTTGCCACTTATATTCAACATGATATTGAAAGTCCTAGCCACAGCAATCAGATAAGAAAAATAGATAAAATCACCCAAATTTGAAAGATAGAAGTAAAAATGTCACTATTTGTAGATAACATGATATTATACATAGAAGCCCTAATGGCTCCACCAAAAAACAAAAACAGAAACAGAAACTATTAGAATTAATACATGAATTCAACAAAATTGCAGACTGTAAAACCAATATACAGAAATATGTTGTGATTCTATATACTAATAACTAGCTATCAGAATGAGAACTAAGAAAACAATCCCCTTTACAATTGCATCAAAAAGAATAAAATACCTGGAAATGAATTTAATCATGGAGGTGAAAGACCTGTGCTATGAAAACTATGACATTGATGAAGTAAATTGAAGATGACACACAAGAATGGAAAGCAATACCATTATACGTATATATATATATATATATATATATATATATATCAACTTCAATTTAAAAAATGAAATTTATTTGATTTTTTTGGGTGTTGATCTTATATCCTACAAAGTTGCTAAATCACTTATTAGTTCTAGGAATTTATTTGTAGTTTTCTTAGAATTACACACATAGACAATAATGTTGCCTGTGAAAAAGAACAATTTTGTTCCTATCCTGCTAATTAGAAGGTCTTTTGTTTCTTTTACTGCCTTGGACTTCCAGTATGATGTTGAATAGGAATGAGGAGAGGAGAGGACATCTTCACCAGTTTTTGACCTTAGCAAGTAAGCGTCTATCTTTAAGTTTGATGTTATCTGTAGGTTTTTTTGAAGATGTCCTTTATCATATTGAAGATTCTTTTCCACTCCAAATTAACTGAGATCTTTTATCATGAAAGGACGATGAATTAAAAAAAATTTCCTTTATCAGTTGATATGATCATGTCTTTGTTGTAATATAAACTTTGGGAATACATTGATTAATGTCTGAATATTTAACCAGCCTTGTGTTTCCAGGATAAGCTTCACTTGGATATATCCTGATGTTCCTGATGTATTGGTTGTAATTTTTGTTTTCTGTTTATTTTTTCACTATTTTCATTTGATTTTGGTATCAGGATAATGAAAAATCATAAACTAAGTTGGGAAATATTTTCTGGAAGGTATTTTGTAGAACTGGTGTTATTTCTTCTTTAGAAGTCTGGCAGTCTGCACCAGCAAATTTATTTAGGCCTGGTAATAAGTTTTTTGGAAAGTTTGAATTACAAGTACAATATATTTTAATAATTATGGAACTATTGAGATTACCTGTCTTATATTGTGTGAATTTTTGGTAAATTGTACTTTTGGAGGAATTAGTAAAGCCCATCGAAGTTGATTAATTTGTATCCTTAGGGTTGTTCATAGTAGCTCCTTGTTTTCTTATTATTAAATTAAGTTTAATTAAACTGAAAAAACCTCACCCATTTTTCCCAATCCTTCATCTCCCAGGTCAGGCAATAACCAATTTGTTCTCTGTATCTGTAAGTTTGAGTTTTATTTATTTATTCATTTTTAGATTCCACATATAAGAGAGATCATACGGTATTTATCCTTCTCTGTCTGACATAGTTCACTTAGCATAATGACCTCAGGGTCCATCAATCTTGTCAGAAATGGCAAGATCTCATTATTTTTTGTGGCTGAATAATATTGCATTTTATATATATATATATATATATATATACACACACACATACACGCACGCGCACACACACACACACATATATATATACACCACAGTTTTTTTTATCCATTCATCCATTGATAGATGCTTACATTGTTTTCATAACTTGTCTAGTAAATGGTGCTGCAATGAACTTGGAGGTGCATATATCTTTTAGAGTTAGTATTTTCATTTTCTTCCAATAAATACCCAGAAGTAGAATTTCTGGATCATACGGTAGTTCTCTTTTTAACTTTCTGAGGATTCTTCATACTGTTTTCCATAATGGCTGCACCAATTTACATTCCCACCAACAGTGCACAGTGGTTCTCGTTTCTCCCCATCCTAGCCAACACTTGCTATTTTTAGTCTTTTTGATAATAGCTGTTCTAACAGATGTGAGGTGAGGTGAGGTGATATCTCATTGTGGTTTTGATTCGCATTTCCCTGATGATTAATGATGTAAAACATCTTTTCATATACCTGTTAGCCATCTGTATGTGTTCTTTGGAAAAATGTGTGTTCAGATCTTCTGCTCATTTTAGTTGGATTGTTTGTTTATTTTTTGCTATTGAGTAGTATGAGTCTTTTATATATTTTGGATAATTAGCCTTTTAACAGATATATGATTTACAAATATTTTCTTCCATTTAGTAGTTGCCTTGTTGATGGTTTCCCTGGCTGTGCAGGTGCTTTTTAATTTGGTGTAACCCTACTTGTTTACTTTTGATATTATCGCTTTTGCTTTTGGCGTCAGGTTCAAAAACTCATGGCCAAGACCTATGTTAAGAAGCTTCTTCTGCCTCTGCTTCCTTCTAGGAGTCTTATGGTTTCAGGTCTTATGTTCAAATCTTGAATCCATTTTGAGTTAATTTTTGTGTATGGTGTAAGATAGTGGTCCAGTTTGATTCTTATGCATGTGGCTGTCCAATTTCCCCAGCACCATTTATCGGAGACACTGTCCTTTCCCCATTGTATATTCTTGACACCTTTGTTGGAAATTAATTGACCGTATAATCATGGGTTTATTCCTGGGCTCTCTATTCTGTTCCATTTTTCTATATGTCTATTTCTATATTAATACCATATGGGTTTCTTTGTTTTTGTTTTTTTGCGGTACACGGGCCTCTCACTGTTGTGGCCTCTCCTGTTGTGGAGCACAGGATCCGGACACACAGGCTTAGTGGCCATGGCTCATGGGCCTAGCCACTCTGCGGCATGTGAGATCTTCCCAGACCAGGGCACGAACCCGTGTCCCCTGCACTGGTAGGTGGACTCTCAACCACTGTGCCACCAGGGAAGCCCCATATGGTTTTAATTAGTATAGCTTTGTAATAGAGTTTTAAATCAGGGAGTTTATGTGATTCCCCCAACTATATTCTTCTTTCTCAAGATTGCTTTGTCTATTCCTGGTCTTTTGTGGTTCCATACAAATTTTAGAATTATTTGTTTTAGTTCTGTGAAAGTCCCATTGGTATTTTGATAGGGATTTCATTGAATCTGTAGATTGCTTTGGGTAGTTTAGACATTTTAACAATATTAGTTGTTCCAATCCATGAGCATGGTATATCTCTCCATTTATTTGTGCCTTCTTTTGTTTTTTTTCTTCATTAATGTCTTGTAGTTTTCAATATACTGCTTTTTCACTTCCTTGGTTAAATTTATTCCTAGATATTTTATTCTTTTTGATGCAATTGTAAATGGGTGCATCCTCTCAGTCTTTATCTCTCACTCTATACTCCCCTGATTCTATGGCCCATTATCTTGGTTACTTTTTTATGATAATCTGCATGGTATCGTTTTCATCACTTTTTTAATATTACCTACTCACAGACTTTATTGCCTGTAATCTATACTGGCCTGGCTAGACTTAATCAAAAATATTCCTCTCCTTTGCCTCCTTCCACTTCATCTTATTTTCTTCTATTGTTTCCTTGTAAGTTAACTAAAATATTACTTCCTCTTAAGTAAATTATTCCTGTCACTGCTAACTAGGTCAGGTTATGCTATTATTGACTTTTACAGTAGCTTTGAATTAATTTTCACAGTATTTATCCCAATTACAATTATTTCTATAATTTTTCTTTAGTATCATTAATTCACTTAGAATATGTTTTTTTTTACCAGAAGGCCTGTGTCTGTTTTATTACACATTTATCCAGAACACAGGGAGCATTCAGTAAATGTGTATTAAATGGATGGATACATATTACATCTGCTCCAAAATGGACATAATCAAGAATGGTTGGGTAGTAACAATAGAGATGTGGTAGAGGAGATTTCTAGAGTTTGCTGAAATTCTGAGTCTTTGCTTTTTCTAGATCAAAATGAAAGGACAATTAATTTGTCTATACAGTATTGGTAAAGTAGAAAAATAAGCTAATCAAATATATATTTGTTGTGTTAATTTTGAAAAAAATTGTAGCATTAATGCTAGTTGATATTAGTATAACATTGATTTCACATTTCATTGAGACCTTATGTTTTGGAGTGGGACATAATGCCAACAACATAAGCAGAGCTAAAAGAGAAAGGGAAAATTAGAGGAGAAATGTATGAAAAATTCAAATCTAGGTATAGAAATTGACCTTCATTGATGAAATGGATAATGGTTCATGCTGCTTATTGTTGACTAACAGCTTTGCCCTGATGCCCATTAATCCAGAAGCATCTTGAGCTAGATTGTGTCTCTAATATATGGTTAGATCTCACATAACCTGGCTTACTTTCTGTGAGAAATAAAGGAGAAGACTTCCAAGAAGCACTTGACCAAATCTCTAGAAAAAAACTGTTTTTTTTTTTTGCTTCTGCCAAAAGGCTACCATACTCCCCTAGACATTTCCAACTCCAGAGTTCATGCATCCTTGTGTGGTAGGACTTTTAAATCCAAGATTCTTGGTTTAATTTTTTTTTTCATTGGTGAAAATGTTAGAGGACTTCACTTCCTTATCAGCAATGTAGCTTGTTGGTGATTACCTTATGAGAAATATTAATAGTAATATAAGAACCTGTATTTTAAGCTATATGTCTATCAGAAAGTTAAATATATTCAACTTTTTATAATATCATTTCCATTCTATTTAATACTCTGATATCCCTCAGAAATGACTTGAACTGCTGAGACCAAACTGAGGGATAGAGAAATAAAAAAGGTGATTTACCCAATTAACACAGCAAGTGAGTCGTCTCACTTCAGCACGTGGTGGGTAATTGTACACAAAATACATAAACCCTGCTAAATGCACTGGCATTAATTTGATTCCTGGTTACTACCACTGAGGATAGCATCATAGTCCTAAATTAGCTGAAATCATGAATGCTTCTGCTTGGTCACTCATTGAATATTTCTTCAAGGACTATTTGACAAGAGTTCAGTTCTTTAACTGCTCCTGCTATGACATTCATCATAATATTAAAAGAGAAAGTTTAAACTGTTTGGTTAAGTCTGTGAATAAACGAATCAGCAGACTATAAACTTGTCAATCTCCTTTCAAGTGTAGAGTAGTTATAAGACAAATATCTTTTCTTGCAATAAATAAATAAATAAATAGAAAATATTATGAAAAACACACACTCATATAATCTTTCTTCAGAATTTGGAATACAGTTAAAATCCACTGGTTCATTTTAAGATTGACACAGTTCTTCTGAGACCTAATATTGTCTTTCATTTGTTAAACAAATACCAATACTTCCACAGTGCCTTACATACACCAGATACTATTCTAAGTACTTTATAAATATCGACTATTAATCGTCATAATAGTTTAATGGGGTAAGGATGATTTCTATCTTCATCCTAGAAAAGAGGAAATTGAAGGATAGAGGTGGCATATAACTTATGTAAATGTACACATCTGGAAAGTGGAAGAAGCAAGATGGGAACCCATGCAGTCTGGCACCTAAATCTTCACTGTAGACTCCTGTGTTTTGCTGCCTCTTATTGTAGCAACACTCGCTATGGACTGAATGTTTGCAATCCCCAAAATGCATTTGTTGAAGCCATAATGTGAGGGTATTTGAAGATGGGGCCTTTGGGTGGTAATTAGGTTATGAGGGTGGAACCCCCATGATGGAATTAGTGACTTTATTAAAAGAGGAAGAAAGCTAACCCCTTCTCTGTCTCCACCATGTGAGGATACAATGATAAATTGGTTGTCTGTAAAACAAGAAGAGGGCCTTCACCAAGAACCCAACCATGCTGACACTGTGATCTTGGACTTCTCCTTCAGAACTATGAGAAATAAATGTTTGTTGTTTAAGCCACGCATTCTATGGTATTCTGTTTTAGCAGCCCAAACTGACTGAGACAGCAATGTTTTTCGGATAAACATTTCCTATATTTGAGGAAAATCAGTGAACTATTTGTTTCTCATCAGACATGCATATCTATGCTATATTAAGATCTGTATGTGTCTAATGATACTTCAAATGTAGCATATAAAATTATGTTGTAGAAAGAAAATTGATTTAAGGATCAGATACTCCTGGTTGTGTGTCTAGATACACTACGCATGTGATACAGTGGAAATAATTTTATCTCCCTTATACCTAGTTTCTTACTCTGTAGGATGGGTATTATAATTTATAACTTTCAGATATTATTCATACATAATGAATCACTTTTTATTTTATGGCAGTTACTAGCAATACTACTAATATGATTACTGTTATTGCTAGTACTGAACTCTGAACTCTGCTTCCATTAGCAACTTTTTCTGGCTCTAATTCTCCTGCCAGGCTCTTTCATTTAAAAGGAAGTTTTTGATTACATTGGGCCCATGAGATAATTCCTGATAATCTCCCCATCTCAAGCTCTTTAGTTTAATTATATCTGCAAAGTTCTTTTTACTATGTAAGGTAACATATTCAAAGATTCTAGGGATTAAGGCATGAACATCTCTGGAGTGGGGAGGGGCATTATTCTGCTTACCCCAATGAGCACAATAGACATTTTCAGAAAGGGGTATAGGTAGCTGCCTAAGCCAGGCCCTTTTTCCTGCTTGGAAAACTATGCCTCTATCCACAGTGATGTACTCCTCTATTTCTGTTATTTCCATGTTCGACAGTAGTCCCAATATGTCTCAAGAACATACAACACACACACACACACACACACACACACACACACACACACACACACAATTACAATTACTGCCATCACCGTCATAATACAGAGATGGTTATTACATTCAAGCTGAGCAAAATTGTCCCTCTAGAAAATTTATATATTCAAGATTAAGAATGATCATCTGTATCTTCTATGACTTGAACAGACATACGGTAAGAAAACCAGATGAAAAGGCCTTTTGGGTGAAATATGGCCTAGGAAGAAAGCGTGGAGTGCCTCTCTGCCTGCAGAAGAAAAGTTGAAGCACATGCAGAAAGAAGAGTAGAGAAAGGACCCCACCTGGCCATTAAGAAACACAAGAGTATCCTCATTTATTCGTGGCTTCCTAGTTCATGGTTTCACTCCATGTGAGGCCTACCTATTCATATTGCCCTTGAGTTTTATGGCAAGCCAATAGTGTGATAGAACCAGCTATTTTTAAAAATTTTTTTAAATTAATTTGTTTTTTAACATCTTTATTGGAGTATAATTGCTTTACAATGTTGTGTTAGTTTCTGCTGTATAACAAAGTGAATCAGCTATACGTATACATATATCCTCATATCCCTTCCTTCTTGTGTCTCCCTCCCACCATCCCTATCCCATCCCACTAGGTGGTCACAAAGTATCGAGCTGATCTCTGTGCGATGCAGCTGCTTCTCACTAGCTAGCTATTTTACATTTGGTAATGTATATATGTCATTGTTACTCTCTCACTTCGTCGCAACTTACCCTTCCCCCACGTCGTGTCCTCAAGTCCATTCTCAACGTCTGCATCTTTGTTCCTGTCCTGCCCCTAGGTTCATCAGAACCATTTTTTTTTTTTTTTAGATTCCATATATATGTGTTAGCATATGGTCTTTGTTTTTCTCTTTCTGACTTACTTCACTCTGTATGACAGACTCTAGGTCCATCCACCTCACTTACAAATAACTCAATTTTGTTTCCTTTTATGGCTGAGTAATATTCCACTGTATATATGTGCCACATCTTCTTTATCCATTCATATGTTGATGGACACGTAGGTTGCTTCCATGTCCAGGCTATTGTAAACAGAGCTGCGATGAACATTGTGGTCCATGACTCTTTTTGAATTATGGTTTTCTTAGCGTATATGCCTGGTAGTAGAATTGCTGGGTTATATGGTAATTCTATTTTTAGTTTTTTAAGGAACCTCCATACTGTTCTCCATAGTGACTGTATCAATTTACATTCCCACCAACAGTGCAAGAGACTTTCCTTTTCTCCACACCCTCTCCAGCATTTATTGTTCGTAGATTTTTTGATGATGACCATTCTGACTGGTGTGAGGTAATATCTCATCGGTTTTTTTTTTTTTTTTTTTGCGGTACGTGGGCCTCTCACTGTTGTGGCCTCTCCCGTTGCGGAGCACAGGCTCCAGATGCGCAGGCTCAGTGGCCATGGCTCAGTGGCCCAGCCGCTCTGCGGCATGTGGGATCTTCCCGGACCGGGGTGCGAACTCGTGTCCCCTGCATTGGCAGGCGGACTCTTAACCACTGCGCCACCAGGGAAGCCCTCATTATAGTTTTGATTTGCATTTCTCTAATGATTAGTGATGGTGAGCATCCTTTCATGTGTTTGTTGGCAATCTTTATATCTTCTTTGGAGAAATGTCTGTTTAGATCTTCTTCCCATTTTTGGATTGGGTTGTTTGTTTTTTTGATATTGAGCCACATGAGCTGCTTGTATATTTTGGAGATTAGTCCTTTGTCAGTTGCTTCATTTGCAAATATTTTCTCCCATTCTGAGGGTTGTCTTTTCATCTTGTTTATGGTTTTCTCTGCTGTGCAAAAGCCTTTAAGTTTCATTAGGTTTCATTTGTTTATTTTTGTTTTTATTTCCAGTTCTCTAGGAGGTGGGTCAAAGGATCTTGCTGTGATTTATGTCAAAGAGTGTTCTTCCTATGTTTTCCTCTAAGAGTTTTATAGTGTCTGGCCTTACATTTATGTCTTTAATCCATTTTGAGTTTATTTTGGTGTATGGTGTTTGGAGTGTTCTAATTTCATTCTTTTACATATAGCTGTCCAGTTTTCCCAGCACCACTTATTGAAGAGGCTGTCTTTTCTCCACTGTATATTCTTGCCTCCTTTATCAAAGATAAGGTGACCATATGTGCGTGGGTTTATCTCTGGGTTTTTTATCCTGTTCCACTGATCTATATTTCTGTTTTTCTGCCTGTACCATACTGTCTTGATTACTGTAGCTTTGTCGTATTGTCTGAAGTCAGGGAGCCTGACTCCTCCAGCTCAGTTTTTCTTTCTCAAGATTGCTTTGGCTATTAGGCATCTTTTGTGTTTCCATACAAATTGTGAAATTTTTTGTTCTAATTCTGTGAAAAATGCTATTGGTAGTTTGATAGGGATTGCATTGAATCTGTAGATTGCTTTGGGTAGTATAATCATTTTCACAATATTGATTCTTCCAATCCAAGAACATGGTATATCTCTCCATCTGTTTGTATCACCTTTAATTTCTTTCATCAGTGTCTTATAGTTTTCTGCATACAGGTCTTTTGTCTCCTTAGCTGGGTTTATTCCTGGGTATTTTATTCTTTGCATTGCAGTGGTAAATGGGAGTGTTTCCTTAATTTCTCTTTCAGATTTTTCATCATTAGTATATAGGAATGCAAGTGATTTCTGTGCATTAATTTTGTATCCTGCTACTTTACCGAATTCATTGATTAGCTCTAGTAGTTTTCTGGAGAACGAGCTTTTGAGAGACAAGTGTGTGTATATCTTCCTAATACTGTATTCAATGACTTTATGTTCGTAGCTTGAGTTCAACCCTGATGGGAGTATTTACACTGTGGAAATTGTCAAATGCTATGAATGTGGGATGGAGGGCCACTTGTTGAATATTTAGTAGCACACAGCCAGACTTATTCCTAGATTCTGCAGTCAGTTTCTTTCCCTTTGCATAAGTAAGTTGAGTGAGTTTCCTTACTTGCAATAAAAAGCACTTTCACCAGATAAAGGTGGTTCATTTAGGACATTTATTTTCTTGACTTACTGCATGCTAAAACACGTATGTATCTTCTTCTGGATATTTTGGCTTTTTGTTTATTTTTTTTTATGAAGTAAATTACCATATTTTGGAGGGGACAGGCTAAAGATCAACCAGCTGAAGTAGAAGAAAACAGTAAATGCATGTCTTGTTCATTAAGATTAGCTGTTAATTCCATTTAGGAATGTTGGAAAAGACTTCTAGGGTAAAGTGACCATTCAGGAGAGCCTTGTACAATAGGTAGCGTATTTATAAGTGTTATACCTCTGAGGTACTTTTATAAACCTAAGCATAGATGGAAGAAATTTCAGAGTATGAGTGGCTGATTAAAAGAATTTTTCTTTGTTGTCATGTTTTTATTTATTCAGAATAAATTAACTTCTGGTTCTTAATTGCAAAACTTAAAAATGAAAAATCAACTTCAGATGTTTTCTACTCTAAATTACCATGTGACCCATGTTTTTACAACTTATAAATAAATATGTTAACTAGGTGAATACAGGTTAACAATGTAACATGACCCAGTCAAGATAAGTTGGAAATTATAAAAGCGAAATCTGGTCATTAACACCATTGGCTCAGACGTTTGCCTTTAATCTGTAATTTTATTTTTCATTTACTATGGATGATCAATGTCTCAGAAGTGGTGACAATGAATAATGAAGGGGTAATAATTAGTTGATAATTATAAATTTTTTCTGGTTATATTGACTAAACACAAGACACATTAGTTCCTAAAACTAAACATTTGGAAAGTTTATTGATATGGAAGGGTCTATTAAGTTACTCAGAAATGGATATCTTTATTCAAGAGTGAAGGCATGATTTTCTTTACTCTTTCAATAAAGTTATCCCAGTATGCACAGTGGTTTACACATTAAAATTTGGAGTTTAAACATTAAAATTTAGTGTTTTAAAATAGGAAAACGATTGACTTTCTAAATTATTTTGATGACATTTTAAATAACAATTTATTTCTTTGAAACAGATGTTCTCCATTTCTATTTCAAGCCCTTTAAATGTTAAAAAAAAAAAAAAGTGGAAACCAAATTGCGTGAAAATAAGTATCAGAGACATGCCCACAATTAACATACTAAAGATAAGGGTGAGTGATAACAATTAAGACATTTTCCATTTGGTGGCATCTACCCTTGTTAACAATGAGGTATTTAACTTGGTTAGCTTTTTGTTCACAAATCTCCATTTCATATTTATAATCACATGTGTTTATGACAATGTGAAATAATAATTAAAATATTCCCTTGGAGCTATTGAACATATGGCACATTGAATTCTCTGTTGATTTCACTTTGACACTGGTTCTGTTTTTTTTATATGTTTTCTCAACATGGTTATTTTCAGTTTTGCTGAAGCTTCAGCAATGAGACAACCATTTAAAAGAAAAGAATCAGAGGCTTTTCTGTTTGTTTGTTTGTTTTTTGGTAGGGACATGGCTGTGTGATATCTTTGTACTTGCTTTGTCCAAACTCAAAATAAAAATATGACAACTTGATATTTTTGAAGTAATTAGGATAAGGTGTCGACCTTTACTAAATGCAGTCTAGACTAAGAGCCAAGAGCCTTACACTCTAGTGTCTTTTAGTCACCTTATTTCAGTGTGGCACATTAATTTTTAACAACCAGCCAGCCCTGTATCTACATAGCGAATTTGTTGCCTATGATAAAATGTTTTGATTTCAAATATTGGGATTCTGTTTTTTTAAGGGGAATGTTACATATTAAACTTTATAATGGGTGAATTAAAAGCATCATCTAAGCACTAAGAGTATGAAATATACCATAGTTTTAAACAACCGTGCATCAAAAAGAGACATAGAAGATTTGTTTTAAAATCACACTGTGTTCCCAAGCAGTTATCATTGTTAAACCATTCACATCCTTTTCCTCAATACTGGAAATTCTTATGAGGTATCATTAGACTGTTACAACTTATAATGGAAAAATCAATGCAGTAAGAAAATTAAATTTTACTGATAGCCTTTAGGCAAAATGCAATGTTAAAATGCATTTTAGCTTCCCCTGTGGTTCACAGGCAAAGGAAGAAATGGAATCTGGGTTAGCTGTCAGGGCAAAATATTTTTTTAGAATCCGACCGACCTGCCTGTGAACGAAACTCTTTTCTAATACATTTGTTCCTTGATTACTTAATAATGTGAAAATAACCATCCTAATCTGATCATTTGAAAGGTCAGAAGTCTGTTCTACTTAAAAAAATTAAAAATTCCCTAGTCAGAATCAATGAGGAGATCCTCAATCTTCCCAGGAAGGGGAGTTAGTGGAAAGAAAACTGATTCATCTCCTGAGCAATGTAGCAATGACATTTGAACCCCTAGGGAGAGAAAGAGTGGAGGGAGAGAAACAAAAAGAGGATGGGAGGAGAGGACCAGACAGAGGGAGAGACTGGTGCTAAAAAAGAAAATTCATCAAGCTGCCACCTGTCTCTTGTGAAGATGTGACATATAGACTACACTTGATGTGGTTGGTAATCACCATAAGTGACCACTTTCTTTTGTTGGCAGACAGATACAGCAGAGCTGGATTGACACTCATGCATTTTATTGATCCTGCATGTATAATAAAGTCATGCTTTATAAGAGTGGTTTAAATGACAATGTTCTTTTCTTAATTACCAAGCGGAATGTGTACAGTTAATTTCTAGATCATGAACAAAGACACTAGTGTTTTACAACTCCTTTTCTACCTTAGACCATGACTAAAAAATTCGATTATTGCTGTCATAAAATGCAATGACTAGGTAGAGCACATTGTTTTCTTCCCATTTGATTTTCAGAAAAATCTTTTTAGTATTCCTTTTGAAATTTCTGTTATTTAATAGCAAATATTAATAATTTTCCCAACCTTCACAGTCTTCAAAAGAGTATATTTAGTTATAGTTAGTATTTGAAATTGTTCTCCATCAGCTATAAATTCTTAATGATAATGATTAATAATTTGAAAGCATATAGGTAATTTTGTTGATGTCTACAGTGTCACATAATAGGGAAATAAACAGTTTTATTTTCCAAGGGAAGATAGGCAGTGATTTCACTAATCTAAAGGATGTTGGTTACATTGCCTAATATCATCACAATATTATAAATATTTTCCATATTTTAAAAATAATTTTTGTACCCTGATGATTTTTGCTTGTTTGATTTTTTAGCCCACACTGCACTTTTCTAAAGTTGCTTACTGTGAGATTTATTCTCAAAAACTTCTGGAAAGTCATTTTAAACTCCTGTTGTTGAGAATCAAGTGAGAAAAAGTAGTTTATTTAGGCAATGAATCATGTAAACGTGGAGGAGAATCTAAGATATTCATTTAAACTGTGTATAATTTATCCGAAGTAATGTGAATTTGATATAAATTAATATAGAAGGTATACTTTCTTGAACAGATCATATAATCATTCCTTTAGTCAGCTTTTTTTTTTTTTTTTTTTTTTTGCGGTATGCGGGCCTCTCACCTTTGTGGCCTCTCCCGTTGCGGAGCACAGGCTCCGGATGCGCAGGCTCAGTGGCCATGGCTCACGGGCCCAGCTGCTTCGCGGCATATGAGATCTTCCCGGACCAGGGCATGAACCCATGTCCCCTGCATCAGCAGGCGGACTCTTAACCAGTGCGCCACCAGGGAAGCCCTCAGCTTTTCTATGAAAACTTTGTGTTGCATTGCTTAAGCTATACAAGGAGCTTAATGAACTTTAACTCACAAACGTATTGCAGTCATAAACTTTCCATATCTTAGCCAAATCTTAGAAATGATATAATTTATCTTTCTTTTTTACTGATAGGGAAGTGAAGGCAGAGATGATACGTGGTTTCTTCATAGTCACAGATTTAGAATTCAACCCTGACCTGGTGCCTCAGGGTACAGTAATCATTGCAATATACTGTTCTGCTTAATTTATTGAGAGTGAGTTAGCATTCTGAAGTTCAGTTATCTTTCTTCTATAATCTGAAAATCTGGGGAGAAAACTCTGTAATGAAAAGCTTGAAAATATTAATTAGAAAATAGGATTAGAGGCAGAAATAGACCAGGAAACTAACTATAAATGTCATAAATTCATTTCACAATCATTGTAGAGAAGATAACCCAGCATACTTAAATTGATGCTCCATCTATCTGTCTACCTATCCATCCATCTATCTACCTACCTACCTAGCGACCTATCTTAATGGGTTCTGCCTTCCCACCAGCTTAAGTGAGATATTTATAAAATCATTGTATTTGTTACAGATGTTATATACAGGATGCTCCCCCCACCCCAATTTATTTTATTACCTAGATATCCATCTGATTTATACAGCTCAATTTATAGACTTCAACATTCTGGATCCTTCAGTGGCAGACCCCATGCATGACCTGTGCCTATCCAGCTCTATCCTGCTTCACTCTTCTGAGTTTATTCTTACTCATCTTTTTAACCCTTCTCATGGCTTTACTCAAAACAGTTTTTCTCCCCATATATGCCTTACTTATCTCTCCTAACCTTTGAATTCCCCCATTCTTTTATTTATTCATTATTCTTTCTTATTTCTTACTCTCAACAAATATTTGAGATAGAAATAATATTTCATATTCTGAACAAAAATGACTTGAAATATGTACAATGTGTGTGTATCTGAACCCAAACGTGGAAAATTACTGGATGAGTATACAGAAGTCAGTTTGGTGAGTTAAGGATTTTGATTTAGGGGAACTTACATTTGGAGCTGAATATGTTTATTGGGATTAAATAACATTCAATGACTGAATGTAGTTGGTTTTTTTTTGCCATACGCGGGCCTCTCACTGTTGTGGCCTCTCCCATTGCGGAGCACAGGCTCCGGACGCGCAGGCTCAGCGGCCATGGCTCATGGGCCTAGCCGCTCCACGGCACGTGGGATCTTCCCGGACCGGGGCACGAACCTGTGTCCCCTGCATTGGCAGGCGGACCTTCAACCACTGCACCACCAGGGAAGCCCCGTTTTTTTTTTTTTTTTTAGACATCCTTATTGGAGTATAATTGCTCTACAATGGTGTGTTTCTGCTTTATAACAAAGTGAATCAGTTATACATATACATATGTCCCCATATCTCTTTCCTCTTGTGTCTCCCTCCCTCCCACCCTCCCTATCCCACCCCTCTGTTTAATGGAGTAAAAACCACCGAAATATATAAATATCTGAATATATAAAGTAAGATCATTCCTTTTAGTAATTATAAAATGTATTTTCATTTCTAGGATTTGGAATCTTGTTCTCCTATTTCTTGGTTCATAAGCATGGTATATTGGGGCTACTTATACACTCACAAGTCATATACCTACTACTTCTGTTGGAGGTTGCACGGATTCTGTCACATTTCAGTTGACAACTCAATGATCAGTTTCCCACTCAAAATACAACAGTGGTTCTATACAATACCCTTTCAGGAATGGACCCATCCTGCCTGTTTTCAATTTAAGTCTTCTAAAACAAAGGCATCATAGCAACTTATCTAGGATGTGAAAAAGAGGAGGTGAACTCTTTCACTGGACAATACAGTCACCCCTCATATCCACTGGTTCTGCATCCTCAGATTCAACTGACCATGGATCAAAAGTATTTGGAAAAAAAATTCCAGAAAGTTACCAAAAGCAAAACTTTAATATGCCATGTACTGGTAACTATTTATATAGCATTTACTTTGTATTTACAATTATTTACATAGCATTTACATTGTATTAGGTATTATAAAAAATCTAGAGGTGATGTAAAGGATACAGGATGATATGCAAATATGCCATTTATGTAATGGATTTGAGCATCCTCAGACTTTGGTCCTGGAACCAATCCCTTGTGGATATCAAGGGATGATTGTAATTCATTCTGATTCTACGGAGACACCAATTTTCCCCCAGAAATGACACTTTTATCAATAAAAGCTGTTCACCATCTTCCTATGTAGAGTCGATATATTTGCTTGACTCTTAATGGAGTGTTAAATACATAGAACAATGTTCTATGGAAATAAGCCTTAAAATTCATTGCTTGCTATGAGTTATAGATACATCATAGCCATGAACAGCTAATATATTTTTTTAATTGGTAAGAATAGCTTTTCCTGTCCAGTCCAAGTGCTGACATCTTTATATTTTGGATACTTGTTGGTATGCCTTGTGATTAGCTTCTTATATCATTGTTTTGGGCCTTGGGACCATCATCCTTCCTTCCAATTTACCTCATGGGAACAAGTTTAAAGAGTTGGTTAGGGCTTCCCTGGTGGCGCAGTGGTTGAGAGTCCGCCTGCCGATGCAGGGGACGCGGGTTCGTGCCCCGGTCCGGGAAGATCCCACATGCCGCGGAGCGGCTGGGCCCGTGAGCCATGGCCGCTGAGCCTGCGCGTCCAGAGCCTGTGCTCCGCAACGGGAGAGGCCACAATAGTGAGAGGCCCGCGTACCAAAAAAAAAAAAAACAAAAAGAGTTGGTTAAATAACTTTCTTCACAGTGTGGTATTGAGACAATGTGTCCAGAAAACAATTGACCGTCAGTGACTTATTTCACTCTACTGTACTTTGTGTTTCAAACAACTCTCCTTCTCCTCCAGGAACAATACTATTAGAGATGAACCTATAAACTGTGAGCCCTTGTGGACGTACGGTAGTACAGTGACTTAGACATATTGGCCTAATGGCTATTTTACCTTCTTCACAGCTTTAAAACACTCACTGTAATTCCCCATAAGGCCCTTGAATCTGGGAGAGTTAATGATTCTCAGAAAATACTGTACTTTACTGTACAGCTGCATGAGTTCTTAGATGATATATCCATAATGAGAAAATACAGTTTGTTTCACTTTCTAAAAATTGTGAAGATGGCACTGAAAATGTAAAGTCCAGTGTTTCCTGTCACCCTCTCAAGTAGGGTCCTGCATTAGGGAGAGCACACAGTGACTGAAAATTTTTATATGATTGGCTTTTTACATATGCAGTTTTAAGGTAAGACTCTAGGACAGTGGTTATGACCACTTAACAGGTGAGGAAACTGAGGCTTACAGAAAACAATACAATTCCAAGACCACTCATCCAATTAGTTACAGACCTGGATTTAAATCCAGACCTGTCACATTCCAAAGGCTAGTTTTTCTACTATGTCGTAGAAGCGTTTAGAAATTAATGAAGCATTTATGATATCTGATGACAACACATAAAAGTAACATTCTCTTTGATTATCATAAGGAAAATACTCAAGTGTATCAAAAATATGAGTGTACTGAAGTTAGGCATAATGTAAATGTCAGATGGCTGTGGCATTAGTTTTTGTTTTTTCTTTAATTAATTAATATTTTTGGCTGCATTGGGTCTTCGTTGCTGCACGTGGGCTTTCTCTGCTTACAGTGAGCAGGGGCTGCTCTTCGTTGTGGTGCGTGGGCTTCTCATTGCGGTGGCTTCTCTTGTTGCGGAGCACGGGCTCTAGGCGCATGGACTTCAGTAGTTGTGGCACGTGGGCTCAGTACTTGTCACTCGCGGGCTCTAGAGCGCGGGCTCAGTAGTTGTGGCGCATGGACTTAGTTGCTTCGCGGCATGTGGAATCTTCCTGGACCGAGTCCCCTGCATTGGCAGGCGGATTCTTAACTACTGCGCCACAAGGGAAGTCCCTGTGGCATTAGTTTTTAATGAACTGTGGCAAAGTCGCCCCGATGTAAATCTGTCTAAGTTAAATTTTTATATCTGCTGATAACCTAATGTGATCTGTTGGTGCCTTCATAAAAGAAAAATTAGATTAAAAATTGGAATGAATCATTAATGTCACATATTTTAACTATATTATATGTTCTCAAAAATAACAAAATATGCAGCATGCTCTCTACAGTGCCATAAATATTTACAAAATGCTACACTGTCATGCAATAGTCATAAAATAGCAAGGCGGATGAATGAAAATGCCACCGAAACCAGCAGCGTGACCTTTTGATACATTCAGCTGCATGTTGTTATGGGTTTCAGGTAGAGTTCTGATTCCAGAATCTTTTCATTCATTCCTCTCCCTACAGTACTATGAGCCAAGGGAGCTGTACATGGGGGAAAAAAGGTGGCCAAATAGACAAAAAAATTGTCTTATTAACAAGTGGGTAAATTTCCAGGCATACCCAGGAATGTTGATCACATAGGAAATGATAAGCAAGTATTGCACAGGAAACCTGAGCTCCCGGCTTTAAGATATAGTGTCCTGCAACCTCTAGTACAATGTAACCATATGTGTGTTCTGGATTTGGATTGGTTACATTTGCAGACTTTTAGATGAGGGAGAGAGCTGAATTGGCAGCTAGTACTAGCTAGGAAAGTCCTGAAGAAAGCAGGCCAGGGTGTAAAATAAGTCTCCCTCCTGTGTGTATGCATATGTGTATGCACACATGCATTTTTCTAGCACTTGATCTGAATTCATCTTCAGGTTTCCAAATTTAGATGACAGTTATTCTATTCCTCCTCTCAACACCATCTCTATTATCTTTCATTTTAGTATCTTTTTGTAGTAATTTAGATGGAAAAAATCATGTTGCCTTCTCATAGGATTGGAAGAAAGGGAGAAAGTGTATTGCTGAAATAAATCTTAGTTTAGCAATTTAATTTCACCATGATCATTTGTGACTTTTAGGCCACTTTCTTGCAGTGCCACTGTGTAATATCTTGTGGCGTTCTTAATAAATTGAGACTGATAAACATTTTTTCTTGAATAGTAAAATGTGGATATTTCTGGATCTTCTAGATTATCAAAGTGAGGGTATGGATAACAATGCAAAAACAGATGGCATTTGGCCCAATGGTTTATGAAGGGGATAGATGGATGAGAGAGAGAACCATGGACTATTTCCTCAAGATTCTGTTTGAATATCTAGAATCCGAGTTAATAATTTGACTTAGCACCTTAAACGTTAGGAAATATTACAGTGTACTATGAAAATGATCTCTTTATGTAGGCAATCACATTAATGCTGTCTTATTGTATAGATGTATTGATTATGTTAATATTGCACAAAGGCTATTTTTATGATCTAAAGAGAAGTTGAGTTTTAGTTTAATCCATTCAGCATATTCTGTTTCTCCCAGACATTTTATATTTTTTAGATTTTCCATATTTTTAAGCACAGCATTTTTTTCCCTGCCTTTTAAACAGTTTTCCACCAATTTTTTGCCTTTAGAACTGCTATACATTCTCTACATGATCTGAACAGATGAAATGTCACTTATAAAATCTCCAGCTCTCTTGGAGAAACCCAATAGCTCTTCCTTCCCAAGTTTATCATCACACGTACACTATTTTTCTTTCTTCCTGGCTATAAGCACCGTAAGAAGAGAGACTCTTGTGTCTTCATCATAATTGTTTTCCCAGCATGTAGAACAATCTGACATACATAGTAGATATTCAAAAGCTGTTTTAAATTAGTGAAGTGACTTGTGGCCTAATCTATTGCATACAGCTGTTGTTTTATATGACATTTAAAAACAAATAGTTCGTTGAGTAACTATGAGAAGACACTTAAATTCCTTACATACTTAAAAATATTTTATGTTTTCTTTGTTTAAAATACACATATTGTGTACCTACTCTGGATAGAACACAGTGCCAAGGGTTATAGGAAACGTGAGAATTAGTTGCCTCCCATTACCTCTAAAGGGGAATATAAGCCATATACAGAAATATCTACCATGGAAGTTTGAATGTGATAAATGTTATAGGGGAGCTCTAAAGAAAGGATTGTAGAAGTCTTTAAAAGAGAGAGAATTATTTCAGCAATCTTCTTTTTTTCTTTATTCATTCAGTAATATTTTTGGAATGACTATAACATGCCAGGTACAACTGATACAGTGGTGAACAAGATATCTCTGCCTTCAAAGTGTTATAATCTAGATAGCGTTGGGGTGATGTTGGAAATGCAGCTGAGTGGACACAGAATTCTGGTACAGTGCATTGAATGCCAAGATAGGGACAGAACATAGAAAACATCTCTTCAAAGCAGGTAATAAGGATGTCAAATGAATAATGTTGATGTTATTCCATCATTTTAGATTGTCTACTATTTTGAACACATTTTTCTTCCCATCCATAAATATGCCTGAGCTTATTACTTATATACATGATTTTAATTCACTTAAGATAAAATACTCCAAAAATATAACTTACCTACAAAAGAGTTTGTTGTGTGATCAAATAAAGCACAATTTCATAATGTTCTCACTTTGAAAAAAGAAATATGTTTGTGATTGAACCTGACAGATTTAGAAAATTAAGGAAAAGTGGGTTGTGGAGAGACTGTTATAATGAATTATATAGCAAGGAAAACAATCATTGTAATTTATCAACCAAGATGCTAGATAAATTAGCAATATATTTCTATTGCATTTATTCGATGGAAGTAAAAGCTGTGTATATATACAGATATACATACAAACAAATATACAGGATAAATTTTTAATAACTTGGGTCACATAGCACATATGTAAATAGGTTAATAAAACACTATTTAAAAAAAATCAGAAAATGAGAACATGGAAGGGGAGAAGGACCAGGTATCTCTGTTAACCAAAAATATTGGCATACTTGTTAAGTTTAGTACCACTTTGGCTCTGAGCCTGCTGGAAATGAGAGCAAAGACTTACTCTTAATCACAATACAAAGAACATGCCAATTGGTTCCAATTGTTTCATGATGGGAACTATTGCTTTGATTTAAATTGTGACAGCTGAAATTCTAAATTATATACATACTTAATTAGAAAGTTAAATATCAAATATGCATACACTAAAATTTAGATTATGATTTTTTTGGTTAATAAATGAAGTAAGGATTTGTAAAAAGCAATGTGTATTTAAAGTCTGCACTTCCTGTACTATATATTAGTATGTATTTTGCACTGTATTGCATTCAACTCTTGGATTACAAATAGATGGCTTTAGAGACCAAATCATGGGTATCAAGGGTAGACAAAAGGGTAAGACTTCAGCCACCTCCCCAGTAGAACCACACCTGCTTCAGACTGTCTTCTGAAAGAAGGTCACACTGCAGGAGTATACTTTGGAAACCACTTATGGATAATATTTCCCAGAATTACAATAGAAATCTTATCACAAGAAAATGGCAGTTCAATATTCTGATTATCTTTAAACAAGCTATACTGTTTGACTAAATAACACCAAAAAGTGAACTTTTGTATGATTACGATTACGTCATAGATTTTTCTTTGAAACCTATTAAAAGGTATTTTATTTTGATTTTGCAACCGAGGTAAATTAAGTTTTAGAAAAGTATGGATTCTTATATAGTTCATTCTAAAAATGGTTCTAGGAATATGAAATATAATCTTTGCTCTTAAAGCTACTCCTAGGGCTTCCCCGGTGGCGCAGTGGTTGAGAGTCCGCCTGCCGATGCAGGGGACGCGGGTTCGTGCCCCGGTCCGGGAAGATCCCACATGCCGCGGAGATCCCACATGCCGCGGAGCTGCTGGGCCCGTGAGCCATGGCCGCTGCGCCTGCGCGTCCAGAGCCTGTGCTCCGCAACGGGAGAGGCCACAACAGTGAGAGGCCCGCGTACCGCAGAAAAAAAAAAAAAAAAGGTACTCCTAGTCCACCAGAAGAAACAAGATATGCAGACTCTTGCAATACTGCTGAATAAATATCAAGAGAGAGGAAGGCAGGCATACTATGAAAACACATGGGAGGGACATGTAACATGGGGATTGATCAGGAAGGAAAGAGGGGATTTCACAGAATTCTTTGTAGAGTAAATAAAACCTCTTAAATTGAGTCTTAAATGTTAAGTGGGAGTTAGCCATGTGAAAATTGATGGGAACTTTTTAAAAATATATTTTTCTGTACGTTTGTTTAACAAGGAAAAAATGAAGCAGAGCTTCATAAATGCATAAATTCATAAATGCATAAATTCATAAATTTATGCTTCATAAATGTGTAGCAGAGCTAAGAAATGGAATGTTCAAAGGCTCAGATGTATAAAGGAATCTGAGGAATTTTGAAAATGTTGCTATAGGACGCTAGGTTGCAAGTTAAGCATTGGTAAGAGAGGAAGCCAGGTTACTGAAGTTGTTACACATTATCCTGAAGAGGTTTTTTAAAAAAATTATACATTTCCTTAATACCTTTAAAAAATTTGCAGTACTTACTATAGCATAATTTCCTAAATTATTTGTTGGGCTTTTTTGAATGCCTGTCTCCTTTAGCAGACTGTAAGCCCCATGGGGGCAGAATCATGTGTGATTCGCCATTCTCAACACATTATGCCTGGTGCATAATCCTTGCTACAGAAATATTTGTTCAGTGATGTGAATATATCTTGTAGACAGTGAAGAACCAATGAGGGATTTTAACACAGTACAAAGAATATATTGAATATTGTAAGGGTGAATTTAAGCATCAGGGAGACAAGTTAAAATTCTATTTCAGTAGTCTAAGATGAGAATAAATTTTTCATTTTTGGTTTGGGCATTTAGGTAAATGACAAGGCCTTTTCATGAACTAGGTCTTTAAAGAGAAAGTTGGGCCTGCATTTGTGTATACATTTCTGTATAAGCAAGTGATGAGCAATATATGGCCTATGAGAAATATTAGACATCCTTTTCAGGAAGCCCTTTGTCTAACAGAAGAGAAAATTGAGGCCTAGAAAGGGTCAATTTCAGTCAAGCCTTCTCATTAGACTTCACCTTCTTGTATAGTCAACTGGTTATTTCTGGCAGACAGAAGATGAAGTTCAGTGGGTTATTTATTAAATAATATTTATATCTTTCTCATGACTATAAAGAAAAATAAAATGAAAAAGAATGCTGTATTTGTATCTGTCAGGACCTAGGCATTGAAACAGAAACCACTCTACATATTTCAAAAGAGGGAGGAGGTCAGTACAGTGAATTGATCACAAAAGAATTTGAACAATTAGAATAGAAAAAGAGAGATGGGAGTGGCAGATCTGAGAACAAAAAATAATATTAGTGATTCCACAAGTCTGCACTTGTTTCTGTGCTGTTAGAGATGCTGTGATGTTAGAGATGCTGTTGTATTCAGTCCTGGATTCAACAACAACAAAAAAATATCACCTTTCTCAGGTCTGGTACTGTTGTAAAAGGAAATGACTCTACTAGGGCTACCTTTGTCTGGATTGAATAATCTTAGCTCAGTTAATATTACAGCCATTCCAGGTGCCAGCTGGTACCAGAAGCAGAATACTTCCCTCTTTTTTTTCTGCTTATTTACTCCCTAAACATTTTGTACTCTATTAGGATCACATTACATATAGAATTTTGAATTCTTTTTAATTTTCACCTAACATTTTGGATGGTCATTATATAGATAAGAAATAATGAATAATTTCCCTAATTTTTGGTATTCAGATCAGTTCTAATTTTTGCTACCAAAAATAGTCCTTGGTAAGCATCTTTGTAAGAATTGTTTCAAGTTTCAGATAATTTTTTAGGAGAGGGTCTCAGAGGTATAAAAAACAGTTGCAAAGGCTGTTTATATTTTTAAGACTACTTTGTTACTTACCGAAAGTTGTTAACATTCCAAAGGTTTATATCTAATATGTATTCCAGAATTTCATAAATTATTATGAATTATAGTAAATTATTATAAATTTTAAAAATATATTTTTTCTTTCTTTTCTCCACACTCTGCTCTCTTTCTTCCTCTCTGCCTATGTTTATTTTATTTTATTTACTAATTTGATATTTTCTTAGTATTCAGTCTTCTTTATAATGCCTTTTTCAGTGAGGGGACCTTATAGGTCTCTAGTTTCTTATATCTTAACCAGTTTATCCTAATGACTTGAGTTTATATTTTTTTCTAGTATTTGCCTATAAAACTTACATTTCAGATGTTTTAAACTGACTGTTCTGAATGTTAGAGCTCACTTGTTATCAATTCATAAAAATGATTTTTTTTGTATTAAGAAAAGAACACTTTTCAAGGCCAGTAATTATAATGATGGGTATTCTTGCCTTTCGTAGGAGACTGAGTTACTCTAATGCCATTTGATTGGATATATTTTTGGAGGTGGTGGAAGGGATGCTAAAGCTGCAGAAAACAAATTCCGCCTAATAGCTTGGCTTTCATCCCAGAACTGCAAGGGAATACCCCCAATCAAATTTCAAACACATCTGATGGCTAGATGCTATTGTATAATAGGTAACATTTCCCTGCCTGTTAATACAATTCAAAGTAGGATAAACCAGTCTTGAGTTATATTATAAAATGTTTTGCTAATTCTATTTCCTGTACCTATCACTGACAAGTGTCTTTTTTTTTTTTTCTTCTGGAAACAGTATGAAACCATGCTTATTTTGACAGACATGTTAGACTTGGTTTTACCTATGTAAAATTGGGTAAAATGTTATGAATTGGAATCAGGAGGTTTTAGTCGTTTCAGTTTGCAGTACAAGGGTTTTTTGCTTCAGTTTAAAGGTTTTTTGACTGACCTTTTATAGAGACTATATTTGAACCAGCAAAAGAAGTTAAATCAATTTCATAATTTAGGACAATAGGAATGGGTGACAATTTAATAACTACTTTAATATTTTATAGATGGTAGTAGATGCCATGGTCTTTTGAAATGTATAAACCTGTTAATAGCAACTGTTAAGTAATATACTGTTGTGGGAAATTGGAATCCTCAAATATTGGATGCTGTTATGAATATAGAGGGTGAAGGCAGAAACTGTGGATAATATTCAATGATCAGAATATTGAACTGGAATATTGAAATCAAAAAGGAAAGAGAGTAAAATATTGCTCTAAAACTTCCTAAATATATTTCACAACCGCACAGAGCTGATAGAGTGTGAAGCTAAGAAATTTAAACTGGAAATGATCCTGGAAATTATATATAGTTTCCATCGCCTGTTTTTCCCAGAGAAGAAACTAAAGGTACATAAGATTATCAAATAATTTCTCCAGAGAAGTAAGATCCATTGGAGAAAAAAATAACACCCTGAGAAAAGAGCCAGTTTAAGGATTAAGAATAGTAGAGTTCAGAGGCATGTGATGAGGGTTCAGCTATATACTAAAAAGCTTAATCATTAAAGCTTAGTCAAATATATTTGGGATGGGTATTTTAATGGAACTAGGAGATTAAGAAATTGAGCCCTTATAACTGTTCTTGTTTGGAAGTGAGATAGGCAAGCCATATAAAATAGGTGTTTCCCATACTACCCTTTCCAGGTAGTAATAAAGAGGATATTAAGAGAACAATATTGGTAGGGGAAAAATAACAGCCTTCTCCCAGAAATTTGAGAATAATTACCAAAATGTAAAACTCATCCTTTGTCCTAGCCATTCCACTTCTATAAATCTAATCAACAGGTATACCTGCATAAGTGAGCAAAAACCTATATAAATAACATTCTCTGACCCATTTGTGTAACCACAACATTAAAAACACTATAATTTCCATTGATAGGAAAAGCAGTTAATTATTATATAGATGCACAATCCTTAAACAAAATATGTAGAATTTATGCCCACCACCATTGAAAGTGTCCTAAAATTTATTGACAAGTAAATAAAGTCAGGTGAAACTCACTGCATACAATATGATCCTATTTGCTTTTTAAAAAGGAAATGTGCCTGTGAATGGCTATCCTTGTAGGAGAAACTATGTACATGCCTGGATAGTTGGAGAAAATCTCTAGAAATGCACATAGCAAATGAGATACAGCTGTTTCTTTTGGGGCTGCAGTGCGGGAGTGAAAAGGTTAATTGTTATTGCAAACCATTTTTGCTGTTTGAATTGTTTGTGTATATGCATTACCTTTTTAATTACAAAAATTAAAGATACTTAAAATAATCTCACAATCTATGACCTGAGCCATCTCAGCATAATCACAGAAATTTTAGCCTCTTGTCAATTTTTTAAAAATTCCTGACACGTTCATAAATGATGTTCCACCTGCAACTCTTACATCTCTAAGTACTGCCTTCTGTCTTGCTAGGGGCTGTCCTGCGGCCTACTACATTCTGGACCCCCTGGGCAGTATGGATAGGGACATAACAACTCATGAATGTGGTCTGGTGATTCTCTGCATAGAGACATTGCTACAGATCACTGTGCTGGGTTAGGACACTGTCAACAGGAGGCACAGATGCTGCCTCTGCTCAAATCTTGTGTCCCACCTTGAGCATAATTAAACCTACTATAGGACAAATAATTATCATAAGCTATCATCAAGGATGACTCTAGCAAATAAGTTGAAGTCCCAGAAACTGGATTGCATCCACTGGGATAGTCACAAGACCCAATCCAGGACAAGGGTGGGTTTCCTTTTCTTTCTAGAGAAGATAGGAATGCCTCACCCTGTGACTAACTTGGACCTGTGTTATGGTCACTTTGCTCTGTGAGGATACTGCTGCTTCTCTAATGTAAGGGTCTTTTTCCTCCGTGAAGGAGAATTGCCACTTCTCTCTCTGTTGTCACTAGAGCACTGAAAGAAAATAGATCTCCTGCCATAAATCTGCAGTGGCCCTCTTCCACTCAGGCATGCTATTTTTGTCAGAAGAGTGGAAGTGGGAGAGAGGAAAGATGAATTGACTGATCTAGAGTTGATGGTGGTGGAGATTTAAATACAATACATTATGGGATTCTTGGATGGATAGAGACAGGAGGAAAAGCTGTAAAACTTGACAGATGGAGGAGCCAAACACGATCAAGTAGAAAGAAAGATAATGGAAGAATGAGGCTATCAATGTCAAAAATAATAGGTTTGGGTCAGTAAGAGAGTAGAGTTTAAGGTTTCAACATGACAGCAGTTTTTGTTGATGGTAAAGTTGAGAGTATAGAGACGAAAGTAGGTGTTCAAAAGTGATGTGAGAGGTCATGGATGTTTAGGGAATTCAGAAATTTTGCAGCTGATTGTTGAAATTGCCCAAGTTCATAATAAGGAGAAAAAGACTTGGTTTCATTTTCTTGAACCAGGTAAGGAAGTGATCTATTAGTCAATAGAAAACACAACAAAAAGTGTTAGGTTAGGCCTAATACCAGCTGAAGACATTAGTATGGGATGGTCTACATGCACCAATTTGGAGTTACACAAAGAACACCACCACCTCAAAACACCATTGGCAATGTGAATGTGAGGGTGAACCTCTTGCAATTACTGCAAAGAGGCTGTACTCTGGAAAAGAGCCATGAATTTAATCAAGATGAAAGATAAGTCCTTTGAAGAAGCGAAATACAGAGGTGGTATTTGCCTTAGGGACTCCAAAGGATCTGATAGAGAAACTGGTTGCTCCTGCATGCAAAGTAGAAAATTAAGGTGGAAAGGATATGTGGAAAAAGAGTCCTTGGAGAAGTAATCAGAGCTGGTGGACCTGAAAAGCAGCATGTTCCCATCCTAAGGATTCTGAATCGAAGTCCATAAAGTTGTTTTTGACTAGTTCTTCTGGGGTTAAGTTGTTTCCTTTTAAAATTTAGCCTATGCCAAAGCCCAACGTGAAATAGTCTGGAAGCAATAACAAGAAGCAAGGGAAATGAATCAGTGGCATATGTGCAATTTTAATTATCAAAGTGTATCAAAGTCTCCATGCTATCAGAAGAGAGCTAGAGTTCAGTTTACGAAAGGCAAGTTTAAAAATGTTTGGATAGAAGTTGGAGACTAAAAGTTAGTGTCAAAGTGAATAAGGCCATAAAAAGCTGTATAAAATGGGCAGTGATGCGGGGGAATAAATAACCTTTAGATGGAGAGGTAGAGGTGGAGAAGAAACTCGTATTTGGCCACCTGTGGCAGAGGCACTCCCCCTTTACACAACTGATTTCACAGCAGCTGTGATGGACAGTTTTATGTGCATTGCCAGCATCCCACCTAAAGCACACTCTATGGACTATTTCTGCTTTTCTGCCTCAGGCTTTCTGTAAGTCACAAAGTCTCTCAGCCCAGAGATGTAACTGTGTTTATGGGTGGGGGTGGAAGTTAACGCTCCCAAAGACCATCTTTAACTAATGGGGGAGTAAAGATCTGTAGATAATTTCACCAGCCTCCCTTTCCTTCAGGGTGACCATTCTGAGATGATTCCTCTGCAAGATTCCTCAGAGAGTCTCCACAAATCTCCAAATACATTGATTTCCCGTTGCTCAGATCAGCAACCAGCTCAATGAGGCACATTTTATTGGCTTTCAACTTTCGCAATCCCTCACTTTTGCTTCCTGGAATTAACTCATAAGTTTGCTACACCCAATCCTCATGTCAGGCTCTGCTTTAAGAAATCCAAATTAAGACAGTACTTTATTTCCTTTCTCAATAAACAGCTTAGCAATGGGAATTTGTGGATCACAAAGAATTTTTGGAACAGAAAACTGCAGTGAATGTTCTAGGGAAATTGATTAGCACTGGGTTATAGCAAAGAGCAGCTTTGTATTTGCATTTATAGTTAGGCAGTTCCTTGGGTCAGTTTTCTCTTCTTTCATGTGTGATGCACTTAGATTTCATTGCTCTGAGATTGTTACCTATGGAATCGCCTATGTATCCTCATCAATTCTTGGAAACATTCAAGGCACTAGAATTAAAGGGCAGATAATGGTGGATAACTTGATAAGGCATAGAAAAGTTTCAAAGAACAACAGGAGGGAGTTCGGAGGGACCAGGAGACAGTTCAGTGAGTCACTCTCTCTTCTTTGCCCCTTTATCCTAACATTTTATAAGTTATTTTTTTCTTAAGGGAAAAAACAAAAACAAAAACAAAAAAACTAGTTCCTTGGTCTCTCCAAGTGTAGTGGAGAATTACCAAGAGTTATCAGACAGTTTCTGTGAAGAACACAGCGAACATAAAGGTGAAGTTGGCTTTATCTAGATCTAAAGATTTACACTTTGCTTAACCCAGAGAATGGGTGTAAACTGATGAATAGGGACATGGTCCTCAGAGGACTAAACCTACCTAATGATCTCTGGCTGATGCTCAGTAATTGAGTCACTTTGTTATCTGGCTTCATGCTCCAAGGTGCACCTAATCTCTGCTGGAATCAGTTCTGCTGCCTTCTTCCTACAGCCCCTTTCTCTTGGCGGGGAAGAAGAGGAGAGGGTGAAGCTGGCGATTAATTTGGACTAAACACAAATTAAAATCTCCATTTCCCCAACTTTCCCGTTTCCCCTTTCCCTTCAGCTAAAATCTAAGCCTTTGTGAGAATCAACTCCTGAAACTAAAGCCTAATCAGGGATTAGAGGATGTTAGCTCTGCATGTAGAGGTCCACCAGAGTTAGTTGACACACCATTGCATGTATTCAACTGCTATTTAAAAAATTCTTACATTAATTAAGTATACATAGTTAAGAATTTGGAACTCCAGGTGGGAACAACTAGCTATAATTTCATATAATTAATAAAATATTGTTTTTCTTTTTGAATTGAGCAAAGACCATAGAACTTGAATTTGCTGTAATTGTGTTATACATGAAGATGCTTGTAGAAAATGTTCAGAAGCAGATTATCACATGCAAATTTTTTTCTCTTATTTTCCTTTGTGATTTACTGGTTATATGTTCACAGTTAGTTGCTACCCAGAGTTTGATGCCCATTAACAGTGTCTTAAAGATCATTTGCATTTCTCCACTGAGATATTGTGCTTCTTTCCCCCCATGCAGACTCTGTAATTATGCTGAAACCTTTTGTCTGTGACTTTGGCAGTTCTCCTGGAGTGCACACACCTCCCAGCATCCTATAGATGTTGCTCAAAGTTAATATAGTGGCAAAGGATGCCTGGTTTTGTTCACAATCTGGAAATCACTAGTGAGAATCTCACCACTTTCGAGTGAGAATCTCACCACCACTTTTTTCTTTGTCTTTAGAATTTGCACAGGTTATTCAAATCCTCTGTGTGGTGCCTGGTGCCAGGGACACCACATGGTCAGTGGTTTATGATGAGACTCTAAGCTGTGTTTTTAGGACTTTCAGATGGTTCACTTTTCAAGGCTTTCATAGAACAGCTGAGCCCTCATTGGTGGTGCCTGAGCCCCATGGGTTCCCATTTTCAAGTACTTAAGCTCCTATAGTGATTGATGCCATAGATGAAAATACATCAGTAGGCCTGATGGAAGAAGTAGAAAATGTACATTTCTCCATTTAATAGCTGTGTGGCAGAGAGTATCTACTTCTGTGTGTGATTGATAGCTAAGGTCTTATTCTTAGGAGGGAAAAAGGTCTGTATAGAGAGTAAATGAGTCCTTAAATCTAAAAGGAGACCTCCTTTTACATATGTGCTTCAGTTTCATTTTACATTTGTGCTTCAGTCAACTAATATGTAAGTTTCTACAGCCTCCCAGGCTTGTAACAAACATGAAATATTGTCAAATAGTCTAATTTAATTTTTTTTACCTCTTTTTACAAGCTTTGCCAGTGTTGAAGTTTGTTTTCTGAGAGCTCTGAGAAGGCTCATAAAATGTTTTGCCATCCACAGCTATAGCTCTGCCTTTCCTCACCCTCAATAACCCTTCAGATTAATCTGAATTACCATGGCTGTAAATACATTTTTATCTCATGATTGATTACAATCTTGGAGAAATGCATTACTGAAATTTACATGCAACTACATCTCTATTAATACATATCACAAACAAATAGCGTATTGTTCCTTGTATGGTACCAAGGGATACAAAATAAATTGCCAGGATACATCTCTTGGTAAAAAAGAAAATGATCTGTTATTGTTTTTCCTCTATTGCTTTACCTCCTCCTCCTCTTCTGTATTTTTAGACTTATTAATAAGTCTACATTAAGTCTAAGTGTTAATAAGTCTACAAATGTTGGTTAAGTCTACAATTATTTGAAAAATATCTTGATTTGCAAATCACTATTTGTTAGAAAATGTATGGTTGACCCTCTGTATCCTCAGGTTCTGCATCCACAGTTGGTTGAATCCATAGATGCAAAAGCCATGGATACGAAGGGCTAACTGTTATGCCATATTATATAAGGGACTTGAGCATCTGTGGGTTTTGGGTTCTGGAACCAGTCCCTGCAGATACCCAGGGACAACTGTACAAGAAAGAGACATGCACTATAAATATATTATTAGTATGTTTATTTCTTATTTGCAATGAATGTGTCAGGTAAGAGGGGATGAGTTTTGTTTTGTTTTTTTTAACTCACTAGTCAAAGTTGCTCTGAAGAAAAGTTGGTGTTCTACAATACTGTAGCTTCTGAGAGGGTACCAAAGGAGTCAGTGTTGTTTTTTCTTCAGGAGGCCCCAGAGCATGGTAGTATCTTTATGTCTCTAGTGTTTATGTCTACCTAGGATCTGGTGCTAAAAGTTTGCAGTTCTGAAAATGAGACTTTAGCACCATGTCCAGAGATGATTGAAAAATAAATCCTTGGTAAAAACCATTAATCACAACTACATGCTATGTGTCAATCATATGATTATGAAATTATGAATGAGAAACTATTTCCAGAAACAGAAACAGTATAATTCTCTATCACCCATGACCCAGCTCTTCTACTGATACTGATGCATGTTATAAACTGATTTGAAATAAGAAAGTTGATTTGTTAGGCCGTATTTAGAGGAAGTCTCAAATGACTTGTAGGACTATGATGGTGAATTCTTGGTGAGACTCGATGAAATCTACAGCAGATATTCTGACTCCAATTACAGCTTGACCTATCTCTCAGACGATTCGAAAACCATTACCTGAACAGTGGGGAATTCACATGGCCGAATTTTGCTTCTAGAACTGTGCTTAACAGCTTTAATATGACTAGATAATCAGTCGTAATGGGGAACTTTCTATCTTTCTCTTTTTGCCATGTATCTATTTTTCCACTGAAGTTTTGTAGTGTGCTAAACATTGTTATCCACATGTTCCTCTTCCATACCATATTTAAAGACGTTGCTAGAATCCTCTTTTAATGGCTCAATTTAATATATTTATTGACTACCTATTGTACTTCATTCACTGGGTTTCATCGACAAGCAAGCAATGTTTGATATAAATGAATCAGAAAGACATTAAATTCTCTCTAAATTTTGATCCAGGGAATTGTGTCAGCTAATATTAGTTGTTTGCACAATATCCATTCTCTCCATATTTTTAACTAACAAATTCCAGTTTGTTCTGGGTGTCAATGTTCCCAGTGAAAAAAAATCTGTTTCTCAAAATTATTTGCAGTAAGAGTGTCCATGTGGCTCAGCTGTGGCCAATGAGCAACAAACTAGAATTTGCTGAGATTTCTAAGAAAGTGTTGTTTCTTCCTTGTCATTTCCTTCTTTTGCATGGAAAACTGATGAGCCACTGATCCCAAACTAAGAATACTTCTTTCCAGAATTTTTATCACATGGAAGAAAAATAAATATGTGTTTGCTTATAGGTCTGTTTGTATTTTAATTTACGGGCCAAACTATTCCACACTATAGCTGGTTCCAAGAGATATTTGTAGATATCATCAGGATAAAGCAAACTGGTGGTGTCCCCTTGCTAAGTAAGAGTTAATGAAAATATGCTGAGCTAAAAAATTAAAAATTATTTTGACTGCATGACTTCATAGATATTCTAATATGTTAAGATGCATTTCTATTCTTTAGGAGTGGTCTCTAGTAGAACACTGCAAACTAATTTGATCAGGGAATCCATTTTCAAAGAGTTTTAGCTGTGACTAATGTCCCATGGAATAATGGTACTAATGTAGAGAAATATACATATAAACATACATTAAATATGATAAAGAGAATGAGATAAATGCAAATAATCCTTTTGTTAAATAACGAAAGAGAATTTTGTTCAGTTTGAGGTTCTGAGAGACCTTTTAGAAGATATGACTACTGAACTGAGTTATTTTTCATTTATTTTTCTACATTCAGTCCTCTATTTACACTAATTTGTGCAAGGTTCTCTTTGTCAATATGTATTTTATAACTTACTTTTGACTAATTCTCCAATTAAAAACTATATCCCTGAATGGAAAAACAATTGTACCTGGATCAAAATAAATAAATAAACTGGGAATTACAATAAGCTTTAGTTTTACAAGCTCTGTGCTATAACTAGCTGAACTAATTGCCTGTAAACTGGGTTTTATTAAGGTCTATGTGTACAGTGTAAATAGTCCTTTCAAAATCATGTTAAAAATATCTACAGGAAATGACCTCTAAGGTCATTTCTTTGCTGTGCATCTTCATACTGGGCTACAGGCAGTCAGGGGAAGAAAGAGGTCCCCACCCTTCATTCCTCAATCAGGACCCTTCAGAGTAGAGTCTTTGAAACATCTCCTGACATTCAGCTCCTGGTCAGGCACCACATACAGGCTGTGTATGAAGAGGGAATCTATGGGAACCACCCTGGTGTGGGAGTTCCCTCTGCTTAATCATCCTAGAAGTCTGTTCATAGTTAAAGTGAGACAGTAAACTATGCCTGTACTGCAGTTCAGTTTCTTAGCAGTTCTCCTTTTTACTTGTCCAAAACTTAAACTTTACAAAAGGTAAAGAAAAGAGAGATGCAGCTATTCCCTGAACTAGAAAAAAAAAATTAGGTTATTTGATTTGTTTTTTTCCCAGGAAGATACAAGACAGAGTTTGAGTTTTAAAACATGATTATATATCTGAAGAACATTTTTCTTTTTTTCAACTTTTATAAACTAATGTACAACAAAGTAAAATTTATTTTGTGGTTGAAATGTAGGAACTTTAGAAATTTTGCTTCTAAGCCCTAAAGCCAATCTGTGATGTTGGCTATTACCTTCTATATTCAAGGTGCATTTTGGTCACTAGGAAGGAAACATGCTTTTCAAAAAGAGGATGCTGTCAGACTACACATCTGGGTGTTGACGAATCTTTTAAAATGCTTGTCTGATCTGATGAGTACTCAAAAGTGGGAAGTGGTTGTAGTCCTAGAACAATTAAATACTGGTTGCTGTTAAGCAAATGATGGGTGATAATTCTCTGTGCTTCAGATGTAGTGCAAATCATTAAAGACACATTGCTTTATCCTATTACTTAGAGATATTTAAGTCATATCATCATTTAAAATGTGTTTTTAAGGAGACTTTTGAAGAAAAAAAGGTAGAAATGAAAAAACATTCTACTAAGTAGTATTCTGATACTCTCTTACCTTATTTTTGCTTCTCTTTAGATGGTGCATTTTTTGTCTTCTCATTTATATAGACTTCTTTTAAAAGAGTAACATATTTTAGACCATTTTATGAAACTCTATTCCTGTCACAATTTTATCTTCAGCAATTTTATTTCCAGGGCCAAACATAGATAATAGTATTTTCAAGGTATGTTTATGATACACTAAAGACATTTATTTCAGTCTTACCTTATATACAAAAGTATATAAATGTGTAGAAAAAGCATATTTATAAAGTAGGTGAGGACAATTACTGTTCCGTATAAACAATAGTTTTATTGATTACTTTTTTTTTTTTTTTTTTTTTTAGCCAAGCTAAGCATTTATTCACATTTTCCGGTACACAGTTATGTCTAAGAGCCAAATGGGGATACATTTCCTTAATCTTTTTTGTTTTTTTTTGTATTTATTTATTTATTTTTCTTTTATTAAAAGTTTTTATTGGGGTGTAGTTGATTTACAATGTTGTGTTAGTTTCAGGTGTATAGTAAAGTGAATCTGTTATACATATACCTTTATCCACTCTTTTTTAGATTCTTTTCCCATGTAGACCATTACAGAGTACTGAGCAGAGTTCCCTGTGCTCTTCCCTGCCCTTATTATTTATCTATTTTATATACAGTAGTGTGTATGTGTCAATCCTAATCTCCCAATTTATCCCTCCCTCCCCCCTTACCTCCTGGTAACCATAAGTTAATTTTCTACATCTGTAACTCTATTTCTGTTTTGTAGATAAGTTCATTTGTACCCATTTTTTAGATTCCACATATAAGTGATATCATATGATATTTGTCTTTCTCTGTCTGACTGACTTCACTCAGTATGACAATCTCTAGGTCCACCCATGTTACTGCATATGACATTATTTCATTCTTTTCTATGGCTGAGTAATATTCCACTGTATATATGTAGCACATCTTCTTTATTCATTCCTCTGTTGATGGACATTTAGATTGCTTCCATGTCCTGGCTATTGTAAATAGTGCTGCAATGAACATTGGGGTACATGTATATTTTAGAATTGTGGTTTTCTTTGGATATATGCCCAGGAATGGGATTGCTGGATCATGTGGTAGCTCTATTTTTAGTTTTCTAAGGACCTCCATACTGTTCTCCATAGTGGCTATACCAATGTACATTCCCACCAACAGTATAGGAGGTTTCCCATTTCTCCACACCCTCTCCAAAATTTATTGTTTGTAGATTTTTTGATGACAGCCATTCTGACCAGTGTGAGGTGATACCTCATTGTAGTTTTTTTTTAAACTTCTTTTCTTTTTTTAAAAAATTAATTAACTTATTTATTTATTTTTGGCTGCGTTGGGTCATTGTTGCTGCGTGCGGGCTTTCTAATTGCGGCGAACAGGGGCTACTCTTTGTTGCAGAGCGCAGGCTTCTCACTGCGGTGGCTTCTCTTGTCGCAGAGCACGGGCTCTAGGCACGTGAGCTCAGTATTTGTGGCTCACAGGCACTAGAGCACAGGCTCAGTAGTTGTGGCGCATGGGCTTAGTTGCTCCGTGGCATGTGGGATTTTCCCAGACCAGGGCTCAAACCCATGTCCTCTGCATTGGCAGCCAGATTCTTAACCACTGTGCCATCAGGAAAGTCCCACCTTATTGTAGTTTTCATTTGCGTTTCTCTAATATTAGTGCTGTTGAACATCTTGTGCTTTTTATCTATCTATGTATCTTCTTTGGAGAAATGTCTATTTAGGTCTTCTGCCCATTTTTGGATTGGGTTGTTTTGTTTTGTTTTAATATTGAGCTGCATGAGCTCTTTGTATATTTTGGAGATTAATCCTTTGTCAGTTGCTTCATTTGCAAATATTTTCTCCCATTCTAAGGGTTGTCTTTTCGTTTTGTTTATGGCTTCCTTTGCTGTGCAAAAGCTTTTAAGTTTAATTGGTCACATTTGTTTATTTTTGTTTTTATTTTCATTACTCTAGCAGGTGGATCAAAAATAATCTTGCTGCGATTTATGTCAGAGAGTGTTCTGTCTCTGTTTTCCTATAAGAGTTTTATACTGTCTGGCCTTACATTTAGGTCTTTAATCCATTTTGAGTTTATTTTTCTGTATGATGTTAGGGTGTGTTCTAATTTCATTCTTTTGCATGTAGCTGTCCCATTTTCCCAGCACCACTTATTGAAGAGGCTGTCTTTTCTCCATTATATACTCTTGCCTCTTTTGGCATAGATTAGGTGACTATAGGTGTGTGGGTTTATCTCTGGAATTTCTATCCTGTTCCACTGATCTATATTTCTGTTTTTGTCCCAGTACCATACTGTTTTGATGATTGTAGCTTTGTAGTATAGTCTGAAGTCAGGGAGCCTGATTGCTCCAGCTTTGTTTTTCTTTCTCAAGTTGCTTTGGCTATTTGTGGTCATTTGTGTTTCCATAAAATTGTAACATTTTTTTGTTCTCATTCTGCGAAAAATGCCATTGATAATTTGATAGGGATTGCATTGAGTCTGTAGATTGCTTTGGATATTATAATCATTTTCACAATATTGATTCTTCCAATCCAAGGACATGATATATCTCTCCATCTGTGTGTATCATCTTTTATTTCTTTCATCAGTATCTTATAGTTTTCTGAGTATAGTTCTTTTCCTTCCTTAGATAAGTTTATTCCTATACACTATCTTTCTGATGAAAGATCAGAAAGAGAAATCAAGGAAAAAAATCCGTTTGCCATCATGTTTGATTGCTTTTTAAAGTTACTAAGATAAAATGTCCTTCAAGGAAGGAGTTTGGAAAATGTGATTGAAATAATGATCATAGTGTGATTGAAAAATGATCTTGAGACATGCATTCACAAGATGGGACTTTTCTTTGTGATTGACACCTTTCAGTCAGAATCCATTTTGGCTCTTTCCTACCACAGGTTGATTCTTCCATATCTTAGAGCCTAGACATACCTCTGGACTATGGTTCAAAGACTGCTGTTTATTTCTGTTGAGATGTTACATTGTGGTGGTACACAACCATCATATATGCCAACAGTGCAAGGTTGTTTGGCAGCATTGCATTAGTGGTTCTTGGCACCAGAACCAGCCTCCTTCCTCTCCTGGCAAGTTATTTTCTAAACCTTGAAACTCACCATAGTTCTGATATCCTTCCTCTGAGAAACTAGCCCGTTTTGTGCTTAGGCATAATTCCTTAAAATAATATAATACCTGAACTTATTTTCCAACAATGCTGATAGATGAGGAATATATTTGTCGTCCTGGAAATACGTTTTTAACTTCTCAAACTTCTAAAGTTAAGGAAACGAAGATTCTGGTCTTTCTCACATACAAAATCTGTGATCAAATTTTTCAACTCTGGAAAGTACTCAGTCCGAAAGTTTTCAACCAGAATATTTGGCAGTTTGACTAGATGGTCGCCAGGGTCTTTCCAAGTCCAGTTCTATAAATAAACTGTATACATAATAGTACATCAAATTACTTTAGCCACCTTGCCCAAATGCAAAGACAGACAAACTTTTAGCCTTATGCTTTCTACTTTATTATGTCAAAATGAAAATTTATAGCACATAATCATCAGTTATAAATTTCACTATAAAAATACATGTTGTTGTTATAAAGGCAAGCAATTAATACCTGTTATAGCTGACAGAAAGATGAGTGAAGAATGCTTGTCATTGAAGTCATCTTAATTGATTCTACTAATAACAAAACATTTCCAGTTATTTATGTAATACAATTTTTCAATATGAGCATGTTTCAAAAATTGAACAAAATATATCTCAAGCTATATAAATTAGTAGAGGACTTAGTTGAGAGTGACAAAGTTTTAATACAGAGTACCCTGACATTAAAATATTTTAGATTCATGATGTTACTTTTCTTTAAATCTTTACATAGCCATTAAAGCCAAGCAACAACTGGATAGTAAGTTGAAAACCATATTTCAAATCCTTTCAGTGAACTAATAAAAATTTCATGCTGTTTTATAATACAGTATGAGCTGATGCAGAATTACCCCAGATTGGCAGGAGAAGGCTATTCATAGTACAAAGCAGTTGTGTTAATTAAGTAAAATTTGTCAGTATAACTGTAAATAGATTTTGATCAAATTTATTATATCAGAAGTATTTTTTATTAATCTTTCAAGATGAGAAGGAATAACAAAATGCTGCAGTGTAAGACTTTAGTTCTCATTTAAGAAGTAATTAGCCAAGTGCATTAATTTCTCAATTGGTGTGTTTAGAAAAAAAGTTGGAACATATTATTTTAAAAAGCTAAATAACATAATAATTATGTCAATTAATTATGTCAAGTCAACTAACAGAACTTCAGTTTGATCTGCACAGGGGAAATGTCAAATGTCAATTAGTCAAATTTGTCAACAGTCTTACGTTTTTATTGGTATACATCTTATTTTATTGATTACTTATGTTTTCTCCATTTTGGAAGGGTCTTCAGTTATGTGTAATGTGCTATATATTATAAATATCTCCTTATACTTTATTATATAGAAGCTAAATGATTATAGAATCCCCTGCTAAAACTATTAGATATAGTTTTGCCTTTTCTTATTTGTGGTGATATATTTACTTATACAAAATTTTAGCCATCAAGACAAAAAATAATTACTGAGATATCAATTTAAAGTGTAATAATGGTATTTTAAACTATTGCTTCATTTATATATTGTATCAAAATATATAAAGAGATAAGAATCAGAAAAAAATCACATAGACATGATTTTAATACTTTAACAATCAACAGAATTCATTTAAAATTCATTTGCTTTAAGAATTTGACACATGTAATCCTTTGAAGATTATATGAGATAATATACCTGAAAATATCTTGTGACCATACAGTAATGAATATTGCTACCCTTTAAAAAATACATTATATCTATTGGATTAGCTTTTTTTGTGGAAATGGCAGAAACTGACTTCTTTGCTTTTGGTTGGCCTGTTCTTTCTTAACATCTTTAACCAGCAGACAGCTTAGAATGCTATAACAATTCTCTTCTCATATCAGCATTTAAAGGATAAGTACATTTCCCAGCTCTTAATAGGGCGTTATCTTTGGGAATAAGATAGTATAATTAGGTCTAATTTCATGACGTAAATCATAAAAGTAAAGAAAGAATATGGAAAATAGCCTCTTTTCCATCCTTGGTCATTGTGTACTGCACATTAATATTTAATGTTTTCTTTTTTTACTTGGTTCAGTTTTATTGCTCATGAACATGAGCAAGTGATTGTGGGAGCTAGAACCAGGCATGCTTCCCCATTCACCTCTGCCAGTACACTGACCTGCAACACCCCTGCTGTTTCATGCCTTGGCCTCCGCTAAGTGGAGCCTGCCAGTCATTTTAAATTGTGCCAAACTGCATAGTGGTTTTGTGATGTGAAAACATCCATTAAGTTCTAGTTTGAGTCTACACACCCTTTCATATTGCTTCTAAACAAAGCCAAATCTCAACCTCAGTCTTGAGAATTGTATACTTAAAAAAAAAAAAAAACAGAAATTTTCCTTTTAGCAGAGAAATATAATAGCTTAACAAGTGTCTCTGGAACATCCTACAGGTTTTAGCTTTCAGGGTCACTTTTGTTTTAGTTTTTACTATAATGTAACTGGATTAAGTTTGCATTTCTTGCCTCATGGCAAGTTCCCAGTAGGAGGAGATTGGGGGGGAAACCTGCTCAGACCTGATGTCAGTCCTTTGCCTCTGTGTCCTGCACCAGCCCACAGAGGCTCCAAACAAAGGACCGTCCTCAGACAAAAACCCTATCTACTCTGGAGATGATTACCAATCTCCCCATTTTCATCCTCTTTTATTTTCCTTGAATAACATTGATATTTTCCTTCTGCATCAAAAGAACAAAGAAAATTAAATCAGGTGAGTTTTCATTTAGTTAAGTGCATTGGATGTATATTTAGGACAAAGCCACTCAAATTTATCCATAAATACCTCTAAAGGTAAAATTATGTCGTTAAAGAATTTAGGACCAGCCAAGCTACAGAAGGTATAGACCAAGATAATATTTCACAGAGCTATTTTTGAGGCTTAAAAATATTAATATAAGCCCTTTGTAAACTATTAATCAGGTTAAATATAAAATGAATATTTACTAGTGGATGAAAAGAATCAAGTAAAAATGGATATATGCAGGAATGTTGGTAAAAATTCTGAAACTCAAACTTAAAGTATCCGTAGAAAACTGATAACAAAAGATAACTTCACATTTTTCCCCCTCTTTCGCACAAGATTCAGAAGGATGGCACATGTTCTTTGCAGGCACATTCAAACTTTGGGAGTGATGACCCAGAAACAGTGACTTTCACATTGAATACAATTTAAAAGAACAATATATATTTTTACGTAGTTTGCTAAACTATGCCGAATTAATTTGTCTGAACATGAAGAAGAACTCCAGAGAGGGGGAAAAGTAAATTGTTGTTTAATTGGCATACAGTGATGATGACCGTTGGTGTGGATACCCCACAGAGGTGAGCTAACGTCTTCACCCAAAATTTGGTTGAATATCAAGACTGATGTTACCACACACATACCAAGAAGTGAGGAAAACCTTTATGTCCCACATAATGAGACTTTCTTGGGAAAGCAGAGCAGGTTCTAAAGCAGGTTGGAAAATGGCTTGAGAGAGAGCAGGGATGGGTGACTGCTGTGGAATTTTATGGTGGTTAGTGGGTAGGCCCAAGCTAACTGGGGCTGTGTGCATACAGGCCTGGGTATTTGACAGTTCTAACTTCAAGCTGGCACCAGAGGAGAAAGCACCCAGTTTTTCTTATCAACTAGCGCATATGTGAGGCAAAAGGGAAAGAAGTGGTAGGATTTGAAAGCTATCACCAAGTCAAATATGATAAGTGGAGCTAACTGTATTACAATGCTAAACAATAATGGTAAATCTAAGGGTGTTTTACCTTGAAAAGATTGTCCCTAACCGCACCTTTAGAAAAAGGTACAAGATCAGGATGGTGAGGAAGGGAAGTTTCTAGTTCTCAGGAGTAATTGCATTAATATGGAAGAGAATGGCACTTCTGATCTGGGAAACAGCCAACCCCAAAACCTGACTCTCTGGAGAATGCCCTGGAGGCACAGGCTGGTGCCCCAGGGAATGACTGTAAAGCTCAGTGTGGTGCCTTGGGTGGATGTCTTGGGACAGGATGCGAGAAATGTAAATGATGAGAATGAAGAGTAATAAGTGACTTATATACTTGGAGCACGTACCATGTGCCAAGTACAGTGCTAACCATTCTAGGAATAATAGCTCATCTTGTCCCCAAAATAACCTGATGGTGTGGGTGCCTTTAAAGATGAGCAAATTAAGGTCCAAAGAGTATTAGCAAGCCAGTGAAAGGAAGAGTCAAGATTTGGACTCATTTTATGACTTTTTCAGGTTCTGAGCTCTTAGTACTTCAAAAACAGTTATATTTTTGTTTTGTGGTTTTTTTAGTCCACAAGCAAAAAAACAAAATAAATTAACAAACCAAACCAGATACAGAGAACTGAGTAGTGGTTACCAGTGCGGAAGGGACTGGGGGGCAGGGGAAGGACAAAAATGGTAAAAGGGATCAGGTATATGGTGACAGATGGAAACTAAATTTTTGGGAGTGAGCACACGGTATGGTATTCAGAAATAGAAATATAATGTTGTACACATGAAACGTATATAATGTTATCAATCAGTGTTACCTCAATAAAACATAAATCTAAAAATGTTTCACAATTTAAAAAAAAGTTATGCAATTTTTGCTTATTTTATGTAGTTCATATTGAAATCATACATCTTTTATGAAAATTTACTGTTTTCTTCTATGTTTATATGATGATTGTACTGACAGAAAAGAAGGAAAATGATTTTTCTTTGTTACCAAGAAATGTGCAACTATTGGGGTTCTTTTAGGAATGGCCTCAATTGGGGCTTGCATGACTTGCCCTTTCTATTCTAAATCACAGTCTGATTGTGTCAGGATCTTACTCTAAAGCCTTTAATGGTTTATTACAACTAATAGAGTCAAGTATAAATTTGTATCTCTCTAAATTTACATAATGGTCTTATTTTTAAGATTTAAAAAATCACTCAGTATATTAAGTACTACTTTATTAGAAGCTTTGTGTTAATAACAAGCTTAAACTTCTGAGAGAATGAAGTAGAGGGAGCTCATTTAATATAGTCTGTTGGAATGTACATAAAGATTCAAAATATTATTCACAACATTCAGTTGTAAGATCCATATCCTCAAGACAGAATTTAAAAATATGTTAAACATTTAAAGAAAAAAATCAGATCTCAAATCTTTTAAGTGATTTAGCTTAGAATCTAAACAATAACAGGATTAATAATAGAGGCATATTTATTAAATATGTCCTATGTATGGAACACTTCTCAAAACACAGGAAGGAACTGAGGGGGAGAATTTCCCGTCTAGAAGAATGTATAATCTAGTCAAGAAACCAGTAACATAAGGGAACTTGCATGGGATAATCACAAAGGAATTGTATAAAACATTTTATTTTCAAATGTTGTCAAATGGTGTTCAGAGAGGGAAGGATTAACCAAGGAACACTCCCTGAATTGATTTTGAACAAAATCTGGAAGAAAGTAAATGGTCACAGATGTTTAGAAGAATAGGGAGAGTGGAAAAATAGGAACACTGTCACTTGAGATGAACAGAAAATGTTTGTCCCCCAGGTTCCCCTCCTTAAGGAAACCACCCCTCTCCTATTCCTTGTGATCAACATGGGGCTTTCCCACCTCCCTATCCGTTATGGTAGGCTCATTATCAGTATTAGGCCAATCAGGTCACTCCATTTATCTGGCCACAGTGATTGGTTAAGGATGGGCACTGTGATTCAAGCTGGGCCAATCAGAAGTTAAGCAACTTGTTTAAGATCACATACAAGTAAGTTGAACTCAAAATCAGATGTCTGACTTCAAAGACAATGTTTTTATATACTATACCAGAGTATCTCAAATTTTAGTCTCAAAGGCTTGTTAAAATGCAGCTTTCTGGTTGAATCAGAAATAATAATTTCTGATTCAGTAGATCTGGTTTGGAGCCTGAGAATCCGTATTTTTAAAATATTTCCAAACCAGGTATGCTGGTCTGGCTACCACTTGTGGTGACCACGTTGCTCCACACGAGACTACCTATGTAGAGGAATACTGAAGAACATGAAATGCTTGTTTGGGTTTCGATGTGTAGAATCTAGTTAAAAGGAAACGTCTAGAAGTTCATAAAATGATTTTAGGATATTATAATGGAAATATAAATGTAGACATTATAGACTCACTGAAGGAGGGCACAGAGATACGTTAGCTAAATGTTTGGAGGGAAAAGATGGAAAGAAAAACATAAAAGATTAATGGGTAGGAGAAAGAACAGACTAGTTGACATCCCAAGAGATAATGACTGGAAGGAAAAGAGTTGAAATAGAAACTAAAAATCATAGGTGTTTGATTTGGGACAATCTTTAGCTTAGATCAATGCCCGATTTTTTACATAGCCATCTATTTTCCAGCCAATTATGTTTTACATACTCGATGTCATATTATAAAAATAAATACAACAACACAAATTAACAGCAGCAAAAACAAGTTCAGGAACAAAAGTAGGAAACAAACAGAATGTGGTGTTGAGATCCTTAACAAAATTCAGAATCAGAGCTGACACTAGCAAATCCGTGTGTGAAGAAGGCTGAGTTGTGAGAGATTTCATGTCAGCACTAGAATAAACTGTTTTAAATCACTTAGATTTTAAAAACGTATCTTACATGTACAAATGTGTTGTTTAAACCACATGACCTAACTTTGTAATAATAATCTGATAGATTTTTCCATGTATCTTTATTTCATGACAGTAGTCTTCTTATCCTTTTTAGAATTCTTTCTCTCTAAAAAGGAACTGACGCTGTCCATTCCACAGAAGGCTATTCCAGGTTTGGAAGAGAAATGTGCAACTCAGTTATGAGATAGTTTAATATAGTTCGAAAGGAAAAGAAGCTTTGAAGCCATCATTTGAAAAACTTCACTGATTTACCATCAGTTGCTGCTTTAGGTGAAACTCAAAAGCAGGAAATAAAGCATTGTCGCTTACTAATTAGATTTAAAAGAAGATTGGTTGAATCATGAAATAAGGCATGTTTGGATGGTAACAGTCAAACCTCAGATAAAAGAAGAGGGGTTCTGAGGTATTAACTCTACATCTAATGAGACAGCTGATTTTTTGCTTACGTGTTCTGTTCTCTGCAGTGTATCCTGCGCCCATATTTATGCAAGCATTGCATTCTGCTTTACGCAGGAAAAGACTATGTTCACCCATAGTCTGGAGTGTACATTCCAGACTATGTACAACATAGTATGGAGTGTACATTCTTTACGTCAGAACTGAGCAGCTCCAACAAAACGTGGCCAGAAAGCACACTGAGTTTTCTAGTTCCACTTGTATTGCTTGTGTTGGTTGCTCTTGAGTGGGCAGATCCAAATGCTAGTTAGGATAGGGAAGTTTCTTTAAAAATTACTGTTATCAAACATGCACATGAAAATAATAAAATAATAAATTAGTTGTAGGACATAAGAAATATTGAAAGAAGAGAAAGGGAAAGGAAAAGGCAGGAAGTAGAGGAAACCAATTAAGTTCTATGACTTGCAGGAGAATTCCTTTGAATGCTCCAACTTTTTAAAGGTCCAATATCTGTATGACAGATGATGTTACCCTTATATTTACATGCTTTCCTTTCTCATAGCTTCAGTGGTTCTCCTATATGTATGTATAAGAGTAATAGGAGGGATTTGCTGAACAGACATATTTGCTGGACCCACTCCTGGAAAATTGTGATTGTATAAATTACAGTTTGGCCCAGTAATATAGACTTTAATCTAGCCCCACACCCTACCCACTCATAAGTGATTCGTTTGCAGGAGAATTCCTAATCACTGTTTGAAAAATGGTTATATTCTCAACACTGTTATTATCCCCCACTCCCCACCAAAACAAACAAAGAACAATAAACCCCCCCAAAACAAAAACAAACAAAAACAGAAAACACCTTGTATTTGATTTTTGAAGCCAAAAAACAACTGTTTGAGTACTAAGACAAACACACCTGTGTGAAACTTATGTTAGCTTTCTCACCATGTGACAATACAGGCCATAAAAGGGTAAAAGGGTATCTCGGGATAGATTATACCGAATGCTTGGATTCACCTACAACGTGGAGAGTTGCTGACAACATGGTAGATATCAATTTCCAACTTGAACTGCATAGTTTCTTAAGGGTGAGAACAGCTGCTGTTTTCTCTTACACTGATGTTTTATATGTAATGAAGAAAGTCAAGTATATTGTTTTTATTTAATGGTTACCACTCATAACATCCCTGTAAAATATCCCTGTGCCTTGAGTTACTGTTTTTTTTTTAAAAAACAAAAAACACAAGGCTATAAAAATCCTTGCTGTGGTCATTTGATAGTTCCATTTTATAAGAAATAAGGTGCATTTTTCTATACCCATTAGCAAAGCATATCCTTGTTAGATACTTTGTCTTTTTTGAAGATGCTGGCATGCAGCAAGCTCACAAGATCACAAATAAATGGCATTGAAATCGCTCACAACAGTGAATAGATGTAAATTTTCTAATGAATTAGCCCCAAGTCATGAAATATTTAGTTTGTTTAAGGGAGAGAATAAGTAATTAAAATGGATTTCCTATGGGAAAATTTGAGAATCATCAAGATAAAGCACACAGAAACAAACACCATTCAAATTTTTTTCCTCAATTTTTGTACTTGAGGACCTGACTGAAATCCAGCATTCAACATTAAAGTAGCAATCTGCTGCAGAGTGGATGAATTTGTGATAAATGGTCCCTTGAGGTTTATAAAACATATTCTCCATAAAACAAGCCACAATATGTTTCTTCACATTAGTCAGTTCCCGACATTCAGGCTGCTGAAGCTCCAGTCCAGTGTTGGTACCTGCCATCCCCAAGCTGTAAACAGCTCTTTGTTTATTGCAGCAAAGCTCATACATCCATTGCAAGGTTTTACAGCGATAAAAGGCTGACTGCCTACATAAACTGAAGTGGGCTGCAGTGTTGTTATTTTGTTTATTGCTCTTTTACTGCAGTGGTCAAATAGTTCCTTTGAGACCAGGCACCGGTTTTCTGCCATCTGCACAGTCAGTGTCAGAAAACTTGTGTCAACTGAATCACCGTGGAAAATATTTATAATGAGAGAACTAATTAAATGAAATGTTGCATCTCAAAATTGAATAGGAAATGCAGATGATTAATAACAAATTAAAAATCTGCCATTTTTTCCCCTTCCTCTTGGTACATAGTAGCACTTGTCTTGGGGACCTTGAAGGGCATACATCTTGTGTGTCTACTGAGCAGGGATCACTTAAACAGAACTTTTGTCCTGTTGTGCTAAGATTTTGCATTTTCACTTATGAAATTCGTATCTAAATGCCTCTGAACAATTTTAACCACATATTTACGTTTATGGGCTGTAAACACCTACCCAGAACGCTAATATTAAAAGCTTATTTTTGTCTTCAAGTGCATTCTGTGAATCAGCAAGTTCAAACTCATAACTTTAAGCAAAAAATAAAATTATATTCAAGTAAAAGAAAATCATGAAAGTTAATAATGAGTAGAGACAATCTGTTTTCTTCCAGACAAAATCATTGCATGTTAATTTGAAATGATGGAGGGATTTCTCTAATAAAAGTCTAAATCTGCTGTATTTTAAGTCTTGAACTCTGGAGGGTGGTTCCATGGTGTGATTTTGACATCTTTTTGGAACTCTGATATTGAAGTTTAAAGGATGTACCTCAATATGGAAACAGTATTTCCTTCTTTGAATCTCATCACAGCACATAGCTGACATAAGCCTTGAACAATTTGATGATGACAGAAAGGGTTTGCTTTAATAAAATATGTTGTAGAAGAGTTCCTGAGATTTTAAACTTTTCAATGGAGTTGGTTTTGAATAAAAATACATTTCACCTACTATTTTGAAGTAAGGACAAAATTATTTCATATTTATTATGAAAATAAAATGCTCTCTTTGAAAAATATCCAAGTACAAACAACTTCTAATTGAACAGTTTTAATTTTAAAAAGATTTCCTATTGAAAAACCATGAAATTACATTGCATGCATTCTGAAATGCTTACAAAAGTGTTTTCAAGATAAGAGAAGAAACTAGTATTCAGATGAAATTATGTGTGAAGTATGGCTTTGAAAACATGTATAATACTAAAATTATTTTTATTTAGTATTACATTGACCCACGCCTGTTAATTCTAGGGAAAAGCTCTTAATCCCCTGATATTTCTATAATCGCATTCATGATGAGGCATCTGCAGGGGTAAGTGTGCATCATTTTCTGATGTATGCAGTATTATACTATGTGATATGAACTTCATGCATACCTTAACCTTTATTTACATTACTGATTAAAAAAACAACAGAATACTCTACCTGTCAAAATAGACTGCTTTCAATAAAATACAACTAAATCAACAAAGTGAGACCCAGTGAGAGAGTGGTGTATATACTTTCTCCATGACTATGAATTCTACCCTAAAAGGCTTTTCTCATTACAGAGGCTACAATATGAAGATATTTTTTATGTCAGCACCTAATGAGTTGCTTAGTAAATGAATAATGTATGGATGGGTGGGTGGATTTCTGAAAATATACATGAAGAACCATAAATAGGCAGGAGCAGGTAAATAAATGAAAACCAGTGCCTGTGAGATTTACAGTTATGAAGCACTACATTTTGTTCTGAGAATCCTCACAAAGTAAAAAAATATATTATGTATTATACGGTTCTCATTGTCTGAAGGAATAAAATGTGTTATTTAGGAGAGATGCTTTTCTGGTACAAGATTATTAAAGAAATATGTAGGTGTCTTTATACCAGGGGTTTTACATCACCCCACTAGATTTCAACAGAGCTCTTACAGAAGGTGTACAAACATTGTTCATGTGGTCATGGTGGGCATATTTTTAAAATCAACTCTTCAGAAAATTAAATGGCATGTAATGCAATTTGTCCCATTATTAGCGGCGTGACCTCTGATCAATTGGTTAAGGTAGCATCTGTGAGATTTCTCCACTGTCAAATTCCATTTTCCACTTTACAGTTAATGAGTACAGTTAATTCTGTACTATAACTCTTCTTTTGAAAATGTAAATTTTTTCTAATGTGATTGATACGTCAGGGAACTAATGGAGCATAATAATGACATGTTTGTTTACGTGTGGTGTGTGTCCTGGAGAAACGCCAGGTGAACACAGACAACTGCATCCAGTTGGACCAAGCCATGTAGAAATATGCAAAACTCACACATGCACACACCTCAACCATCTTCCCACTACCTCAGTTGGCCATGTGTGTTATAGGACAAGCTCATCCATATTTGATGTTACAACTTCCTACTCAATTAGGTAACCTTTCTTTTACCACTTCACAATAACTCATGAGCTACAACTCATTCAACACCCATAAACTAGAAGCAAATTTCAAGACTTTCTCAAGTTAAAGTGCCATGTTTATTGTTGTATCATGTATTTCTTAACCACTTAATATGCTACCATTTTTATTAGCTTTCTTTTTAAAAATATGTCACTATTGATAAATGTATCCTTTTCCATAAGCCCTATGGTTTTTATTGTGCAATTTTGCAAAGCATGGTGATGTTTAGGAACACGTATCCCATTATAGTAGAATTGGTTGTAATCTGTTGTAGATGCTTTAAGGATATGTAAATATCTTATTTTCCATTAAGATTTCACCCAATGGTTTTAGCATCCATTGATGATATTGCCTGGTAATAAATAGTAAGGCAATTTTCTAGCTATCCTACATTTAAGTAATTGATATTCAGCTGTAAGGTTAAACTTTCACTTCTTCCCTTTTCTTTAATATACGTTTTAACTTGTAAATCATTTAAAATTCAACGCACTATAGTCCATTAATATCATTATTCATTTTCATAATCAATGTTTTTCAAATTTGATTACTGGAAACTCTTTTTTTTTCTTGTTCCTATCTATGTCTCTGCCAAATTCCCATAATTTTCTGAGCTCTTTCTTACTTTCTCACTTAGCTAGCTATTCCAGGAATATTGTGTATGCTTTTCCTGAATCAGTTCTGGAATCAGAATCTTTCCTTTTTGTTGGTTGCTTTTAGTTAACAGTGATACTTAGAAACCAAGACGTGTTACGTGTGCTCATTGCTAAGTGGCTGTAGAGCATTCTGATGGACACTTGTTCTGAAACTCTTACTTTTGGAAACACAAAAGTGAGTTTGTAACAAAAACGCATTTCATGTGGATGGGATTTAAAATTTTTGCCTTTATTTAACCTTTGCCTTAGTTTTCCATAAATAATAATCATTTTGACTTTTTTTTTTCCTTTTAAAAGGACACTGGGGTATACTCTCTCCTATTTCCATCACCTGGACATCTTTAAATAATGGACTTAGAATAAAACCAATTTTGTAACCCATGGATGTGTAGAATGATTTGGGGTCTAATGTCAGGCCACAGTCAATTCAGGTCACAAGAAAAACGTAATTTCACCATAGATTTTATTTTAGGTGTATTATCTAAATAGTTTTCTAAATATTCTTGAATATTAGTGAAAACTGCCAAAATTGACTTTTCATCACTATTAGAATAGTTGAGTTCATGCAGAGAATAGGGATATCTGAATACACCACTCAAAAAATTTAAAAGGGTAAAAGTTCTCCTTTTTTGTCATTGTCATGAAAAAAATGCATTTTAAAGCATGGAAAATTAAATTAAAAAAACTGAACTAGAGGCTTCACTAAACCTAAACAATCAAAATTTTCAGGATTATCCAATTGATCTTAATTTAAAAGAAAAAAATGTTTCTCATCATTTGATTCTCCCTTTCCCCTCCCCAAATACACATACAAAGCCAGCCCTATTCATACAAACATGTAGGGGTATAAATCTGCTTTAATTACATTTAATCTGTTTTTAAAATTTGAACAACAAATGTAAAAGTGTAATTATAAAAACTTCACTTGGTGTTCTTGAAATATTATAGAGGAAGAAGTAATTATTGTAAAATATTTGAAGATAGTTACTGTGAGGGCTCAGTTGCCTTTAGAAGTCACGATTATACATGCAGAACATATACCAATGGTATTTAACTCCTAAATTACGGGATAAATTGTATGTCAACTTATTTTTACATACATGCAAATTAGGTGATCAAGATAATGGATTCAATCATCTGTTTGTACAACATTGTCATTATACACTGGCCGTTGGGCTAGACTCCACAGATACAAATGATATAAATTTTATATTTTTAATTTATATTTTGCATATGTTTTAGGAGAATATTTATTTTTATTTATTTATTTATTTATAGCAATATGCTGACATTCTTGTGACAATAGATGTTACAGTACAATGTAGTAAGTTCTATAATAGATACAGCCCCACATTAAAAGTAATAGCTAGCAGTATAGCATTGATTATGTCAGGTATTGTTTGAAGCACTTATGTGTCTGATCTCAGTTGATCCTTACTTTACAACTCTAGGAGGTAGGTTGACTGATACGAAAACTAAGGCACAGAGAATTTGAGAAATTCATGCATGGGTGCACAGCAGGTAAACGGTGGAATTGGGAATCAGAAAGTCTGGCTGCAGAGCCCATGTTCTAAACAGCTTCTCTCCATGGCCTCATAACGAGGGGAAAAAAGGAACACTTCTGCGGGGGGGATTTAGAGCAGGATTCACTGCACAGATTTCCACCAGATGCCTGTGCCCATAGAACTTTCACTCAAGTATGTGTATGTTGTGGGGTATGATCTGAAGGAACTGAAGGCTTTGTGGGGAAGGACATTGAATCAATGAAAATTTTGGGTCATGATGAGTTTTAATTTTTCTGTTTTAAACTAACCCCTAATTATTATAGATAACTTAAGATATAATGCATAATAAAAGCAAGATAACTATAATCAAATGTTAATTCACATGGTAAGCACATAATTCTCTGTCTCATTATGCTGTAAATGTTGAATAGCCAATTATTATTTTGAACCAGGTGGAATGAATCATATGCCTAAGTAATTATTGTTAAATAAAATCCTATCCCCTGATATAATATATCTACATTTTACATGAACTTACAAAGCAAATTATTCTAGTTGGTGTTAATAAAATTGTCAGTGTGAATCATCTTACGTTGATTATATTTGTAAGTCCTTAAACTTGATTGAGTTTTAGGGAAAGTTCTTGAATTAACCTCCTGCTGTTCCATTTTACAATGGCTTACATATCCAGCATGACCTATCTTTTTAATTTATCTAAATCTAGTAATGTTAATGCTTGTTTAATTGTATGATAATGTGCAAGCTGTTTATGGCTTTTCTTCGGAATTACATCTTCTTCCAGTTCACGTAATGCCTATGGAATTAGCTTATACTCCTTTACTTAATTTCTATTTATTAATGGATTCATCATCTGCATTAACAGTTCATTTTTTTAAAAAATAGAATTCTTAGGTGTGTCACTGTCTACTGTTACCTGTTCTCCTGTCTCTGAGCTGTTTGATTCTGTTCTTTTTGACATCAGTAGTACATTGTGTCGTAAATCCCCAGGCCTCTTTATTGGGAGGCATAAGCAGGCTTTGGAGCATATTTACCTGACTTAAAAATAGGAGGAGAAATGGCACAGCCTGGAATCAATTAAATTGTTTATTCTTAGTTTCTACTTATCCATTCCATAGCTTGGTGATAAATAATACTTTTCTCAATTGTCTTCATCTTTTGTCTAATTTATTATTCTGAAGTCCATGAGAGCTATGTTAAGTAAATTAAGTTGCTTTTCAACTGTGCATTCATATTGAGTAAGACTTTCATGGAAGCAGGCTCACATGAACAAGAATAATAGTGTAACTGAGGGTCTGGATAAAAGATAGAAGGTAAAGCATGATTTCTGGACCCAAGATCCTCAATATTTTGCTGACCTTCAATCAAGATGAACACATAGACCATGAGACTTTTTCTGAGAGATATATAACCTACTTGATTTAACCATCCCACTCTTTCTGAGGTTTGGTTGACTATTCTATCATTGAGAGTTTACAACCAGTAAAAGCACCTCCTTCTCTACTGGGATGCTGTAAATCTAAGGAACCTCAATCCCCACGGCCAGAAAATAAACAAGGAAGAAATTATTTGTCTTGACATTTGGGAGACTCTTTTATATAGAGAGTAATGAAAGATAATTGAGTTAAATAACAGGGGCCTGGGGTTAGGAGGGCAGCTAGTGGAAACTAACCTAGAATAACTAGGAGTGAAGAGATTGGTTTAAGGAACTTCTGGTGTGAAAACCAAAGAAGAGAGTTTTGGATCCTTCAAAGTTTCTCCCCTAATATTCCATAAAATAAATTTTAAAATTATGTACATGTTGTACTTATTTAGTTTGAAATCTGTCATTTTCTTCAAAAGGAGAAATAGTGGCAATGAATATAATTTCCAGCGTTTATAAAATATTTTTTAAAAAACGATTACATCTGTATTTAAGTGTATCCAGTGATATACTTACTGTTATCAGTATGATACAGTTAACCATCTTCAAAATATGTGCCCAAGCTATAATTATCAGAAATTGTACATCATTTTCTCTTTTCATATGTACTTACTTTTATTGCCTAACAGAATTTTATCTGAATGAAATACAATATCATATTCTTTTTAAATTTTATTTTAAACATTTATTTTTTTGAAGTATAGTTGATTTACAATGTGTTAATTTCTGCTGTACAGCAAAGTGATTCAGATATATATATGCATATATGTGTATATATATATATATATATTCTTTTTTATATTCTTTTCCATTATAGTTTTTTTTTTTTTTTTTTTGCGGTACGCGGGCCTCTCACTGTTGTGGCCTCTCCCGTTGCAGAGCACAGGCTCCGGACGCGCAGGCTCAGCGGCCATGGCTCACGGGCCCAGCCGCTCCGCAGCATGTGGGATCTTCCCAGACCGGGGCACGAACCCGTGTCCCCTGCATCGGCAGGTGGACTCTCAACCACTGCGCCACCAGGGAAGCCCCCATTATAGTTTATAACAAAATACTGAATATAATTGCCTGTGCTATCCAGTACGACTTTGTAGTTTATCTATTCTATATATAATAGTTTGCATCTGCTAACCCCAAACTCCCAATCCATCCCTCCCCCCACACCTTGGCAACCACAACTCTGTGAGTCTGTTTCTGTTTCATAGATAAGTTCATTTGTGTCATGTTTTAGATTCCACATATAAGTGATACCATGATATTCTCCTTTCTCTTTCAACTTACTTCACTTAGTATGATAATCTCTAGGCCCATCCATGTTGCTGTAAATGGCATTATTTCATTCTTTTTTATGACTGAGTAATATTTCATACAATATCTTGTATGTATCTTGTATGTCATGCAATATTCTTAAAGCTCTTAGTCATTATTGTCTTACAAACTAGTGTCCCTTTATTTTGCCCCCAAGTCATTGTATCATAGAACAGTGTTTTCCAAAAGAATGTTCTGTGACAATGGGAATATTCAAATCTGAATCATCTAATACAGTAGCCACATTTGTCTACTGAGCATTTTAATGAAATATAGGCAGTGGGACTGAGGAACAGAATTCTTAACCTTATTTAATTCTAGTTAGTTAAAATTTAAGTGACCCCATGAGACTAGTGACAACTCTATTGGACAGCATAATCTTAAGGCAATGCATTCAGTGCAGGATGACTGAAAAGTGGGCTTAACACTTTCTAAATTGGGAGAAGAGCAACTGTAAAAGTACAGACAGGACGAGAGAACCAGGTGATGACTCCATGGTAGATGAATTCTCTAGTGTAGCATTTTTTCAGGAAAAAAAATACATTTGGAAAATTTCGTGGACTCCTGACTTTTGAAAAACATGGCTTCCACCTTTGTGCATGTGGAAAGAGCATTTTTATCCATAATTTTGTCTTACAGTTTATAGAATGGGGCTTGTTTTCTCAAGAATCTGCAGTAAGGTAATAAAGAGCTGCCTAAAGCAAGAAGTAAATAACATCAAACTAGAACTATGTGATTAAAAAGCTATAAATCAATTGCAGACTTGCAGGTTATAACCTGAAATCCACCACGTTGTTGGTGGGTTTATATCATATAGACAGTATTTTGTACTGAGAGTACAGTACTTTGATGGCTCCGTGTATAAAAAGTATTCTGAGCAAGACTAAGATTCCAGAACTAAGCAGAAGAAAATTATTTGCCATTTTTTTGCATTGTGGCATCAGGTTAAACCAACATCTATCATAGAAACATATCCAGATACTTTCAGTGTTATTATTACAGGCCTTTTGAAATTTGTGATGAGGAATGCTAGTAGATACTTAGAAATTCAGTATTTTATATAGTTTGACAAATCTGATAGCGAGAATGCTAGGTAGGTAAATAATATTTATTTATATACTGCCTTTGTTCTTTTGGAATCGAAGAACTGTCAAAACTAACACCTCTTCTTCCTGATAGCATCCTTTGAAAAAAAGTAGAGACTGCTACCCTGGAAATAGAAGCATTTGCCTGCAGAGAAGAGATTTAGGGTACAAGTCCTAGTAGATACAAGTAGGTAGATTTAGGGTACAAGTCCTAATATCGCTTATTATGTGCCCACCAAGAATAATTACACTAACTTCGCTTGTTTTACTATCATATTCTAGTCTGTCTTTCCAGTTTACCTCTATATTTTAATTCATCCATAGTTGTGAGATTAAAAATAGTAACAGGTGGGCTTCCCTGGTGGCACAGTGGTTGAGAGTCCGCCTGCCGATGCAGGGGACACGGGTTCGTGAGCCGGTCCGGGAAGATCCCACATGCTGCGGAGCAGCTAGGCCCATGAGCCATGGCCGCTGAGCCTGCGCGTCCGGAGCCTGTGCTCTGCAACAGGAGAGGCCACAACAGTGAGAGGCCCGCGTATGGCTAAAAAAAAAAAAAAAAAAAAAAAAAAATAGTAACAGGAAAACTTTCTAATGCAAAAAAAGAATGGAAGGTAGCCAATGTTATACTGTGAATTTAATTGATAATTGCTTGTTAGTACTTGTCTGTGAATTGGATTCTCACTTCTCAATGTGAGATTACAGGTTACTAGGACATAGAAAAATGCTTCTTAATGAGAAAATAGTTGACGTTAAACTCAAATGCTAAAAAGAACATGAGTCCTTAAAGATAACACATATTTTCTTCAAAAAATTTGATTTCTTCAAACGATTTTGAACAAAATTGGATATTAACTTGCTGGAGGATGTAGGTTGTTAATAAAATGATGTTTCCCTCAAAATTTTTTGATTTTATGTATTATGGTATTAGTAAATTTTAATTTTTCCATTTTAATAAGTTATAGATTGATATGTATGTATGTGTGTGTATGCTTCAGATAGAGTTCTCTAAATTTAAATAATAGCATATTTTATTGTGTACTGAACTACATGTCAGACCTTATGCATTTAGGTTTACAACATCCTAATAAAGTAAATATTATTATTAGTGTCATTTTGTATGTGAGGACAGAGAGGCTTATTGATAAAACACTTGTGTATGTCTCCAGAAACTGTAAGAGGCATAACCAGCTCTCAGATGCAAGTCTTCAGGCTCCAAAATCGAACAGACCTCCCTGGACTGAGGAACCAAGTTACTCACAAATATATCTTAAAACTCACTTGATGCTTTTAATATATTTGATAAGAATATTAGAAATATATCTAGTGGTAAATGTAACTAATCTTTCTAAATAATATTTTCCACTTGTTTCACAGAAGTGGGGTTAGTTATTAAGCACAGAAAAAGTTTCGTAGTATGAAACTTGAGAGTTCCCATTAGTTGAAAAAGGTATTCAGCATTGCATCAAAATATTCATTGCAATATTTGCATAAATAAATACATTTACTTGTATGTGAGTTCAGTAAAGGTAATGATTCTTGCCTGTTTTGTTTATTAATATATACACGATTTCTAGAACAAGGTATGCCATACAGTAGGCATTCAGTAAATAGTTCTGAATAAATGAAAATTTTATCTTTTCAAATATGAAGACATTTTTCAGAAGTTTTTTCTTATGTGTGCCAAATATGTGTGTAACAATTTTATTATATAAATAAGAATGCAATTTGAAACCAATAGAAGTCAACTTGAAAGGAAATGAAATTAGAATTTGTACTTCATAATTTTTATTCACAGAAAAAGTTCAATGTAGAATCCATATTAGAGTGGATGTTCTTGCACTAATATTTGTGTCTTGTAAACAAGATGTTTCTCCAAGATGCTGCAAGCATTATTCCAGATCCCTCACATTTTGCACTGCCTCCAAACAAATGTAAATTTGGTACATATGGGTGTGATATCTGCTCCCAAGTTCCTAGGGGCTTCAAGACATGCTAGGGACTGAATTTTGTCCCCCTCCAAATTCATATGTTGACAAACCCAATGTGACTGTATTTGCAGATAGGACCTTCAAGAGGTAATTAAGTTTAAATGAGATTGTAAGGGTGAGACCCTAATTCAATAGGATCAGTGGCCTTATAAGAAGAGGAGGAGAGAGTTTTCTGTCTTTCTCTGCCTGCACTAAGGAAAGTCCATATGAGGACACAGTAAGAAGCTGGCTGTCTACAAGTCAGGAAGAGAGCCCTCACCAGAAACCAATCATGCTCCAGAACTGGGAATTTCCATTGTTAAAGCCACCTAGCCTGTGGTATTTTGTTACAGGTAGATCAAGCACAATGACAGGACATTTTACCTTTTGTTAAATGACAGAAAGTCATATATAGTGTAGTTAGCCTCACCTGAAATCAAAACTTGCAGCAGGATGTTTGAATTTTTGTTTTTAACAATGGACACATGACACTTTTTTTAAGAGTAATCATAAAGGGAATCAGTGGCCACATAAAATTTTACTTGTAAGCAAATATTTTGGAGCCACTTGCTATTTTTATTTTACTTTATTTTTATACAGCAAGTTCTAATTAGTTATCTATTTTATACATATTAGTGTATATATCTCAATCCCAGTTCTCAATGCATTCCACCACTACCACCCCCCCCCACCGCACCCCCGCTTTCCCCCCTTGGTGTCCATAGATTTGTTTTCTACATCTGTGTATTTATTTCTGCCTTGCAAACTGGTTCATCTATACCATTTTTCTAGATTACAAATATATGCATTAATATATGATACTTGTTTTTCTCTTCTTGACTTACTTCACTCTGTATGACAGTTTCTAGGTCCATCCACATGTCTATACAAAATGAACAAATTTCATTCCTTTTTATGGCTAATATTCCATTGTATATATGTACCACATCTTTATCCATTCATCTCTTGATGGGCATTTAGGTTGCTTCCATGCTGCAATGAACATTGGGGTGCATGTGTCTTTTTGAATTACGTTTTTCTCTGGGTATATGCCCAGTAGTGGGATTGCTGAATCATATGGTAATTCTATTTTTAGTTTTTTAAGGACCCTCCCTACTGTTCTCCATAGTGGCTGTTTCAATTTACATTCCCACCAACAGTGCAAGAGGGTTCCCTTTTCTCCACATCCCTCCAGCATTTATTGTTTATAGATTTTCTGATTATGCCCATTCTAACCAGAGTGAGGTGATACCTCATTGTAGTTTTGATTTGCATTTCTCTAATAATTAGTGATATTGAGCAGCTTTTCATGTGCCTCTTGGACATCTGTATGTCTTCTTTGGAGAAATGTCTATTTAGATCTTCAGCCCATTTTTTGATTAGGTTGTTTGTTTTTTCAGTATTGAGCTGCATGGGCTGTTTATATATTTTGGAGATTAATCCCTTGTATGTTGATTCATTAGCAAATATATTCTCCCATTCCGAAGGCTGTCTTTTCATCCTGTTTATAGTTTCCTCTGCTGTGCAAAAGCTTTTAAGTTTCATTAGGTCCCATTTGTTTATGTTTGTTTTTATTTCCATTGCTTTAGGAGGTGGGTCAAAAAAGATCTTGCTGTGATTTATGTCAAAGAGTGTTTTTCCTATGTTTTCCTCTAAGAATTTTATAGTGTCCGGTCTTACATTTAGGTCTTAAATCAACTTTGAGTTTATTTTGGTGTATGGTGTTAGAAGTGTTCTAATTTCATTCTTTTACATGCAGCTGTTCAGTTTTCCCAGCACCACTTATTGAAGAGACTGTCTTTTCTCCATTGTATATTCTTGCCTCCTTTGTCATAGATTAGTTGACCATGGGTGCGTGGGTTTATCTCTGGGCTTTCTATCCTGTTCCATTGATGTGTATTTCTGTTTTTGTGACAGTACCATATTGTCTTGATTACTGTAGCTTTATAGTACAGTCAGAAGTCAGGGAGTCTGATTCCTCCAGCTCTTTTTTTTTTTTAACATCTTTATTGGAGTATAATTGCTTTACAATGGTGTGTTAGTTTCTGCTTTATAACAAAGTGAATCAGTTATACATATATATATATCCCCATATCTCTCCCCTCTTGCATCTCCCTCCCTCCCACCCTGCATATCCCACCCCTCTAGGTGGTCACAAAGCACCAAGCTGATCTCCCTGTGCTATAAGGCTGCTTCCCACTAGCTATCTGTTTTACGTTTGGTAGTGTATATATGTCCATGCCACTCTCTCACTTTGTCCCAGCCTACCCTTCCCCCTCCCCGTATCGTCAAGTCCATTCTCTAGTAGGTTTGTGTTTTTTTTCCTGTCTTACCCTTAGGTCCTAGGTTCTTCATGACTTTTTTTTGTTGTTTTTTTTTTAGATTCCATATATATGTGTTAGCATACGGTATTTGTTTTTCTCTTATTGACTTACTTCACTCTGTATGACAGACTCTAGGTCCATCCACCTCACTACAAATAACTCAATTTTGTTTCTTTTTATGGCTGAGTAATATTCCGTTGTATATATGTGCCACATCTTCTCTATCCATTCATCTGTTGATGGACACTTAGGTTGCCTCCATGTCCTAGCTATTGTAAATAGAGCTGCAACGAACATTTTGGTACATGACTCTTTTTGAATTATGGTTTCCTCAGGGTATATGCCCAGTAGTGGGATTGCTGGGTCATATGGTAGTTCTATTTTTAGTTTTTTAAGGAACCTCCATACTGTTCTTCACAGTGGCTCTATCAATTTACATTCCCACCAACAGTGCAAGAGGGTTCCCTTTTCTCCACACCCTCTCCAGCATTTATTGTTTGTAGATTTTTTGATGATGGACATTCTGACCGGTATGAGATGGTATCTCATTGTAGTTTTGATTTGCATTTCTCTAATGATTAATGATGTTGAGCATTCTTTCACGTGTTTGTTGGCAATCTGTATATCTTCTTTGAAGAAATGTCTGTTTAGGTCTTCTGCCCATTAGTGGATTGGGTTGTTTGTTTTTTTTTGATATTGAGCTGCTTGAGCTGCTTGTAACTTTTGGAGCTTAATCCTTTGTCAGTTGCTTCATTTGCAAATACTTTCTGCCACACTGAGGGTTGTCTTTTCGTCTTATTTATGGTTTCCTTTGATGTGCAAAAATTTTTAAGTTTCATTAGGTCCCATTTGTTTATTTTTGTTTTTATTTCAATTTCTCTAGGAGGTGAGTCAAAAAGGATCTTGCTGTGATTTGTCATATAATATTCTACCTATGTTTTCCTCTAAGAGTTTTATAGTGTCTGACCTTACATGTATGTCTTTAATCCATTTTGAGTTTATTTTTCTGTATGGTGTCAGGGAGTGTTCTAATTTCATTCTTTTCCATGTAGCTGTCCAGTTTTCCCAGCATCACTTACTGAAGAGACTGTCTTTTCTCCATTGTTTTTTCTTGCCTCCCTTATCAATGATAAGGTGACCATATGTATGTATCTGTGGGCTTTCTATCCTGTTCCATTCATCTATATTTCTGTTTTTGTGCCAGTACCATACAGTCTTGGTTACTGTAGCTTTATAGTATAGTCTGAAGTCAGGGAGCCTGATTCCTCCAGTTCCGTTTTTCTCTCTCAAGATTGCTTAGGCTATTTGGGTTCTTTTATGTTTCCATACAAATTGTGAAATTTTTTTACCTACTTCTGTGAAAAATGCCAGTGATGGTTTGATAGGGATTGCATTGAACCTGTAGATTACTTTGGGTAGTAGAGTCATCTTCACAATGTTGATTCTTCCAATCCAAGAACATGGTATATCTCTTCATCTGTTTGTATCCTCTTTAATTTCTTTCATCAGTGTCTTATAATTTTCTGCATATTGGTCTTTGGTCTCCTTAGGTAGGTTTATTCCTAGGTATTTTATTCTTTTTGTTACAGTGGTAAATGGGAGTGATTTCTTAATTTCACTTTCAGATTTTGTTCATCGTTAGTATATAGGAATGCAAGAGATTTCTGTGCATCAATTTTTTATCCCGCTACTTTACCACATTCACTGATTAGCTCTAGTAGTTTTCTGGTAGCATCTTTAGGAATCTCTATGTATAGGATCATGTCATCTGCAAACAGTGACAGCTTTACTTCTTCTTTTCTGATTTGGATTCCTTTTATTTCTTTTTCTTCTCTGATTGCTGTGGCTAAAACTTCCAAATCTGTGTTGAACAATAGTGGTGAGATTGAGCAACCTTGTCTTGTTCCTGATCTTAGCGGAAAAGGTTTCAGTTTTTCACCATCGAGAACAATGTTGGCTGTGGGTTTGTCATATATGGCCTTTATTATGTTGAGGTAGGTTCCCTCTATGCCTACTTTCTGGATGGTTTTTTATCATAAATCGGTGTTGAATTTTGTCAAAAGCTTTTTCTGCGTCTATTGAGATTATCATATCGTTTTTATCTTTCAATTTGTTAATGTGGTGTATCACATTGATTGATTTGCATATATTGAAGAATCGTTGCATCCTTGGTATAAGTCCCACTTGATCATGGTGTATGATCCTTTTTGATGTGTTGTTGGATTCTGTTTGTTAATATTTTGTTGAGGATTTTTGCTTCTATATTCATCAGTGATTTTCGTCTGTAATTTTCTTTTTTTGAGGTATCTTTGTCTGGTTTTGGTATCAGTGTGATGATGGTCTTGTGGAATGAGTTTGGGAGTGTTCCTTCCTCTGCAGTTTTTTGGAAGAGTTTGAGAAGGATGGGTGTTAGCTCTTCTCTAAATGTTTGATAGAATTCACCTGTGAAGCCATCTGGTCCTGGTCTTTTTTTTATTGGAAAATTTTTAATCACAGTTTCGATTTCATTACTTATGATTGGTCTGTTCATATTTGCTATTTTTCCTGGTTCAGTCTTGGAAGGTTGTACCTCTCCTCTGTGCATTCCTTCCAGGTTGTCCATTTTATTCGCATAGAGTTGCTTGCAGTAGTGTCATCTGATGCTTTGTATTTCTGCGGTGTCTGTTGTTACTTCTCCTTTTTCATTTCTAATTTTATTGATTTGTCTTCTCCCTTTATTTCTTGATAAGTCTGGCTAAAGGGCCATTTTTTTTTTTTTTTTTTTTGTACAGATAAGTGTACTTGAAAAATACTGGGGAGTTTATGGGGTTTTTTTCTTACATTTCTCTCCACTTGTTTATATTAAAGGGTAAAATTCTGGCTTGTTTGAAGGGGAATAATGCCTTCATTATGACTGCAGAGCATGACTGTGAAAAGAAAGCCTGAATTGGGAATAGTGGGAGAATTGCTGATCTAGGAGGAGAAGTGTCTTTGGGACAGATGATTTGTTATTGATACCTAATATATCAAAGCAAGCTGTAAATATGCATGCCTTCAGGAGAATCTAAGCCTGCAACACAAATGTTGATGAAATGAGTCTCTGTGTGTAGTAATATGCACTGGTAAATCATAGCAATTTTTATATAATTCCTTACAGGACTTTGTCAATCCAGGCATACTGTCTTTTAAACTAAAATGCCACGAGATATGCTTTTAAAATATTACTGTATCATTTTTAAATGTTGTAATTTGTAAGACCTACCACTCTGATTTTATTTTTGAACCACAGAGAGATTTTGATGAAGCATGTTCATTATACTGCATTAATTATACATGCAACAACCATGAAACAGGTGTTTGGCTCTAAGAGGGGTATTTAATCAAAAACATTGATCCTAAACTAGTATTTCATATTCTATCCTTATTTATGTGCTCCCTTACAGAACATTAATAAAAATTATGGTTAAATACCTAGATTCTCTTTTGGAAAATACTCTTTTTAGATGAAGGCTAGTATTTTTACAGTATAAAAATTATTTTTATTTACATATTTTTAGAAAATGTGTTCAGTTTTTCTCAATTTTGTTCAATTTCACTGTGCTTAAAAGAATTTAAATAAGGGTCCTAGACCGAAATATCTGAAAATTATTTGAAATGCACTTGAACATATACCATCATTTAGTCAGTAATTCTGAACTAAAATGTAATATGATTGTTCAAGTTGAGTTTCCATTTCTCCATCGGTCACAGTACCTTCACAGTTATAAGATTCTCTCACCAGATCAGTCCTTTCTGTAGGATTTGAAGTCACCTTTTTTGCTATTACTTGTATGTGGCACAGATTTCAAACGTTCTGGCGTAAGTAAGTCATCAGGTATTTTTATTTCTTCAGAAAATTCAGCTTTTTGCAAATTACACCAGGTGGTGAGAAGTCTTTAAAAAAAAAAAAAAAAAGCAAAAAGCTTTTTTCAGCCTTTAAGGTAAAAGGTCCTCTCATAAACTTTGTGTAAATTTTAAATTATCATATCTAAGCTCAACTGAGGAGGATTTTTGTGAGCCACACAGCTGATGGCTTTGTATTTGAAGCCCCACATTTTACTGCCCAGAGAGTTTGCAGACGTTGGCCTTGGCAATGGTTTATAAAGAATAATTGCTTCAGGGACTCTCTAGCATATGAGTTCCAAATGGCCCTCTTCCTCTCATGTCCACAACTCAGGGAGAAGCAACAGGAGGAGGTGGTATTTTAGTAAGTCTAGAAGAGCAGATCTTTAGCTGGTTGAAGCCACGCGCTAGCTGTACCTTTCCTTCACACCTAATCTCTCAGTATTCCTTAAATATAATGTCTATGAGTGTGCATGCATTCGCGTGCACACACACACACACACATGCACACTCCCACCCTTTTTCTACCAGTACATATGAAATGTTTATGGATCAAAAAGACAATAATATATGCTAAGACCCATCCACTAGCTCCAAGAGGCTACTTACAATGGAACTGGTGCTATTTTTATCCTTTAAGTTTTACCAAGCACTTTGCTTAGCATGTATTAGTTAAGTGCTAGATGCTTGAAACTCTTTTTTTTATTATGTTATTTTGTAACATATTTCAAATCATCAGATTTTTGTAATCTTAGTAATAGTGTGCATATTCTTAATGGAATGCCTAGGGCATGCTACCTTTTCCAAAAGAGAATTCACAGGTCATTTGATGTTGTGGGGTTGCTTTTCTCGGGAGGAAATGAGAGGAGTTCTTATTCTAATAACTTTTCTTGCTGAATAGAATGACCTAGATTTGTTATATCCTGGCAAAACTGCTAGAGGATATTCTTACATTGCCATTTTGTCCTCAAGAGTTATCTAACTGATTTCACCATATGGAATCCCTTTCAAGTTTCTTGTCTGACAATGTGGATAGGCTGTTGGATTTGTAGTATCAAAAAACTGGAAGGCAAAGTTAAGAGTTAGCTGAAAATAGGACTTAAAAGTTCATATTTTTTCTGACCATTAAAATAGTCTACCCAGAATAGGAAAAGTAGCAAGGTCTCTTCTTATCCAACTCATTATCTTGTAGGAACCAAAGAATTTATGTTAATTATTATGAAATGTCTTTTTAAAAAATCTTGAATTACCATGACAGTCCCCAGTTTGTAAGTAGACAAAGTGATCTGAATGATCTAAACATAAACTGTAACCTTGACCAGGCTGTACATAATTGCCTTGTAATCTCTTACTCTGACTGATGGAATGAAACATCTTTATTTCAAATTCAATTTCCAATGACTGATTTCATGCATGATGCTTAATTTGTCCCTACTTGTACCTGATTAAAAGATATGATAAGTGAATTCACCAGTCTCTGCAAGTGAGATGTACAAGAACATGTCAGGCTCCTCAGTTTCTCTAGTAAAACATTATTTATTCATGATTTATATATCTGATAGGTAATTGAAAGAAGTTAACTTTTTAAAGCATGAACTTCTTGCCCTTGAATTTCTCATTATTACTATCAAATGTAAATTATTTGTCGGACAAGCAGTACATAGTTATTCAGTTACAGTGATATTATGTTCTGTTTACTGGAATAGAACAATGGATTTCAGTTTGAGGTCATTGAGTCCTATCACTGATCTGAAATCTTTATCACCTCCTCATTAAGTGGTTATGGAATTTATACCACTATGTTTTAGTAGTAGAAAACTCAATAAATTCCAGACTATCTCTTAAACTCTGTGACTTAGAACAAGTTGACCTCTTTTAGCATATAGAAGAGTAAAACTTTTCTCTCTTATTGAACTATATAGCATATCTAAACACACGTTCTAAATCCAAAGTGTCAACACTTAGAAATGGAGAAATACATGAGGGAAGAGATTACTGGTGTTAACATTTCCAATTTGGGCAGCAAACACCCTCACCTCTGTCCCTCTACACTGTACCCTCATCAACAACTGTAAGACCATCATACATAAAGAGAGGTATTATATAAATGTGTAAGTGTATAGCTATAGCTGTAACTATTGATTCAGTTTTGTGTATATATATATATATATATATATATATATATATACACACACCCCTACATAATTATACTGCACAAAGTATTTTGTTCTATTTTATTGGCTTGAAAATTAGTAAGAGTAAAAATAGAAATGAAAGAAAATATAATGGACCTAAAATAAATCATCCTAAAGGAATACAGAGATCTTAAAAACTTTGTTCATGAGACCATAGCACCTACATTGTACTTTTTCCTGTTCTTCTAGCTATCAGAAGTCAGTATCACCAAACATGTTATTACCTTTTTACGGTAATAACAGACCACATTTGCACAATTTTGTTTGTGAACCCCAGGAGCTTTATCATTAGATACCATAACTTTAATATTTAGCATTTTTCAACAGACACAGGGCATAACGAAGTCATGTTTTTCTTCTCTCAATGTTTATGTGAATTGGCGTCTGAGAAGAAGACATTAGCAGTAAACATCTGTTGAGATTCTACTTTATGTTGTAAACTTGGTGGTTCGTTAAAAGTGATATAAGACAATGACTTTGATCTTGAAAGACCTATAAATTAGAGATAGAATTTGAGAAGGTAAGGGCTAAGATAAATCTTTAAGTAGGAAAGCTCTCTTCTCTCTTGGTTTGGTAACTTTCAAGTGATTCTACTACATTAATGTCTGTGTACTAACAATGCCCTAATCTTTCATCTTCAGAAAAAGTTAATCTAATAAATCATCAAAAATTTCTTGTGAATTCATATAATCCTTCTTTTTATTAATATTTCTAGCTTCCAGAAGCATTTTCATTTTAAATTATGGATGTCTTCTGAATGATGAACCTAAACAAATGTCACTAGTAATAGAAATTTCAGATTCTTTAAGAACCAAGTAGATTTATCTTGGTGCCTATTAAATCTAAACTCAAAGATGACAACCTATCTTGCCTACAAGTAAATTTACCTTATCTGTATAGAATAATACAGAATGCATTTGTTTTGCAATGCTTTTTCTTTTTTATTACTTTTTTTCCTTTTTTATTGAGGGATAGTTGATTTACAATATTATATGTTTCAGGTGTACAGTATAGTCATTCACAGTTTTTAAAGGTTATACTGAATTTGTAGTCATTATAAAATATCGACTGTTTACCCTGTGCTGTACAATGTATCCTTGTAGCTTATTTTTTTATATACATAGTAGTTTGTACCTCAATTACCTACCCCTGTCTTACCCATACCCCCTTTCCCTCTCCCCACTGGTAACCACTAGTTTGTTCTCTATATCTGTGAATCTGTTTCTTTTTTGTTATATTCACTGGTTTTATTTTTTATATTCCACATATCATACAGTATTTGTCTTTCTCTGTCTGACAATGTCACTGAGCATAATACCCGCTAAGTCCATTCATGCTGTTCCAAGTGGCAACATTTTGTTCATGTTTGAGTAGTATTCCATGTATACTATGTATTTATATATATACGTGTGTGTGTGTGTGTGTGTGTATATATATACACATACATACATACACACACACACACACCACATCTTCTTTATTCATTCATCTGTTGATGGACACTTAACTCACATATCTTTGCTATTGTAAGTAATGCTGCTATGAACATTGGGTGCACATATATTTTAGAATTAATGTTTTCTTTTTCTTTGGATATACACCCACGAGTGGAATTTCTGTGTCGTATGGTAGTTCTAGCTTTAGTTTTTTGAGGAATCTCAATATTGTTTTCTATGACTGCACCAATTTGCTTTCTCAGCAACAGTGTCCAAGGGTTCCCTTTTCTCCCCATCCTTGCTAGCATTTGTTATTTGTGTTCCTTTTGATGATAGCCATTCCGACAGGTGTGAGGTGGTATCTCATTGTGGTTTTGATTTGCATTTCTCAGAGCATTAGTGATGTTGAGCATCTTTTCCTGTGTCTGTTGGCCATCTGTATGTCTTCTTTGGAAAAATGTCTATTCAGTTCTTCTGCCCATTTTATAATTTGGTTGTTTGTTTTTTTGATGTTGAATTGTATAAGCTGTTTATGTATTTTGGATCTTAACCCCTATCAGTCATATCATTTCCAAATATTTTCTCCCATTCAGTAGGTTATCTTTTCATTTTTTTTCCTTTGCTATCTAAAAGCTTTAAAGTTTAATTAGGTCCCATTTGTTTAATTTTGCTTTTGTTTCCTTTGCCCTAGGCAACATATCCCCCAAAGTATTGCTAGGATTTGTGTCAAAGAGTGTTCTGCCTATGTTTTCTTCTAAGAGCTTTATGGTTCCTGATCTTACATTTAGGTGTTTGTATTCATATTCAATACTCAAAATGTATTCATTTTGAGTTTATTTTTGTATATGATATGATAAGATGTTCTAATTTATTCTTTTACATGTAGCTGTCCAGTTTTCCCATTGCCACTTACTGAAGAGACTGTCTTTTATCCACTGTTTATTCTTGCCTCCTTTGTCATAGATTCATTGATCCTAGGTGCATGGGTTTATTTCTGGGCTCTCTGTTCTGTTCCATTGATCTATGTATCTGCTTTTGTTCCAGTACCATACTGTTCTGATTACTGCAGCTTTATAGTATAGTTTGAATTCAGGGCACATGATACCTCCAGCTCTGTTCTTCTTTCTCAAGATCCTTTTGGCTATTTGGGGTCTTTTGTGTTTCCATACAAATTTTAAAAGTATTTGTTCTAGGGCTTCCCTGGTGGCGCAGTGGTTGAGAGTCCGCCTGCCGATACAGGGGACACGGGTTCATGCCCCGGTCAGGGAAGATCCCACATGCCGCGGAGCGGCTGGGCCCGTGAGCCATGACCGCTGAGCCTGCGCATCCGGAGCCTGTGCTCCGCAATGGGAGAGGCCACAGCAGTGAGAGGCCCACGTACCGAAAAAAAAAAAAAAGTATTCTAGTTCTGTGAAAAATGCCATTGGTATTTTGATAGGGATTGCGTTGAATCTGTCGGTTGCCTTAGATCTTGTGGTCATTTTAACAATATTAATTCTTCCACTCCATGAACACAGTATATCTTTCCATTTATTTGTGTCATCTGCAACTTCTTGCATCTGTGTGTTATAGTTTTCTAAGTGCATGTCTTTTACCTCAGAGGTCCCCAACCCCCGGGCCATGGACTGATACCAGTCCGTGGGCTGTTAGGAACCAGGCCACACAGCAGGAAGTGAGCAGTGGGCAAGTGAGCGAAGCTCCATATGCTGCTCCCCATCGCTGGCATTACTGCCTGAACCATCCCCCGCATCACTCGCATTACCGCCTGAACCATCGTTTGCTTTACCACCTGAGCCATCGCTAGCATTACTGCCTGACCCACCCCCACCCCACCCCATTCATGGAAAAATTGTCTTCCACGAAACTGGTCCCTGGTGCCAGAAAGTTTGGGGACCACTGTTTTACCTTCTTAGGTAGGTTTATTTTATTCTTTTTGATGTGATTGTAAAGGGATTGTTTTCTTAATTCCCCTTTTTGATAGTTCATTATTAGTGTATAGAAATGCAACAGACTTCTGTATATTAGTTTTGTATCCTGCAAATTTACCAAATTCAATTTTTGAGCTCTAGTAGCTTTTTGGTGGTGTCTTTAGAATTTTCTATGTATCATGTCATCTGCAGAGCGACAGTTTTACTTCTTCCTTTCCAATTTTGATTCCTTTCATTTTATTTTTTCTTGTGTCTGACTGCTGTGGCTAGGACTTCCAAAACTATGTTGAATAAAAGTGGTGAAAGTGGGCATCCTTGTCCTGTTCCTGTTATTAGGGGAAATGCTTTCAGCTTTTCACTGTTAAGTATAATGTTAGCCATAGGTTTGTCATATATGGCCTTTATTATGTTGAGGTAGGTTCTCTGCATGCTTTTTGAAGAATTTTTACCATAAATGGATGCTAAATTTTCAAAAATGCTTTTTCTGCATCTACTGAGGTGATCATATGGTTTTTATTCTCCAAGTTGTTAATGTGGTATATCACATCTATTGATTTGCAGATATTGAAAAATCCTTGAGTCCCTGTAAATTCCTCTTGATCATGGTGTATGATCCTTTTAATGCATTGTTGGATTTGGGTTGCTAATAATTCGCTGAGTATTTTTGCATCTATATTCATTGGTAATATTGGCCTGAGATTGTCTTTTTTTGGTGATATCTTTGTCCAGTTTTGATATCAGGGTGATGCCAGCCTCATAGAATGAGTTCAAAAGCATTTCTTCCTTTGCAATTTTTTGGAAGGTGTTAACTCTTCTCTAATTGTTTCATAGAATTGACCTGTGAAGCCATCTGGTCCTGGACTTTTTTTTATTGGGAGGTTTTTTGTTTGTTTTATTTTTATTTTTTGTTTATTATTTTAAAATTACTGATTCAATTTCATTACTGGTAATTGGTCTGTTCATATATTCTCTTTCTTCCTGATTTAGTCTTGGGAGATTGCACATTTCTAGGCATTTGTCCATTTTTTCTAGGTTGTCCATTTTATTGGCATATAGTTGTAGTAGTCTCTTATGATCCTTTATATTTCTGTGGTGTTGGTTGTAATTTCTCTTTTTTCATTTCTGATTTTAGTGATTTGGGCCCTCTCTCTCTTTTCATGATGAGTCTGGATAAATGTTTATCAATTTGTTATTTTTTTTTTTGTCTTTTCAAAGAACCAGCTCTCAGTTTCATTAATCTTTTCTATTCATTTTTCAATCTCCTTTTCATTTATTTCTGCTCTTTTTTAATAACTTTGGGTTTTGTTTGTTCTTCTTTTTCTGTTTCCTTTAGGTGTGAGATTAGGTTATTAGAGATTTTTCTTGTTTTCTGAGGTAAGACTGTATCACTATAAACTTCCCTCTTAGAACTGCTTTTGCTGTGTAGCATAGATTTTGGATCCTTGTATTTTCGTTTTCATTTCTCTCAGGTGTTTTCTGATTTCCTCTTTGATTTCTTCAGTAAGCCATTGGTTGTTTAGTAGCATATTGCTTAGCCTCCATATGTTTGTGTTTTTTGCAGTTTTTTTTCTTTTAGTTGATTTCTAGTCTCATAATGTTGTTGTAGGAAAAGATGCTTGATATTATTTCAATTTTCTTAAACTTAATGATGCTTGTTTTGTGGCCTAGCATGTGCTCTATCCTGGAGAATGTTCCACGTGCAGTGAAATGAATGTGTGTTCAGCTGCTTTTGGAGGGATGATGTTTCCGTTGATGTAAGTGGAGTGTTGAAGTACCCTACTATTGTGTTACTATCAATTTCTCTCTTTATATCTGTTAATTTCTGCTTTGTGTATTTTGGTGCTCTTATGTTGGGTTCATATATATTTTTAATTGTTATAATTTTTTCTTGGATTGATCCCTTGATCATTACATAATGTCCTTATTTGCCTCTGGTAACAGTCTTTGTTTTAAAATCTATTTTGTCTAATAAAAGTATTGCTACCCCAGCTTTCTTTTGATTTCCATTCACATCAAATAACATTCTATCCCTTCACTTTCAGTTTGTGTCTGTCTTTAGATCTGAAGTGAATCTTCTCTCAGTAGCGTGTACATGGGTCTTGTTTTTGTATCCATTTACCCACTTTCTGTATTTGACTGGAGCATTTAGTAAATTTACATTTAAAGTAACTATTTATATGTATGTTTTTATTGTCATTTTGTTAATTGCTTTTAGCTTGTTTCTGTAGTTCTTTTTTTGTTCCTTTCTTCTTTTATTACCATTTGTAATTTGATGACAATATTTCGTGTTATGTTTGGATTTCTTTCTCTTTTTGTGTATGTATCTATTATAGATTTTTTTGTTTATGGTTATCATGAGGTTTATATATAGCAATCTCTATATAAGCATGATTGTTTTAAGTTGCTGATCTCTTAATTTCAAGTGCATTTTAGCAACAATCCACAGTTGCATGGAGATAAATAAACCTGAGATAAATGACTTCCATTTAATTTCTACTTTAACAGAGGGCAGGATTCAAAAATGAATACAGAAGTATCTTTATTTGTACTAGTGACTCAAGCCTCTATTTTATCTTGATAAGAAAGTAGGGAAATTTGATGAGAGGGAAAGAGGAAAGGAAAACGGTGGTGGGGCAGGGAATAGAGGACTTAGGTGAAGCTTGAAATAGCTATTAATAGAAAATGCAAGATAGTGTTTAAGGATAACACAAAAGGATCGTTGTCATATTAAGGAACAACATAAGGTTGGAAACCAGGGTTTAGAGTCCTGAAGTATGAGTAGAGAAGGCAAATCTTTGTATTGCACAAGGGTTGAAATTTCCATATGGTAGAAACAGAAAAAGAGAAATAATTTGAGGTTACTATCAAGAGAGTTGAAGTGATCTAGAATAGACAGAATGTAAACTGAACAGACGAGGAGACTAACAGAATCATCTACATCCACAGTAAGAAGTTAAGGGATACACAGAACAATTAGACGCAAAATATGATGTCAAAAAAAGTAATTGTGAGGGAAGGAAAGTACAAATGCCTGATTGATTGTTAAAATGCAATATTTTTTCACATCTAAATTTTCAGGGGAAAATTCACTTAGTTAACTAATCTATTCAAATAATAGTTTTTGAAAATTTCATAAACTTTAAAAACTGTGGAAGATAACAGAAAAAATATATTAACTGTGAACTTTGTAAATATTTTGAAAGTTTATTTTAATAATGGTAAATATTAAGTTTTTAAGAGAAAATCAAATCACTTTTTAATAAAACGGTTATTTCTAATATAGTTATACAGCTATAATGTGCATATATGTGTGTATAGTTCAGTGTTCATAAATTATGAATGTTAAAAACTGCTAGTGAATATATTATATTTTTAACCACTTGAAATTCTAAATGTTATTGTAATTCTTAAAACTGCTATTTTATTTCCAAAAGAAGAACATCTCAAAAAAAAGAAAGAAGACAAAAAAAAAGAAACTGAGTGTAAAATTGTTTAATTTTGTACAAACATAAACAATTACTGTATATATATATATATACACACACAAATACAATATATATAGATAGATAAATTAATTGATTTCATAACTTGATATTTTCCAAGTTATATATTGACATTTACTCATTTGTTTTACATACATAGCTTATTAAAAACAGATTGGTGGGACTTCCCTGGTGGCACAGTGGTTAAGAACCCACCTGCCAATGCAGGGGACACGGGTTCAAGCCCTGGTATGGGGAGATCCCACATGCCGTGGAGCAGCTAAGCCCGTGCGCCACAACTACTGAGCCTGCATGCCACAACTACTGAAGCCTGTGCTCCTAGAGCCCATGCTCCACAACAATAGAAGCCACCGCAATGAGAAGCCCATGCACTGCAGCGAAGAGTAGCCACCACTCGCCACGACTAGAGAAAGCCCACGTGTAGCAACGAAGACCCAACACAGCCAAAAATAAATACATAAATAAATAAAATTAAAATCTAAACAAAACCAACAGATTGGCTTTTTTAGAAGTTAAGTATTGATACTAAACTTAGTGCTATACTAATCTACAGAGCTTATGAACTAGGCTACTCTAAGTATTGTCAAGTCATTGTCATTTAATCCTCTGTCTGTGCCTTCTCTGAAGTAGCTTTATCACCACAGTTCTGCAGTGTTTAGAACTCAGAACATTATGGCTCATCCTGGTATCCTTGCTCATGTTTCAGTCAGGAGGACTAATTTATGCTGAACTAAGTGTCCCCAAATATCAGTGATTTAACACAAGATTTTAACATTTCTTTTGCACACTGTGTCCAATGTGGGTTGTCAAGGAGGCCCTAATCATTGGCCACTGTCACAGTGAGATAGGGACATGAAAAATCATCCCCTGACTCTCAAAGTATTTACCAGGAAGGGACACACATCACCTTACCTCACATTTCATTAGCGAAGTCACATCACTTGGACAGAACTAACTTCAGAGGAGTTGAAAACTATCAGTACAATCATACCATACGCCCAAAAGAACAAAGTTTAATTGAATTGGTAACTAGTTACAAAGACTAAAGTATCCACCTATCTCCTATAGATTACACTCTTGAAAATGCTATTCTGTGATGCCTGTTCTTTGATGATCCTTCCCAAAATATTTTCTTATTTCCCTTCAGAATATTTCCAGTGTGCTCTTGGAATTCCATTCCATAATAAACAATCTTAACCTCATCCCAAATTCTTCTACTTCTCTCTTAACTAAAATCTGAGTCTCTCACAAGAAAACTTGTCTGTTGCCCTCATAGCTACTCACTGTTGTTTAATCCATATGAAAAGTAGAAAGATATGTGGTGTTCTTCTTTTGTAACTTCCAAACAATAGTTTTATTAAAATTAAAGGTTTTATGAAAAGACATACATACACTTACAAAATCAAACCAAAAATAATAATGACAAAATGATAACAAAACAACAGCAAAGTCCCAACTCTGTACATTTGAGTCTTTTGCCACTGTCTATTCTTCAGTAATGTCAATCAAAGATCTTCTATCACCTGAATCAGTCTTTTTCCACAACTACTTTTTTCCACCAGTTGACCTCAGTGGTCCTGATGACACACCATTCAACAAAATTATATCCATTTTATTCCAAGCTCCCAAACTCTTCATCTACTCAACATATGCTGCCTAGCCTAGATCATTTCAGCTCTCTTGATAGCACCTTCAAATTATTTCTCTTTCTACCATATGGAAAATTCAACCCCTGTGCAATACAAAGGTTTGCCTTTACTATTCATACTTTAGGACTCTAGACCCTGGTTTCTAGCCTTAAATTCTTCCTTAATATGTCTACCAATCCTTTTGTTTGATCTTTATCCACTATCTTGCATTTTATCCCAATAGCTATTTCAAGCATCACCGAAGTCCTCTAATCCCTGCCCCATTTCCTCTTTCCCTCTCTTCAAATTGCCCTACTTTCTCATGAAAAACAAAATAGAGGCCTGAGTCACTAGCACAAACATAGGTACTTATGTATTCATCTTTGAATTCTGCCCTCTGTTAAAGTAGAAATTAAGTGGAAGTCATTCACCTAAGGTTCATTTTTCTCATGCAGTTGTGGATTATACAAGCATTTTATCACTTTATAGCATCTTCAAGTCTTTCCTGAGGCTCTTTCCATTAGCCCATGGTTAAGAGCCTTTATTCTATAAAAACCTAACTTTCTTGTCAGTCTGCCTTCTATCAACTATAATTGCTTCTCTTTCTTTCATTTCAGTTTCTTACAATCATCTAAACATACACACGTTCTTTCTCCCTGTGTCTCTGTCTCTGTCTCTCTCCAGTTTCTGACTTCTCATTTCTTACTTTATTCATGTAACCTATCCTACAGTCCTTCAATTTTATTAACGATATTTTTGTCAAGCCAGGCAGACTCCTCTTTTTCAATAAATCTTACAGCCTTGGTTGTTCAGTATCTCCTTATTACCATGTCATCTACTGCCTGCTGTAGGAACATCTTCCCTGCTGTTCTTCCCTGTCTCTGACTCCTCTTCTTAGTTTCTCCTTCATGATATATGCTTTCTCTACACAACATTAATTATGTTCAGCTCCAGGGTTGCATTTTGTATCTTTTTCTGTTCTTACCCCACACTCATTACAGTAATACCTACTCTTGTGCCTTCACATAGTCAAACAGCACTTTGTTTTTAATCTACATTTCCTATCCTGACCTCTCTTCTGAAATCCAAATTTATTCAAAGATTTTCTGGGAAGTTCCATTTGTATTTTATATCATCTCTTCTGACCATTATTAACAATACTGAACACACTCTTTTCTCCCAACATATTTTCCCATTTCTCCCCTCTTTTGGGAAATGAAACTACCATCCTCCAAGCTTGTCTCCGTGATTCTCTTTTACCTTGTATATTCAACCAGTACCAGATATATTACAATTTTTAATGTCTCATGTATTCAGTTCACTTCCTTTTTCCTCACAGCCATTAGCTCAGTTCAGGACCTTATAATTCTTGTGTAGGTTCATATTTGCTTTATTATTGGTCTTTCTTTCCCTGCCTTGCCCCCTTTGCAGGTTGTTCTCTACACTGCTGCCAAAGTAGCCTTTGTAAAAGCAAATATAATAACATCATCCTCTGCCTAAAATCCTTGGATATCCACTGACCTTCCAGATAATGTTCCAGTTCTTTAGCATAGTATAAGCGTCCCTTCTGATCTGGTTTTTGCTGAACTCTTCAACGTCATTTTTTAATAATTCGTCCCCTTAAAATGTATGTTCCAAGAATACAAAATCATATTATTTCTACGCAGGGACACCATTTTTTTAGCATCCTTCGTTTCTGTGCTATAACTATTGTCTGGGATATATTTCCCATTGATCCTTTACTCCTGTTCTGTCACCGTTTAGCTAGTATCTTGGTCATCTTTCAAGAAGCCTACCCTGATATTTCTAATTGGGTAGTTGTCATTCGTCTTTGCTCTACTGATATCCAGTTCAAGCTTTATAATCATCCTAACTGTAAGCTAATGACATGAACAATGGATAATTCATGTTTGTATTCCTGGCACCTATCATAGTGTCCATAGGTACACAATAATCAACTGCTAGTTGTTGTTGAACAAACAAGTGAAGGAACTTGTCTCTTTAGTAACTATTTTTTGGAGAAGATTTTCTATTTAGCCATATTAACAAGATATAAACACAAAACTTCAGAAAGCCTAATTATTGTTAAACAGGATGTATAAAAAGCCCAATAAGTAGACACTATTTTCTTAAATAGGTAAATTATTCTAAAGTGACAGACTGTATTTGTCTGAAGTTTGAGTACTTGAGGCCAGCCTTTAAATTATTGCAGTTTTTCAACAAATGGTGCTGGAAGATTTAGATACATGTGATTAAAAAATGAATCTCAACCCCTACAATCATACCTTATACCAAAATTACCTCTAAATTTATCATAGGCTTAATTTCTAGAAGAAAATAGGAGAAAATCTGTGTGACCTTTGATTTGGCAAAAGCTTTCATATTTAACACCAAAAGTATAATACATAAAGGAAACATGCAGTAAATTGGAGCTTATTAAAATTAAAAATTGCTTCATGAAACACACTGTTAAGGGAATGAAAAGCAAAGGGTGAAAATATTTGCAAATCATATTTCTTACACAGAACTTGTCTCTAGAATATATAAAGAACTCTCAAAACTCAATAATATGGGAACAAACAACGCTACAGAAACGTAGAAAAGATTGACCAGACACTTCCTTCAAGAAGATACATAGAGAGCAAATAGGCATATGAAAAGAAGCTCAACAAAATTAATCATGGAAATGCAAGTCAAATCCACTATGAAATACCACTGCATGTCTACTAGAATGTCTACAATTAAAAAAAAAAAGAAAAGAAAAACAAATGGTAACATCAAATGCTGGTGAACATGTAAAGCTGCTGAAACTTCCGTATGTTGCTGGTAGGAATGCAAAATGGTACAGCCACTTTGGAAGACAGTTTGACAGTTTCTTATAAAGTTAAAGATACACATACAATATGACCCAGCAGTCCCACTCCTAGGTGTCTTCCTAAGAGAATTATTAACTTACATTCAATCAAAGTTCCCTATCCATGAATGCTTATGGCAACTTACTTCATAATTGACAAAAAGTGTAAATAACCCACATACACATCTCACCATGGAATAGATAAATAAATCTGTACTACATACAGACAGCGGGATTCTCGTCCATAATAAAAGGATAGTCTATTGATTTACACAGTAACATGGATGAATCATACATACATTTTTGTAAGTAAAGGAAGCAAGATATTGAAGGCTACATATTGCATAATTCTGTTCCTGTGACACACTTAAAAAGGAAAAATCTGTAGGGAGGAAAACAGATTAGTTGTCAGCAGTTGATGGTAAGAGTTGCTTATAAAGGTATACGCAGTGGATGTTTTGGAGAGATGGGACTGTTCTATATGGAACAGTAGTGGTGAACTCTATTCATTTGTCAAATCCATATGCTTGTATATCATGAACAGTGAGATTTGTGTATGGAGATTTAAAAAAAATAAATCAGAATGTGGGGGGAAATATAAAATGCAGACTGTGACAAATGACTCTGTATTTAAAATGAACCATATAACTACACTGAATGGGATGGGGAAGAAAAGAGCTGACCTAAGTAACTTTGGAAAAAATGATGTTTGACTAAATATTCTAAGGCTAAATATTAAAAAAAAAACCCAGTGTATAAACACTGTACTGTAGTTGATAAATTTCTTTCTCAAAGGGGGCATGTATGGGTTAGAAATTCTGAAACTAATTTACATGTATATTAGAGGTGAACAAATTAATAGATATATTGTAGGTAATGAGATCCCAGTTTCTCTGTTATACAAAGAAGATGCAAATAAGGAAATGGGAAAGAATAGAATGAACTCTGTCATCCTGGATTGGCATAAAATGTGATCACGTTGGCATGGAAATTTACATACAGTAAACAGAAATAAATATGTGTGTGTATGCATGAGTTGGTATACATGTTTATGTATCAGCTCTATACAGTGACAAATGCTAGAAACAGTGACATTCCAATAACAAGGAGCATGCCTGGTACCCAGATCTTGGATTCTATGTAATCCTCCATAAAAGAAGAATTAGGGCTCCTTGGAAGTCTGGTTAATTCTAGAGCTTAAGCAGAGAGAATGCAAGATGAGCTGGATAAGAGAAAATACATAATGAGCCTGGAGAACTTTGTGATACCAGAAAGTAAAGAAGTGGAATATATATATATATATATATATATATTTTCATATCAAAAGGATATGCGAGCCAACATGGAAGAACATTCAATGACTAAAGTTGGAACAGCTTGAGCAGTAAAATGGGTAACCATATGGATAATCCATATCATTGGATTATAATCAAAAGAATATAATAAACATCTATATCCAACATGATATATATAAATAAACATGAATAAACAATTACATGGGAAAGAAGTGACGACTCTTTGTGTAGAACTCAAATTAGTAACTATAGAATGAATGAAGGAAATAGAAAATCATCATCATGACACCATATTAGACATTGTTGCAGGAAAAATTCTCTCATGGGTCCTAAGATGAGTGAGTGAAAATTTATGTAGAAACAGGTGATTTATATAGACTTACATTCCCTTCCCCTAAACATTTCATATTTACAAAGGAAAAAAATAGTAAGTTTACAGTGGAGAATCCTAGCAGATACCACCTTAGCCATGGGATCAAAGTTAATTTTACCAGAGGCATGTATTAACACTATATACTCCCAAAGTAATGCACTGAGAAGGACACATTGCCTCTGTGGAATCCTTCCCAAGAATGCATAATTTCAATCTAATCATGAGAAAATATAGCACATACTCAAATTAATGTACATCCTAAATATGTATTAACCAGTGCTCTTTAAAAGAATCATGGTCATGAAAGACAAGGAAATATTGAGAACATGTCACAGATTGGAGGGAACTCTGGAGACATGACAACTGAATACAGCGTAGTGGCCTGAATAGGATCTTAGACCAACAACAGAAAACTCCCATAGTACATTAGTGGAAAACTGGTGAAATCCAAGTAAGTTCTCTACTTTAGCTAACAGTAAAATAACTAAAATTATTTTCTTAGTTTTGATATATGTGCTATGGTTGTATAAGATGTATATGGGAAAACAGGATGAAGGATATATGAGACTTACCTGAACTATTTTTGCAACTCTTATAAAGCTAAAATCATCTCAAAATTAAACAGAAATCTCAAACCTTTAATAGTACCCACTCTCCCTTGCCCTTCCACTCTCCTGAATTTACAGGGAATCATCACATTCCTCTATAAAATGTTTATTAACAAATGTTGCTAAAAGCAATCAATTACTTTTGTACTGTATATGTCTTTTAATGGTACCTTGATTTGACATCATTTATTTATACTACCTGGGGAGTAATGTGAGTAATATTATCCTTATAAGTGACTTACCTCAAAGCTATAGTCATTGAGTTACTGACTCCCTCATATTTTTTTTACAAACCTCTTTTTTCTTGAGATTTTTCTGCTAATACATCGATACCTCTAATTATGGGGTTACCTAACTTTTAAAGTGTTTTATAAAACATACTTTCATTATGAATCTTCTCGTAATTTGATACTGGATGAACACTTTCCCTTCCTCAGGGCAGCAATGACCCATGATATATAGCTCAATTCAAATAGTATTTGTTTGATAACTATTTGATAGATAGAATCAACAACTATAATTTTTTCAGCTTTCTGCTTTTCTGTTAGAGAAAGATGCGGCTTTAGAGTATGCTTGCTTTGAGTCATGACATGCCTGGTGAGACCTACAAAAAGTGTAAGTTTTATAGCAACCCAGTGCTTCCTATCCACTTATTCTAGCTTTCTGAAGGTATATCTTTCAGATGTTTCTTGATTACCCACTGGTGGCAGGTGGGAGCTTCACAGCTGTTTGATTTAGTGGCTGATGTGTCTATTCTTTGAGAACACAATTGGCAGCTTGGCAGTCAGCATTCTTCAGTGATCAGTGGAGCTCAAACAGGATCTCTTGTTTTATGCAGCTCTTTCGTGAAAACTTCAATCTGTGTGCCAGCTGAAAAATATCATATATAATGAGTCCTAAACTTTAAATCTAGTGAAGTCTAATTGCCTCTCTTTGGAATACTGTTGCTGCTGACTATAACAGCACTTCTGCAGTACCTTACATAAGCAGAATGAATTTGAATTAGACTACCTTAATCACATTGAGAAACCAGAGTGAGGGACATTTGTATTCGTCCAGCAGACATGTTACTTGCTACTCAAACTTGAATGTCTGTTTCTTTTCAGGTTTTGCCTTTTTTTCTTTGGCAAGCCCACAATTTCTGACAGTATCCTAGCGTCTCTAGCTATGACAGGTCCTGCATTAAGATTGACATGGTATCTGAGCAATGCAGACTTGCTTGATGTGTGTTTAGAGCCAACATTGTAGCATATACACCGTGTGGTGATTCAGCTTTGTAGGTACGCAGCAGCCCCCATCTCTCACCCCTTTTAACTCTAAGAACAGGATTCATGTCCACCTTCTGACTCAGTAGCCAGTAAGTAGTTTCTTTTGGGGTGGAAAAACGATGTGACAGGGGCAGTAAAATGAAATAGAAAAAAAAAATCATGAATTAAAAATAAGAACACAGAGACTTCCCTGGTGGCACAGTGGTTGAGAGTCCGCCTGCCGATGCAGGGGACGCGGGTTCGTGCCCCGGTCCGGGAAGATGCCACATGCCGCGGAGCGGCTGGGCCCGTGAGCCATGGCCGCTGAGCCTGTGCGTCCGGAGCCTGTGCTCCGCAACGGGAGAGGGCACAACTGTGAGAGGCCCGCGTACCGCAAAAATAATAATAATAATAATAATAATAATAATAATAATAGTAATAAAACCCACAGATTTTATTATTCACTTCTCCAGTATTCAGCTTTATGTCTGTGGGGAAGTCGTTTTAAAGTGCTCAGTCTCAGTTTCCTTCTTTGTAAAATGCTCATAAAAGGACTGTGTTCCTGACCTCATAGGGTTGTGCGTTAATGAATTTGGAAGAGTTGCTGTGTAAAATGGCAAGTCCAAACACACTTAAGCTGATGTTGCTGTTGTCTTGCTCTGAGCTGTCATAGCTCTGGCTTCTACTTGTAAGTTCTCATCTTTGGCAGTTTTTACCAAAAGTTCCTAAATGTCTAAAATTTCTGAGGTGATAATACCAGGTGTCAGTCAAATACAATTGCCCTTATTTATTACTGAAATTAAATTTATGCAGAAGCCTACTGAGCAGAAGAAACCCAAGTTTTCCATCATTTTGAGCTGGATTTTTCCTAGATTTTAAAAATTTTTAAATAAAAAGGCTGGAGAGTCCATTTTAATATTAAGCTTAACACTGGCTTGCAGTGACATTCCTTTTGAAACTGCTTACATGTGGAAAGGAGAGAGTTCAACGTATATATCTTCCTTGTTTTAGCAATAGTCTCCTCCTTTGGCTCTGCACTTAAAAATCACCATGTCAGTGGGACTTTCCTTGTGTATCTTTTCCAAAATTATCGTACTTTTCCTCACCCCAGACATTTACTTTTCCCTTCCTGGCGTTGTTTTCCTCCCAAGCACCCATAATTATCTCACTTACTATATGTTATATTCCTTTACCTTCTTTAATGTCCATCTGGCTAACTAAAATATAAAGGCCAGGAGGTAAGATAGTTTTGTCTACCATTTTTACTGCTATACTTTCAGCACCTACAATAGTGCTTGACATAGTAGCCTCTCAAAAATATTTGTTAAATAAACGATGAAGTGCTAAAGAAAAAACCTAGTTTAAATATCGTTTTCTATCTCTACTTTCCCCCTAACTAAACATTTCAGATCTTAAGGTTAAAAATAACCAAATTTGAATTGATCCTTTTGGTTTCATTTAGTATTTTTGGTAAAGAGTATTAGTGTATTTATTGTCTTTGAAAGTGTGATCACTTTGAGTGTTGCATTAATTTACAAACAAACTTATAAATCCGTTTTTGCTATGCATGGCTTAGTTAGTAATACTGATGTTCATGATGAAGGGACCTGGATTTATCAACTTAATTCATTAAGCTCTCCAAACCTTCCTAGGAAGAAAGATTTCTTTGTACTACGCCTGTGTCCCAATGAACTCTATACTCTTCAGTGTCCAGAGGAGCCATTCTTTTAATTCTGTTCATCATTATACATTGGTCAGATCAAAATGGGGGTAATGGTCACAGTCATGGTACCCATAGTTCAAAAAGGAAGTTAACGTTTTGAAGGAAAACAAAGATTGTCAATGATTTGTTTCAAAGCAAAATAAACACAACAACTAAACAAAACCTAACGAACTCCCCATTGCAATGGTGAGAATACATATACTGACTCCTTGATCGTTTGTTATGTATATTTATATTTGCTGTGTATGCTTCAGAAGGAAAGTCTTAAAGGATTAAATGTATTACTTATAAATCCCCCTCAAGATTCTATGATTTTATTGCTTTATCATGTTCTTCTCTAAAATGAACTCAAATGGATCTTTTATGAATCAAATACTTTGTTTGCAAGATAACTGCAATCAACAGTGTAAGTCTATTAAGTCTGAAATGATTTCATGAATGAATTTCTTGAGTATAGGAGTATTTCAGTGCTAATTTAAAAGTACCTACATATATTAGATTAAAATATTCTTGCTTGTGTTATGTGTGTGTGTGGGTGTGTGCATACATACTATTTCATTCTGGCCTGCTTACCATAATGGAATAATTGGATTTGAGAGATATTCTGTTTCTTCTAGATTTTTCCACTGACTTCTTTGCAAAAAATATTGGAGGTGGCAGGCACCATCAAATAGTTGGGTGAAAATTCTGCCTTATGGTGTTAACTTTTGCTAGCTTCTTGGGTACTAAAGACCAGGTACTATAAAACCTTAAATCTGCAAAGAGCTAAATTAATTATAATATATAATAATGCAGTGCTTGGGTTTTGTATAGGTTTCACCTTTGTAATTTGTGTATACTGTTTAAATCTGCATTTATCAAATTTACATTCTTTCTCTTTATCATTTTCTATCATATTTTAATTATTGGTATAGTTACAATATTTAACACAGTTTTAATTTTGTTTTATTTTCAGGCTATTGGATTTTTTTTTTCCTTTTTCAGATTTTAAATTGGTTTTGACTAATTTGACCATATTTATTTAAGGCACCTCTCCTTGCTAATTTGAACTCCAGTGTGAAATGGTGATTTTTTTTCTAGGTTGTGATTAATTTCACAGCAGCATACTGATTATTCATTAAAATTAAGCTCCGAGTCCATTCTTATTGGTTCTACAGCAGTGGTCCTCAACTCTGCACATTAGAATCTACTGGGGAGCTTTAGAAACATAGTGATGTCAAAACCCTATATTGGACCAATTAAATCAGGATCTCTCATGAGGTGGGGCCCTAGACAAGGGTCCTTTGTTGTTTTTAACTCCCTGGGTGGATTCTAATGTGATTCCAGACTGATAACTATTAGTTTTCATCATCCACGATGGATTTGTCAACAAAGTAATTAGAGGGTATTTCTTTTGTCATTTCAATCAGAAAGAATACTTCAAGTCCCAGTTTGTTTGTATATCCTGCCATATGCTGTTTCCTAATGAGTATTAGGAAAGCATCAATATCTCATCTCATTATTCTCAAAGATAATTTCCCTTTTCTTTTAACTTCTCCAAGATGTTTTTTCTTCTGTGCTTTCATGTAATCTTCAGTATTATTGAGTGATGTGAACTTTAAGGTTAGTTAATTCTGCTGGGTATGAGTGATTAGCTAGATCACGTCTTCTTAATATGAGAATTCAGATTGTCCATGAATCCTCTGGATTTGTAAATTTGTGTGCATTTTTTTTTCTGAGGAAAGGAACTATACATTTTATTCGGTTCAGAATGAAATCTGTGACCTTCAAAAGAGTGAACAATCTCAAGATGAAGTGCTTTTAGATGCTTTTCATTGTAGAAAGTTAGTTTTCTGACTCACAGAAGGCTTGCGAAGGTAAAATGAGATAAATGTGTATGAAAGGAAGTATGGACTATAAATAATACAGAAATATATCATGAAAACCATGGTTTCATATGAGAGAAATCAGTTATTAAAATGTATGTATTTGGTGACTTAAAAAAGTCTAGTCTTGGTGGAAAAAAAAGGCAGTTGTCTTAAGAGTAGATTTGCTTAGGGGACACAGGAAGATGGTTGTCATGGGCAATACCCTAAAGCTAATGAGGAGACTATTCATTTGTTTGCAGGAAGCTCTACCACTAAAAATAGGTGGCAGAATGTAAAATTAACAGTTTATTTTAAAAGTTACATCTACAACCTGTTAGATGACTATGAAAAAAAGTCTGCCGTTCGCCATGTGAGAGAAAACATTACAAAAGTTTCTTCAATAATGGAAAATAAAGGCAAAGGCAAGAGAAGTGAAGTAAATGTGGTGATCTTAAGTAGAAGGATGAGGAGAAAATTTCAAGCATGTTTGAAAATCAGACCTCAAATTGAATTTACAACTCAGTGTATATTGCTCCTTTAATGACAGTGGCTTATAAATGAACTTATTTATTTCTATTTAGTAATTACAGAGCAATCATATAGGATTTGATCAATTGTAGGCATTTAAAAAATGAATTTCAAACATTTTTATTAGTCATTCTTGATAACAGTCCCATAAAAATTAATAATCTAGACATTTTTCAGAAAAAAAATGAAGTGTGTCTCTTTAACTTGGCCACTATATTTAATAGTAACTGAGATTTTTAAAAGATTTTCTGCAGATCCAAAGAAAGGTAGACATAAGCTGAGTATATAATCTTTGGTTATCCCTAGTGATCAAAAGTTAGTGGGTTTAATCAGGAATTTTTCATTGTAAAACCTCAAGCTTCATTTGTATAATGAAGGGTAAAATTATCATGGCTGGGCAGACTGTTCACTTTCATTAAAATGCCTTGAGTCTGTCTGAATTTTCTTTGGTAATGATTTGTAATATTAACTGAGATATGCAGTTGACGTGCCTTTTGTTGGGAGAATGGGGGTCAGAAAAGATTCAGGTTTTTTACTTTTTTTTTAATATGTTTATTGTTGTGAAAATTTTATTTTAATTGCTCTTTCTAAGATAATACTAATTTTTCTTTCCACATTTTTCCTTGTGTCTCAAGCTATAAAATATATATAATAGTCAAATAATTATAAATCTTGGTTCATTCAAAAATACATATGCTTAAAAAGTAATATTTCTTTTTTTATGCTACAGATTTGAGCAAATATTTGAAATAAAAGAGAAAGGTTATGTGACCTGTTGTTACCCAGGTACAAGGAAGACTTCTCTTAATGTATAGAATCAATCGGCATGAAGCAAGAGATAGGGTTATTGCTAGGACCTTAAGGCTAGTGGCTGATTTTTTTTTGGTGTGCAGGCACAATTACTGTGTTTTATATTGCTTATTATCAATTATATTTGTATTTTTTTTTTAGTTAAACTTTTCTCTCATATGCCTTGCACTTTATTTTGTTCACCTGCTAAGACATTATGAGAAAGTAATAACTTTATCTTAATATATTGAGCCTCCTTTCTACTAAAAGCTAAACATTAGAATCTGGGGTGCCATGTTAGGTAACCAAGAAAATTACATCTTGCTACTCATTACAAACAGTATTCCTGAAGGGAGTTAAAACGAATCCATGGAACAGCTGAATGTTAGTTGTAATATTGCTCTGCTGCTCATTTGATTCTAATGGATTATAAATTATTCATGAAGCAAGAACCGTACTAGCAGTATTCCTGTTAACTGAGGTCATGACCCTTCTTTTTGCTAATCTTTTAATGTGAAGCTAATAATAAAAAGACTAGTTATTAATTAACAGGCTAGGTAAGCAATCCAGTGCACGGTACGTAATGAATCCCACATTTTAAAAAATATTTTCAACTATTAATGCCAGTTTTTTAATGGCTAGTTATAAGAACATGGATATTTTTTATAAAGCCATAAATACTAATTTTAGGATAAATGGAAAAATACAGACAGCATAATAGGGAAAATTAAATTTTGGGCACATGTGTTTCTGTCTTTTTTCCCCTAAGTATCTATTATATATTTGATATGTATACACACAAATTCATACTTTCTTTTTCCCTAAACATAATAATTTTATATCCTCAACAATGAACTTGCTTAAAGATTTGAAAGTAATTCAGTGTATCCACCACTATGTTCATTATAAAAATAAGAGGAATGATTTTTCCACAATAAAATATTCATAAAATATGAATATTCTGCAAACCAACTTTAATCATAGTTTTAAAATGCCCAAATAAAAATATACTTGAACTATATATATATTTGTCAAAAAATGGATGATTAAACTCATTTTTTTCATTAAGACTTCTTGAGCACGTACTGTATGTCAGTGTATCAAAGGCTGAGAGTACAAGGTTACAAGAGAGGTATGGTCGTTGGTTGTGGATCTTAGTCTAGTATACATGTATATGTCATGTGGTGATATATACAGAAAAGAATATAGATATTTAAGATATTAACGCTTTATATGCTAACTATTCTTAATGCTAAAACAAATAGATTGAAAAAATTAATTGCTAAATAATGTTAACACATTTTTTTCACTGATTTATTCTCTAAAGCAAGGGTCATCTCTCTTTGCCTGATGTCTCAAAAATGGAATGGATTGTGAATAGTATAGTACATATTCAGGAAATTTTATTTCTAAATAAGTTTTTGCCTTAATTGGAAGTTTCTGATAAAAGCTTAAAGTGCTCCTAGAAAAAAAGCAAAGATGAGGGCCCTACATTTCATCTTCATTATATAAAATTTTTTTGTAACTATCAGTAAAATTAAACTATGATTCTGAGAAAATCAGTGAAAATTATGAATTTGTTCTCAATATTAAAGAATTAGTGTATATTAAAGTATTAGTATATATTACAATATACTCTAGATTAAGAATATAATTTTAAGTATTTTAATAAATCCATCAAACTTTGTTAGAAAGTAGATATTATTGATGTAACCAAACATACACAATTATAAAATAAAAATTTGATAAGGTGAAAACTCAGCTAGCCAACCTGTGTTCTTTCTATATCAGGGGTCCCCAACCCCCAGGCCCCGGACCGCTATTGGTCTGTGGCCTGTTAGGAACCTGGCCGCACAGCAGGAGGTGAGCGGTAGGCGAGCGATCAAAGCTTCATCTGTATTTATAGCCGCTCCCCATTGCTCCCATTACCGCCTGAGCTCCACCTCCTGTCAGACCAGCAGTGGCATTAGATTCTCATAGTAGCGCGAACCCTACTGTGAACTGTGTGCGTGAGAGATCTAGGTTGCGTACTCCTTATGAGAATCTAGTGCTTTATGGTCTGAGGTGGAGCTGAGGGGTGATGCTAGCACTGGGGAGCGGCTGCAAATGCAGATTATCATTAGCACAGAAGTTTGACTGCACAGAGACCATAATAAATCAGTTGCTTGCAGGCGCAACAAAACCCTATCAGTGAGTGGCAACCGACAGTTAAGCTGCATTTGGTGGCAGGCTTTACGTCAGAATCCAACACTTATTTTAGTCCACGCGTGGCCTGCCCGTTATTTTATTTAAAACTTCCATCCGTGCCTCTTTCCCGCACTTCACACTTGTCTCAGTCACAGTTTTGGTAAGCCCACAGGCTAGCCCTAGCCAAAATGAGTAAAAAACACATGTTGCTGGAGAGCTTCTTTGTAAAGGGGTAGAGACCCAAAGATGAGACAGCAGAAGACTCTAAGACTGCCAACAAAACGAAAGCTGCTTTTAAAAGAAAATACCAAGAGTCCTACTTAAATCACGGGTTCATTGCAACAGGTGATTCACATTCTCCAAGCCCACTTTATATAATATGTGGCGACCTGCTATACAGTGAAGCCATGAAACCCTCAAAACTGTTTCGCCACATGGAGACCAAGCACCCTGCATTAAAAGACAAGCCTTTGGAGCTTTTCAAAAGAAAACAAACAAAAACAAAAACATGAACACAAAGAACAGAAGCAATTATTGAAGGCCACCACTTCATCAAATGTGTCTGCACCGAGAGCATGGTCCTTAGTGGCTAACTGCATTGCTAAAGCTACGAAGCCCTTTAATATTGGTGAAGAGTTGATCCTGCCTGCTGCTAAGGACATTTGTCATGAACTTTTAGGAGAGGCTGCAGTTCAAAAGGTGGCACGTGTTCCTCTTTCAGGTAGCACCATAACTAGACGAATTGATGAAATAGCAGAGGATATTGAGGCACAATGGTTAGAGAGGATTAATGAGTCACCGTGGTGCACAATCCAGGTTGACGAGTCCACCAATGTTGACAACAAGGCAACAGTGCTTGTTTTTGTGCGATATATTTTTCAGGAGGATGTGCATGAGGACATGTCATGTGCACTTTTGTTGCCAACCAACACCACAGCTGCAGAACTATTCAAGTCTTTGAATGACTACATATCAGGAAAACTGAATTGATCATTTTGTGTTGGTATATGCACAGACGGAGCGGCTGCCATGACCGGACAGCTGTCAGGTTTCACTACTCAGGTCAAAGAGGTCGCTTCTGAATGTGAGTCTATGCACTGTGTCATCCATAGAGAAATGCTGGCTAGCCGAAAAATGTCACCTGAACTTAACAATGTTTTGCAGGATGTGATTAACATTATCAACCACATTAAAGTACATGCCCTTAACTCACGTCTGTTCGCGCAGCTCTGTGAGGAGATGGACACAGAGTACACACGTCTTCTCTTATATACAGAAGTGAGATGATTTTCTAAAAGTAGATCACTGGCCACAGTTTTTTTTGTTACAAGAGCTGCTCCAGAGATTTCTCTTAGAAAAAGTCACCCCTGGCAGCACATTTACTTGACACAGAATGGGTCGCAAAACTTGTTTACTTGTGTGACATATTCAACCTTCTCAATGAACTCAATCTGTCACTTAAGGGGAGAATGACAACTCTGTTCAAGTCAGCAGGTAAAGTGGCTGCATTCAAAGCGAAACTGGAATTATCGAGGCGACCAGTGAACATTGGGATTTTTCACATGTTTCAAACATTAGCAGAGATTTTGAAAGAGACTGAGCCAGGGCCTTCTTTCTCCCAGCTGGTGCATGATCACCTATCTCAGCTTTCAGAAGAGTTTGAGCATTACTTCCCAACTACAAAGACCCCCGAACTGGGAAGGAATGGATCCACGACCCATTTGTGAATAAGCCAGGTGAATCGACTTTGTCTGTGCTAGAAGAGGATCATCTGCTTGAGATGGCAAATGACGGTGGCCTTAAAAGTATGGTTGAGACAACTTCAAATCTCCATACGTTCTGGATTAAAGTCAAGGCGGAATATCCTGAGATTGCCACAAAAGCACTGAAAAACCTGCTTCCATTTCCAGCATCCTATCTTTGTGAAGCAGGTTTTTCTGCATTGACAGCAACCAAGACGAGATTACGGAGTAGACTGGACATAAGCAGTACACTTCTGGTGTCACTGTCTCCCATCACCTCCAGATGGGACCATCTAGTTGCAGGAAAACAAGCTCAGGGCTCCCACTGATTCTGCATTATGGTGAGTTGTATAATTATTTCATTACATATTACAATGTAATAATAATAGAAATAAAGTGGACAATAAATGTAATGTGCTTGAATCATCCTGAAACCATCACCACCCCTCCCCCACCACCCCCAGTCCGTGGAAAAATTGTCTTCCACAAAACCGGTCCCTGGTACCAAAAAGGTTGGCGACTGCTGTTCTATATGGTATCAAAAACACAAGTTCACTATTTTTCCTAATCAAGGATTTTAACTGACTGAATATACTCATTTTAGATAGACATAGCTTCTGCATGACATTATATACCATTAAGTTGTAATTTTTCACATTTTAACTGTTTCCCATTTTAACGGTTTCCCATTTTAAATACCCTATACCAGAAGTCCAGTTATTTTTTAGCATTCATTATTTAACTGTATATTTATAGCTTACAGAGTTTCTTGTAATCTTTATCTGTCTACTTAGGAATTACATGTATTTCTAAGTATGATAGAGTCTTTTTAGCCATGTTGAAAATTTTACCTCAATTATACCTGCTTAAACTTAAACAAGCTAGTAAATTAAAAACACTTAACAATAGTGCCTGGTTCATAGTCAAAGCTGTTAGAGTTATCAGACATTAGTAACAGAGAGGATAATTCTAGACAGACCCAACTCCTATAGGAGAATAATAAAAGGTGAGAAATTCTCTTAGCACCATAACCCTTACATCTAGAAGCCCAGATTCCTCCCTTAACAACAGAACAATTATGAAATAAGTATTGAAATGAAGCAGGTTTTCCATGTAAACTCTAGTGTTTATTCATATCTCTCAACTCTGGATGATTTCTGACTTGGCTTTGCAGAAGAGAGATACTCCATCAGTAAAGTACCCCATACACTCCTTTAATTCTAAGATGCTCTTGCTGGTTCCTGGTAACTCTACTCCATTTGTCTTTTAACCTTCTTTGTGATTGTACAACATTAAGAAACTGGGATATAGATATCAAAGAAACTGCTCTCCTACTAAAAGAGTTTTAAATTATTTTATTCTTCTGAAAATTTATTCTAGTTTTTTAAAAAGATTTTAATTGTTAATTCACCATAGACATTAAAAAGTTTGCTAATGAAGAGGTAATTATAGTCTATAAAAATGAAGGGCAGACAAGAATAAGGCAAAAACAATGTTAATGTACATATTTCTCATTTATGTAAAATTTAGTTCACAATTTGTCAATTTTTTGCATTGAAATAAAACTTGGAAACATTAGCAATATTCCCTTTTTAAGGCAGGCTTTTTGTAATTATGTACATTTTATTTACAATGACATATTACAACCAAATATGCATACTAACAATATGTCAAATATATCTTCTAGAATTTTTATAATGATACATTTTATGCTATCATTTGCCTAACCTAGAATTTTTTAGAAACAAAATTATATAAAAATATTATTATTCTAATGTACATTATCTAAAACTGACATTAATTATACTGTGATTAAAATAATCTTAGACAACACCAGGTTGATCTGTAAAATATTTTAAGTGACATCTTATTATTATTATAATTTGAAAATATTTCCAAGTTTTACAATTACCTGTCTTTAATGACAGTGTGTTAGAGTGGAAAAATCCTTGAATTGGGAAGAAAAGACCTGAATCTGCCCTTAAGTACACTGGAAAATAAAACAGAAAAGTGATGATCTTGGAAGTTCAACCTTCCTAATCAAGTCATCTAACCTCTTTGAACCTCAGTTTCATTAGTGGTTAAATGGGAATACTAACATCTAAACATGCTTCAAAAGAATGGTGTAAAGCAAAATTCTATTAAATCTTAAAAATATATTAAAATATAAGTCTATATACATACAGCTTATTTTATCATGTCGATAGTAATTAAAGTATCCCTGTTATGGCCTTACATACCATTTATCAGAATAAAAGCACATATTTTTTCTTATAAAATAAATGCAAGTAATCAATGAATTTGATTTTATGTGTTTTGATTAGAAAAAGAGGAGAAAGAATTAAACTTCACTTTGATTTACTCTTTAGCGATCTTTAGGGGATACTGCTTATAAAAATAGAAGAATGTATAATCTAGGCTGAAATTGAACTGATTATGTAAATATATTGAAAGTGAGTTGGAGGTATAAATCACAGATGTCGACTTGATGGAAAGTTTGTTACAAGCAGAATCTACTGCTCCCAAATCCCAACGTGTTAATTACAAGAAGGCATCTGGTATACAGATTTATGCTAAGCTAAGAAACAGATTAATGTTGAACACAGTATGTCAAATAGATACTTTTACTCACTGGATTATTTAAGCTATAATTATTGCATTAGTGTACATGACTGAAACAGATTGCAGTTATTAAGGACAATTAATAGTATTATAGGTGAGAGAGGTGTATTTGTCTGTATGTTGCATACTTTAAAAATATACTTAAAGAGTTGAGAGTCTAGAAGGACAAAATTGTTACATGTGAATCATTTTACTCTGAGATAAAAAGAAAAAACATATTTTTAACTTTAGAGTATAAATAGCTCCAAATTCTAAAGCTTTAATAAATAATAATATAAGGATAGGGAGATACAGGTCATGTGATATTTGATAAATTACAGTCCTCAACCACTGATTAAGTATTCTTAAAAGAAACACTGCAAATGCTGTGCTGTCTTCATCAGAAATATTACTCTCCCTCTAAAAGTAAGCCTCAATGTTTTTTTATGGGACCTAAAATCTTTTTTCCTCTGTTTATAGATGATTATGGAGATATGTTATTATTCACCTGAATCTTCATAATTTTGGCCATTTCAGTGGCTTCTTGAGTTGGTCATGTAGACTTGCATTAAAAAGGACATAGCATGTGTGCCGGAAGATTCCATGTTAATTTTTACATCCTAATTCTTCACAATTGCTATACAAATTATAAGTGACTTTGTAAAATACAGCAAAGTTCATGTCTTCAGAGATCTAATTCTTAGGTCTTAATTGATATAAATATGCAAGATAATTAGAAATGTGCATTCCTCAAGGGAAAGAAAGAAGGTATGTGCTAATAAATTTATGAAATCAAAGCTAATTGATTGTGATTATATACTGTAACCTCACTTGCAAACATAAATCTTATCAATATATAGCCTTTAAGAATTAAAGGCTCATTTCTATGTACTCATTTATCAATTATTTTTTGAACATAGTATATGCTGTGTATGCATATAGATGCTGGGTGTATAACAATGAACATGACAAACTCCTTACATTCCAGAAACTTACAATCTGGTGGAGTTATCAAATCAGTAAAAATAATTAAAGTTAGTAAATATTATATACAAAACTAATGGTAAGTTCTATGCAGAATAGTAATATAGGGAAATGTGAAAGTGATACTAAGTACGACACATTGCTTATCATGTACCTCTTCCTAAATTTTCACATTAGGAGAAGTAGTGAAATTTTAACAACTGAAAAAAAAGATATTAAAAAGGAAAATTTGCTAAATGACAGATGGTTCATAAACATATTTTCTGGGAGATCAAACCAAATTTATGAATGTCTGTCTGAAATATATGGGGAAATGTTAATAGAATTAACAGGGCTAGGTGGAGCTTTTTGCATGGACAAAAACCAGAGTGTCAGACATAAAGACAAGAGGGAAACCATATTTATACAAGGAAATCATAGAGAAAAATTTAAAAAGTAAATTGAGGCCACTTTGTAGACTCATTTGAATTCCATTACACACACACACACACACACACACACACACACAATCTAAGAAGTGTCAGAATGCCTTAGTCAGATTAATCCAGTGACTTTATGCCAGATTGATTTGAGGTGGGAAGTGAGGTGTCTATATAAGCAGGGAAGCTCATTGAAATATTAATGAATAATCCAAGCACAATGTAATAAAAGCTTATAATGGGTTGATGGCAATCATTGTTTTTATGAAAACTATTTTTATAAAGTGAGGTTTTTTCTATACCATTGTTGGATTAATATATATTGGTTGTCAAATATTTAAATAATCCATTATATAAAATAAGAATCTGTTGCCATACACTGCTTTTGCAATTTTATCTAAAGGGTGTCCATAGTTTCCTAATATTCACTTTTCCTATACGCCATTTAAATTTCTTTGTAACAAAGGAGACTGATATAAAAAGCAAAAATAATCTACTAATGGATTAGTCACTTAAACAGTTAGGTCCCCTTTAAATGTGCATCCCTCCTTAAAACTAACATCCATCATGTCACATAGATAGTATCCACATTTATTTGGTTAAATAAGATTATCTGAAATATGTACAAGTGTGTAAGAAACAATATAACATGTAAAATTGCATATTTTGAAATAGTTAATGATGGTTATGTAGGAACTGTTAAGTTATATTCATGAAGTTAATCATAGAGACTTAGGAGAATGGCTTCATTCACACTCAAGCCATTAACAATTGAGGATCTAGCAGAGTTAAGTTGGCATTTGATGAAGAGAAAAATGACAGAATAGATGGAATGGACTATGCTAGAAATGGAATAATTTGAATATCAAATTTTTATAAGCCCTTGGGAACGTGAAGAATCTTTACAATATTTTTGTGAAACTGTGCTTTAAAAATCAAATATGGTAATTTAAAACATGCCATCATGTACTTCTATTAGAAAAATTGTGACAAAAATCAACCTGCCTCTTAATATTTGAGAGGTCGTGGGTTTACCATTACTGTAATAAATTCTGGTCAACTCTTAGTGGATATACAGATTTCTTTTATTTTAAGCCTCCTTTAACATTTTTGTGATGCTGTCTTGTTTACTTTCTAATTCAAATAGTTATATTTGTTCATTTCTTGCTTGTCCCTGTGGGTAGAGTTTAAGTTTCCTGAAGGCCAGAACTTTTTTAGTCTTAGCCAATGGTATATCCTTATTGTCTAAAAGTGTGCCTGCTTATGGTAGGTACTCAATAAATACTTAATTTTTATTGTTGAAACTAGCACATAATATAAATGAAATGTATATAAAGATATGAAAGAGTTTAAAGTAGTGAACTGTGTAAAATGCTGTTGAGAAATGAAATACAAAGAGGACTAAAAATGTTTCCCTGATTTTGTTTACACGGAGATGAGGAACATCATTAGTGATGGCAGCAGGAACAACTTCCAAGGATTAATGGAGGAAGGGGAGGTAATCCTGGAATGGTTAAAGGTTAAGGATGGACAGAAAGGGGGGAATGGCTGCACATTTGCAGATTTCTTTCTATACGATTTTAGCTGTGAGTGTGGCATGAGAGAGAAAGTGATATGTTGCAATATTTTTTGATGTTGATATTTCACTTGTTTTTGCTTTCTTCTTCATTGCAATTGTCTTTTAACTTTGATCATACCATTTTCTGCCTTAAAAAGGTTATAGATTTGTATATAATAATATTTGTTAATCTTTTTAAAAAAAGTCTTCATATCATTCTATGCAAAAGAATGATAAAGAATATAAAATATTTTCTTTTAGTATTGTTATGTCTTTGATTTTACATTTATACTTTTTAACTGCATAAAATTATTTTTCATCTAAGGAATGAGAGACACATTTTAAGGATGGAATTCTTTTTGCATTTCCTTTTAATTTCTAGTTTGTTGTGTTATGAAGAAAATGCATTTTGGTTTTGTTCTGGAAAGTTATTAAGGGTCCCTTAGCAGTATGATATATTTAGCATAGGTTTTGAGGAATAATCACATATGGTTGAAAAGAAGGTGCATTTTTTATTTGAAGGATATATAGATACATGCTTAGAAGATGAAAAAAGAATGAAATAGTATCATTTGCAGCAACATGGATGGACCTAGAGATTATCATACTAGGTGAAGTAAGTCAGACAGAGAAGGACCACTATCATATGATATCACTTACATGTGGAATCTAAAATATGATACAAATGAACTTATTTACAAAAGAGAAACAGACTCACAGACATAGAAAGCAAAAGTATGGTTACCAAAGGGGAAGAGGGGGCAGGCATAAATTAGGAGTTTGTGATCAGCAGTTACAAACTATTATATATAAAAGAAATAAACAGTAAGGTCCTACTGTATAGCAGAGAGAACTATATTCAGTATCTTGTAATAAACCATAATGGAAAAGAATATGAAAAAGAATACATATGTATATATGTATATACATATATATATTTGAATCACTTTGCTGTATACCGCAAACTAACACAACTTTGTAAATCAACTATACTTCAATTAAAAAAAAAAGATTATTTAGATCCTTCATATACAAAATGTTATACTTGATCTCTCCAGTTTTTTGACTGTAGTTGCTACTGTATTTATGTCAGTTCTTACTATATATTTACATCATTCTTAATACATGGTTTATTTTGTTATTTGACATATAGAGGTCCATGGCAGTTAGAGCTTCAGTTTTTTATCGAGTATCTTTGTCATGTTGAGGTTTTAAAATTTAAAATGTATTATGTACATTAACAGTAATATCTCTTTCTTGTGTACTTGTGTGGTACATAATCATTCCCCTTTAGATTTCCAGTTTTTCCACTTCACTTTCCTATACTTGTGACTCTTGTATATAACATATAGGGTTTTTGTTTTTTTTTTTTTCAACTCAAGTAATAACATTGCCATCTTGCTTGTTTATTTGTTTTGGTGAATTGATTCCTTTTACATTTATTGTTGTAACAGGTTTTTTAAAATATTACTTTTTTTCATTTTACCTTTTATTAATTTTTTTGTTTTTCACTTATTTCACCTTTCATTTTGCCCCCCTCTGGAAGTCTGGAAAGCATAAAATCTCTCTTTTAAATATCATTTGGTTTCCTTTTAAAAATTAGGCTTATATGCTTACACTTGGTTTTCAATTGCTTTACTTCAGAAGCAAGCAGAATCTGCTGACTGTACTATATTTCCAATAACAGATAAGCAAAAGTGTATAGTTAACAGTTCTTACAAATCCTTACTCCAGCTCCACTGCTACTTTTCCTGGGTTTAGTCTCTGCTCTGGTATTTTTATCCAACTTTGATATAATTAACAGATGTTTTTAGTGTATAGTATACTTATGAAGAGTTTTAACATTTAACAACTATGGACTGACTATTCACTATCATTTCATGCCTGTCATGACTTGCTTATTCATTCATTCATTTATTCACACATTCATACTCAACAAATGAATTTTAACTTCTTCCTCATATGTCGCTGAGCTAAGAGAAGCTAATAACGGATAAAGTGAGCAAATCCTTATCTTCTTGAAGCATATCCGAGTTGTGATTCATTTCACATTGCTCAAGTTATGTCTTTCAGTGAGGATAAATAGATGATATACTTCCTGAGTCTGTCATATCTATGAATGTTTTTGTTACATTCTGTATGGATAACAGATTAGCTATAATTTGAGTCATATATTGTTCCCATGAAAACTCCAGTAAGATATTGTTTTGTAACATAGAAATCAGCTGTGGAGAATACTGAATACAGTTTCCCTCCCTACTTTGTAACTGACACTTCATTTTCTTATATATGTGTAGAGTCTTCCTTAAATTTTATGATTCAGTGATGTTATTACAATATTTAGCTTTTGAATATCTCTTAGTAAAACTTCCTGAAATGTAGACTGGGCCTATAAATCTTCAAACCTTTTGTCTGTGTCATGAAAGGTTTCTGTTGTTGTTTTTGTTACTGTTATTATGTTATTCATTGTTATAGCTTTGAATAGAGTTTTTTTTTCATGTACATAGTCTACTATTTCAAACAGACACAACTGTTGTCTATAATTTGAATTTAATTTCATACTTCAACATTCCTCAGATTTTTCCAGTATACTAATAAATCTATTCTTTTTTTTCCCTGTGAATTCACTCTTACCTCTTCAAGCTTCTCTTCCATGACTCAGTTCATCAATGCATAGTCTGTAATTTAATGTTTTAAATCTGATAAATTCTATGCTTACATTAATTTTTCTATTAATTTATTTTCTTAGGACTGCTAGCTCTTTATTTCATTCTGTTTACTCATTTTACCCTTATTTCCTCAGAGCCCGTATTTTTGAAACATTTTTCAGTCATGTTGAAATTGTATTTATTTAATTTTCTTCTCTTCATGGAGGGACTGTTTTTCCAGTCATCTCTTTACGGTCTTCTGCATGCTATGTTCCTTTCTCCTTTACTGACTCAGAAGTTTATTAAAATTATTGCTCTTTTTTCCTATTTATTAATCTTTGAATATGTTATACAGTTTGCCACCAAAATAGTGTTTATAACATTACAACATCACTCACCCTGTCAGGCATATGAGATTTCTTATTTCATCCTCCTCTTAATACCAGCTGGAGGGTGGAGATTTGATGGTTTCTGTTCTTTGTTCAACCTTCTCAGCTGCCTGATAGAGGGTGGATAGAACCTGGGACCACTGAAGCAACACTGGAGGAAACTGTTTGTGCTTATCCTTTGAAACTTCTGTACTGTGGGCAAATCAGGCTGGGCCTGGAATGGGTCATCTGGATGTGGCACATTTTCAAGGGAAGGTGAGGTTGATTTCACCTCCTGTTTTTAAACTCTCCTTCCAGGAAAACAAGGGCATAAAAACATTGGCATGGGAACTTGTTTATTGGAGTCCACTTTCATCAGGGTAAGAATAGCCATTCATATCTATCTTCCTGCTAATACTTGGTTTCAGACTTGTCCCTTTTTACTAGGGAATGGAAAACTTGGCTCTTCAGAAACCCAAAAAACTTTAGACCATGCATTTTCTATCCTTTTTCCTCACCCCAACGTAGTCTTGATGAGTGGAGTTGTGAGTTGACTCCTGGTATCCTGTTTGGCATTTTTCAAAGTACGTTTTATTCACCTGTTATTCTTCAAAATATGTGGTATAAGGTTGAAGTCGTGCCCAGTTAAAGTGCAAATTAAGTTTTGGTTTCTCTTTTGGGTTCTCTTTATTTTCTTCAGTGGCTTTCAAAAAGTGGTTATTATAAGTATCTCTTTTGTCTCCATCTTTCCCAAAAGATATGTGTTTCTATTTAAAAGCTTGAAATCTGAAAGTTAGCCAGTGTTGTGCATATGATAGAAAAGTAGCCCTAGAGTTTGTTGTTCTACCCTCTGTGTACCTGCCTGGGACACAGGTTTGGTGTATCATGTAACTGGATACTAATTTGGAGGCTGAAAAATCTGTGCCATAGTTTCTTAGCATTCCAAAAACTCTAAGATAAGGAGTTTTCTATTTATTCCGTTTATTTTAGCCTACTCAACATTCTGTAAGTAAAATCACTACCAGAAAACTTTGCTTCTGATTTAATTACATTGTGTCTTTTGTGAAGTTTTTTTATTGGTTTTGAAATGTTAAAAAAGTCTTTATTGTTTTGAAGGGCCTTTTAAAAACTCTTTGTTCTGTATTTTATTTTTTTAAATCAAAAATTATGTTTTCAAAGACATAAAAAGTGATTTATATGTTAGCTTCAGAATTTTATTTTAGAATCTCTGGAAAATTTCTGCCAATATTTTGCTTACTTGTTCCATTGCAGTTATCATAAAGGAAATGTAGCACTCAGGTCTATAGGCAATAGAGTAATCTCTGAAATTTTCCTCAACCTGGATGAATGAATACTTAATTTGAAAGATTTTATGGAAATGAGTGAATTTTGATATGTTATATAATTAAAGGTGAACACCAGAAATGGTGAAAAGAAAGTTTACTGTCTCTCTCACCTAGAAAAGAAATCAGGCAATCTCAATTACTTCTGTAGTTCACTAATATAACATGAATTGCATAGTTTAATGATCTGTTCCTCAACCGTCTCATTTTTATAATGGGCACAGTGCAATGGAAACATATGTTTTAGAGGTAGAAATCTAAACAAAGGGGTTTTCTGGATAGCAGCCTTTGGAAAGTGGTAATTACTCTACAGAAATTAGTATTTTCCACACTGATCAGATGAATGTTATAGCTCAGGGCATTCAGATTGTATGTGCAAGGTCACAGAAGCAGCAAGATTAGATTTAGGCCTTTAGTTTACACAACATGGGGTTATTTGCAAGTAAAAGGTAAGCTTTTTTTCACTTTCCTTTTAACTGTGATGATGTTTATTTGGTTTTAAGTGGCAAGTGATGACTTATTTGTCTATGTTACATGGTTTAATACACTAATTTTTAGGTGGTGTTCTGATTGCAGTCTTGAATTGTTAAAATTTTCTCTTCAGGAGAATTCCAATACTAAATAAAATAATTTACAATTAATTTCTTGATATTAAGAGAAGCTATTAATTTGAATCTTTTTTTGGAAAAATAACAGGAACAATAGCTTATAATGATCCCTTTTCACAACTCTCAAGAATATTTAGTCTCCATTAATATCTCTTGAAAGCTTTCAAACATTAGAATCACTGAGAACTTCTCTATTTTTTATTTATTTACTTATTTCCACTTAGAGAGTGGTGGGATTTGGAAAATAGTGAATTAAAAAAGAAAATATCAATCAGAAATGATGCTACTACTCAAGATAAACAAATATTAACATTTGGCATTTTATTTCCAAAATGAATAAATTTGTTACATATGTTACGAATATCACACACAAACACACATATGCATATGTGCACGTATACACGAGCTTTGTCTTATCAATTTCTGTATTAGGAAAATTATATTTTAGGTTATTCTTCTTCCAGGTATACTGCTGTGAATTAATAACATCAGGATATCTCTAGTATTGGTATTCTGCTTTCTTCAAATTTTTCTTTTTCTTAAAAGCCAAAATTACATGAAGCTGACTCAATTTCACGTGGCCACATGTGTCAGATTACAAATGCCAAATTTTCATGTAGGCCAATAATGAAGTGCTTGAATGAATTTTGAGTATTGTAGGACACTATAAATTTTATGTGGTCGTACATACTGAAATAATCTTTATGTAGTAAATTAAGTAAATACTCAAATTATTTGTAATATAATATCTTGCTTTACTCACATTTAGTTATTTGAAAATGCTGTTACACATATTTTATTTAAATGTTTTTCTCCGAGTGTCTTTTTGAAATAGTTTTAAATAGATTTTTATTATAGTTATGAATGCTTTCTTAGTAGGAAACAATTTAATTTTGATATATGAGGTATGCATTCAATTTGAGTTTTCTAGAATGTCATCAATAGGCACCAAATAGGCACAGAGGAAAAAGGGGAAAAAATCTGGTTCTGAACATTTTGTGTTTTTCCCAGCATTGGGTTATGTTCAAAAGAAGGTTGTGACTGCACACAGCACAGTTAGCCTATCAGCTCCTGTTCAGCCTTGTCAAAGCCAAAGTAGCCTATGGTTTATGGTTGCTGATACTTCGCTGAGATTACCATACATCCCTACCAGCCACCAGTGCTCCATCCTGCTTTAAAAATGGGTTTACCAGACATCCTATGTTAAAGAAATTCAAGGTTTGTGGACCAGAGTTTTGGGACATGAATTTTAAATTACTGAAAGCTGAAGTCCCACTCCTTGTAATGTGAACCTTAAAAATTTAATAGCACAAACATTTCATTTTAAGATGTTATGGATTTTATAAAATAAATAAGTTGCAATATCAGTGACTTAAGAAGTATTGGAAAACAGGTTCATTGTGTATGAAGTGCTAAATAAAACCAAACATCATTTTCACACTTTCTTTTTCCTAAACTTATTCTAACACCTTCTAAATAAGGACTTGAGAAAACCAGTTAATTACCCTATTCTAATTGAAGCAAGGAATCCTGTAATTTAAAATTTATGTTGAGCATCTTTGCATTTACTAGTATGCAGCAAGAATTTTCACATTTTATATTTCATAAACTAAAGTTTTACTGCCAGGTATTTTTTGTTTGCTTATTTGTTTATTTTGATATGGGGCACAAACTAAAAGAATTACAATAAAGGTAATTCTTTGAGTCTGTCTGGACTTGTGACTTCAGTATTTAACTGCTGCCGATATTTTGTGTGCTATTTTTGATCATATTTTTTCCAATCAAGTAATTGCATTCTAGTTTTCATTTTAAAGCTAAAATTGAGCACATAATATTTTCAGAATCTCTTCAGTTTAAAAAAAACAAATCATTTTATGCTTATGCTTAATGATGACTTATTTTTCCACATATCATAAATGCTTCTATAAATCACTTTTATAAACAAAGTAATATTAATTAAAATAGGAAAACTTTGTTTTTGAGTGTCTGTTATGTTCTAGGCAATGTGCTAAATAAGACTTTTGTATGGGCTATTTCATTTAATTTTCGCAACTACCAGATTTGGAAACTGAGGCTTGGAGAAAATAGGAAGCTGGTACAAAAGCATATAAATATTAAAAACTAAGTCAGATTACAAACCAAAACAGTACTAAACTCCAGCCAGCATTATTAACAATTAAGTTGTACTGCTCCACTACCTGGTGACACTTTAAAATTTCAAAAAGTCCAAACATTTATAAAAAGTACAAAAACTTATGTGACTGACACTCACGCCCCTCGTATTCAATAGATGTTGACATTTTAATTCATCTCTCTCTTGTGCTTCCTTGCCCTTCCCTCTCATTTTTGAGGACTTATACTAAAGATTTAATCTCTTACAGTGGTTCTCAACTGAAGGCAGTTTTGCCCCCAGGGGACTTTTGACCATTTCTAGTGACAGTTTTGATTGTCATGATTGGGAGGTGTGGTGTTACTGTCATCTAATGTGTAGAGGAAGAGGTGCTGCTAAATATCCAACAATGCACAGGACAGCCTTCACAGCAAAGACCCCGGTCTAGGCCATTTCTTTCCAATTCTCTTTCTCTCCAGAGGGTCAGGAAGTTGGTGTACGTCATCTTTCTAGAAGTCTTCATACTTTTAATACAGGTGTTTATAGATGATGCAGCCAGGATATTCCCTTGAGTATCTACGCAGTGGTAAATTTGGTTCTCGTGTTTCTACCTTGTTGAGAAAGACAGAAATCTAAGAATAAAAATTAAACTTAAAAATATTAGGGGCTTCCCTGGTGGCGCAGTGGTTGAGAGTCTGCCTGCCAGTGCAGGGGACACGGGTTCGTGCCCCGGTCCGGGAGGATGCCACATGCCGCGGAGCGGCTGGGCCCGTGAGCCATGGCCGCTGGGCCTGCGCGTCCAGAGCCTGTGCTCTGCAACGGGAGAGGCCTCAACAGTGAGAGGCCCGCGTACCACCAAAAAAAAAAAAAAAAAAAAAAAAAAAAAAAAAATTAAAAAATAAAAATACCACCACAACAATAAGCATAATTTTATGCTTATTTATGCTTTATAGTTTACATAAATCATGGTGACTTTTTAAAGAACAGGAAGGTTTTTAACTCAGTTCATTTGCTATGATTATTTACTGTAGAGTTATAATATATTTTAATACGTCACAGTTGAGTTCACCCTTTCTTATTCTTATATTGCTAAATTTCTCTTTATTGTTCTCTGAGCTTTAGCTGGAGTTTTTCATGTTTCATAAAAATTTCATTGGGATTCTTTGATGTCTTTAATGGTCTTTCTTCCAAGGAAAATTGCTTTCTCCATTTATGCACATTTTCTTTTGTCCTTAATCATGTTTTGTAAATTTCACCAATTATTTTGTTAAATTTTTCCAATATACCTTACAGTTCTGTTCCTTTTGTAAATGCTACCTTTTTAAAGATTTTTCTGGTATTTTGTTGCTTTTCTGATATTTTGTTATGAAAGCAAACTTGCTGAATATTTCTATTTGCTGAACATGCTTCAGAATAGTTTAAATTTTCTATGTGGACAACCACATTTTTTGTGAGTTGTTTCTTCCTTTTTGATCTTTATATCTCTTTTTCCTGCTTTGAGATCTAGAACACTGTTGAACAAAAGCGTGGATAGTATACCTACCTTCCCATCTTTAAGGAGATCTTTTTTCAGTTTCACCAAAAGTGTGGTATCTCTAAAGTTTTCAGTAATTTTTACTAGGTTCAGGGACTTGTCTTCTATATCCATTCCATAAAAGGATACTGACTTTTGTCAAGTGGGTTTTCTCTATTTACTGACAAGAACATATTGCTTTTTTTCTTTAATCTTTTACTTTGAGGAATTAACTGTATACATAGGATAAGGTTGAACGGCTTTTGAATTCCTGGGATAAATCCTGTTTTGTCATACAGCATTATTTCTGTAAGCATCTATATACACATACAGTCACTTCTGAATTTGTTTTTCATTAAGAAGGGAGCCATTCTTTTAAGTATTTTGTGTTGTTTTGTTTTAATAAGCCTTTCTCTCTGGATAATTTTAATAGTCTGCCTTGGTATTCTGCATTTTCACCAAGATGTGTCAAGGTGTTGTCCTTCTTAGACTCTAAATGTTCCATCTGAGAATTCATGTCATTCATCAACTCTGCAAATTCTCAGCCATTATCTCTTTGAAATATTACTTGTCCCTTGTTTCTTTCTAGTCTCTCTTACGATAGCTAGTATTAGGTAAATCTTGGACTCTCTACTTGATGACACTTAATCCTTATACTCATATTCTAGGTGACTTAGGTCTGTCAATCCACAAATTCTCTTTTCAAATATAATAATAAATTTTATTTTGGTTATTATATGCTTCATATGGAAAAGTTTTTACCATATGAATTTATTTCATTTTTACCTTTTAATCATTAGACTGGTGTTTTATAGTCCCTTTTTATTTTATTGTATCATTAACTTAGGCTTGAAGATTTCTATTTTTGTGTCTGCTGACACTCGAGACAGACTGTTTTCCTTATTTTTTTAATAAGATTTTACTTTCAGGGAAATTTGTTTTCGTTTCTATTTGTAAACCCTATGTGGTCTGTTGTATAATAACCCCTCTAGTGTAGATTTGCTTCTGCCAGGTATCCTAGGAGAATTTCTAGCTCAAAATCAAGTTTTATGTTAAATTTTTGGCATGTTGATTTTCACATAAGAAAAGTAGTGTTCAAGACAAGTAGTGACCAGTTTCTACACTGAGGCTTTTTTTTCCCATTCAGAGCCGAGGTAGAAAAGTTTGCTTATTTATGGTCCCACTGAGCTAGTGAGCAGGTTGTTTTAGTTCAGTTTAATGAGGGTACCATCTTAAGTAGGGATTTATTTCAACTCCCAGCCTTGTATAGGCCTAATACCTTATCTCCTGTCCTGATGTGGACACTAAATTTCAAGGATCCGGTCCAATCACTGATGGCTTCCACTTCCTCCTCACCTACCCCAGAATGTCAGCTCACCCCTTAAATGCTCTTGCTTTCAATTTCTTTGTTCCTGGCACTTGGGATTTCTATCTTGCTGTTAGCTATGTAAGTTTAAAAGTTGTTAGTTAACTTTAACATTTCTATATGCTTGTAGTGAGAGAACTTCTAGATTTGTTCATCAATTTTCTGCAACAGGAACTCTATGAAAAGCAAATCAGAATTACTCTTTTGATCATGTATAATCAAATAACAATATGTAATAATATATATTTTAAATGTAGTTATTGAAAAGAAAATAGAATAATACCAAACATTGTTTTATAAATTATGACAGCCAAGATTCCATTAATCTAACACAATTATAGGTTACTTTATGCTAATGTTTTGGATACTTTCTTCCACATATATACCTAATTTATCCGTAATTTATCAGAACTGCCATTGGACTGCAAATGGCACTTTTTAGTGTGCTATTTTTATGTCATATAAAATTGTCTTTCTCATAAATATATTTTAAAATGTGCATAAAAACCCAGTTGAATCAATTTATAGTAATTTTATATCATCATTCTCTAATGTTGAAATTTTAGCTTGCATCCAAATTTTGACATTACAAAAAAATGCAAAGAGCATCTTGAAACATATTATCTTTTCTATTATGTTTAATCTTATTTCCCTAAAATACGCTCCTAAAAATGAAATTTCTGGGTCAAAGGAATGATCATTTTTGTGGCTTTTCTTATGTATTACCTAAATTATCTGCCTTTTAAAATATTGTGCAGATAGGTACACCATCCATGAATAGTCATTCAATTTTAATGTATTATCTTCAGCCTTATTTATTTACTTATTTTACTTTAATGATTGCAAAGATAAATTAGATTTGTTTTTAGTTTGCATTTCTTTGCTTTGGATAAACATTTCCTATGTAGAATAGTTTCCCTTTTATGTTTCTTTTCTTCCACCCTCCTCCTCCTTTTCATCCTTCTCTCTTACAATGTGTTTTTCCGCTTTGTTTACTGTGTGCTCATAAGTATTATTCATTTTTTAAAGGATTGATATTTGTGTCATACATTTACCTATTGATGTAACTGATGATCATTTCTAATTACAACTATCCCTCTTTTCCCTCCACATGTCTATTCACAGACATTCACATTTTTTCTATTTTTCTTTTCGTTTTCCATATTGGGGATACATTTGTATGTACATATTTTTCCTATGTTTCAAATGAAAATGTGTGGATTTTATTAAAATTTGTGATTTATTTGGAGTTCTGGTAATATGGAGAGGATGCTGAGTGCGTGTGGAAACTGTTGAGGCGAAGAGTAGATACTTGAGGGTAGATAAAGTTGACTCATGAAAGAAGACTGACACAAAGCCTCTGCTCTTGGGTGCTCCCAGTAGGAAGGTAACAGAAGGTAAATATTTTAGGGAACAGAGTCACTGAAGGGCAGGGGACTGAGAGTACTTCTAGGCAGCAATTATGTTTGCATACTCTGTAAAGAAGAGAAAATATGCTTAAGGTCCTTTGGCAGAATCTTCTACTTCTCCCGCATCTTGCTCATCATCTCTCTTTTATATTGACACTCAATGGCAATGTCTCTAAATAATACTAATAATACTAATGATAATGAGTTGGATCATCAACATGTTAATAATAAAATCATTAAAAAACAACTTTTTAAGTGATGTTCCAAGAATAATGCAGGTGTTTTACAAGCAAATTGTTTCTAATTATTGAAACAGAACAGTAAATTTGGCAATACTATTGCCTTTTTTGCAGTTGCTGAATCACAGATCCCACAACTACTGAAAGTAAAGTTTTCAGTCTACCTCTGTGCTGCTGAAATTGTGTGCCTTTTCCCTGCTATGCACTGTTAGTATTAGCATTGCACAATAGAATGAAACGTTTTCTTGGATCTCCTCACAGTGCTTAGGCATGGCAGACACCAGAGCAACTGGCCATGAGTTCTGAGTGAGGACAGATGGGTAATGTCTGGTCGCTGGCCAGAGTGGATAGGGCACAAGGTAAAACTCTCCATGGCAGACTGGCACCACCATCCTTGGGGGATCTGGGGACTGTAGTACTCTCTTTCATAGTACTTGTTCTCATAGTTTGCTAGAACAAGTGCATCTGTAGGACATTTCAACATCTACATTGTGTACTCACACCTAATAGGTGTTAAGTTTGATGTTCAACAGGAAAGTTATTTTAAAGCAATATGTGAGCTGTGCTTCTAATTTCTCCTTTTCCCTGAATTGCTATGCAATTGTCACAATACTATTAATAATTCTCCCCTTGTTTTGAAAACCTCACTTTACCATTTTTAAAAATTTTATGTGTGGTTTTCGGATGCCCAATCTGCATTCTATTTTATTTCTATTTTCTTCTTTAGTGCCAGGCCCACATTGTCAGAAGCATTGTTTTCTGAGAGGATTTATTCTTCACTTTCAAGTAATTGAGCAGGACAGTAGTGTCTGCCTACATTCAAATCTTGAGTCCATCATTTTCTCTATGTAATTACAGGCAAGATGTTAAGCTTCCTAAGGACCACTTTTCTCACATAATTTAAAAAAGAGACATCATAATAATAGTATCTTCCTCATCAGATTTTTGGAGGATTAAAACAAAAACTCAATCGTTCAACAAGTCATAGGCAGGAAGCCTCATAGTATTTGTAGTAATAGCAACAACAACAACATAGTAATTACTGTTATTTTTAAAGTTTCACTCATTTACTTTTTCAACATTTTTTAAATCAGTAATTATAGTTCCAAAAACTATTAATATATTTTTATTGTATTGGAATTATGCTAAACCTAAGTATATATTATATACAGTATTTACTATTTGGAATTGTGTAACAGTTAGTTTATATTATTTAGATTCTGTATATAGTTGTTAGTAACTGGAATTGTGTTAAGCTTATATCTTATACACACACGCACACACACACACACACACAGCATTAATGAGAAATCCACATCCATTATGTATATTTTCATTTATTCACATGTTTTTCTAAAATTCAAAGTTTTATCACCAGCTCTTTTTTTTTTTTAAGTCATTCAGAAGAACTTTGTTGCTGCTAGTAGGAAGGGTGGCTAAGATTTTGCCATCATGTAAATTTACTTTTGTGATAGTGCTTTCATTTGTGCTTTCCTAATGGTCTTTGCTAAAGCACATAAATGTCGGATTGTGTATCATTTACCAGGATTCATTATTGACTTCTTTTAACACTGCTGGTGGGAATTTAGCTGATTCCTTCCAATGCATGCAGTGTTATCTAGAAATAACAGTATTTACTTTTATGACAAATATTCCTATCCATTCTTGCTCTTGAATTATCAAGAGCCTCTCTAATATTAAACAATATTCATAGCAGTAGATGTTTGTTACTGAATTAAACAGGGTTATCACCATCATTTTGCCATTATTAAATTGTTGGTTTGGGGTTATATGGCTGTTTCTAAAGGAATTTTTCTATTTTGTTTAAGTAGTTTTTTGAGAGAGATGTTAAATTTTCTCTTTTCACTGAATTTTTAGTGAACAATTTAAATGTTTTAGTCTACTAGTATATTAACATTGTTACATTGAAGTATCTTTCCATTTCTGGGTTAAATGACACCATTACTTTGTTGATTTTTTTGTTACATTTTTATTCTGTCAACTAATAAGGGTAATTTTTGATTTCATTAGATTTTGAATTTAGAATCATAACTGTTAGTTCACAGGGAATATTATGCATCCTTATTATATTTTTTCTTTCCTCCTTTCTTCATAGCTTGCTATAGGGGGTGAATGTCTTTCTGTATGCTTTTCTCCCGTTACAGCAGTCATAATGGTCAGAAACATTTTTCTATTTCTAATGCTAAAATTTAAATATATTTATACACATCTACGTCATGCTAACAAATGCTTCTTTTTTTAAATTAATAAAGTTGTTTCCTGATCTTTGTATATAGTAATCAACTTCCATGTGCAGAAATTCTCATTTATTTTTTATCTTACGTTATTTTCTCAGCCTCTGCAGAATAAAATGGGTATCTTTGTGGTAAATATTATGAAAGTTCACAGGTGTAAAGCTGTATTTCTCTTATCTTCACGTATGAACAGAAACTTTCTTGGGTAAGAGTTCTTGGATTACACCTTTTTTGGTAAGACTCTGAAGTTATTTCTCTTATTACCTTCTGCTGTTGACAGTCACAGCAGAGAGCCTGGAAACAATAATGTTTTACCTTCTTTGAAAGATTTTTGCTTTTGTTCTTTTAGAGACATAGAAAAAATGTCCCCTTTCTCTTGAAATTTAAGACTTTGGTAATTTTATTGAGGTCATTGTGAATTCAATCTTAACACTTCTGTGAAGTTCTGGAAAGTTTTCTTTAATTTTATATTTCCATTTCAAATTCTTTTGTAAAGAGGTGTAGATAAAATGAATTGCAATCATCAACCTATTCTTGATTATTAAGTCAATTCTTCTTCAGTATTCTGTGATTTCAATATCTGTCGTCTCCTCTTGCATTCTTTTTTTCTCTCTTTAAATTTTGTCTCTATAAAGATCTTAAATGCATTTTCAGCTTACCTTCTGTTTTACGAGTACATTTTTATCCAACATAAATTCTAATATATAATTCTCTGAATGACTTTTCAGGTAAATGTATTTTTAAATCACAACAATAAAACTCTCTAAAACCAGCATTCAGAAACTATGATTGGTTCATATTCAGAAATATATAAGCACATACTGATGTCATGATGTGTATATGTAATGTTTTAGAGTTTCATATTCATTTTTGACTCAGCATTATATTATAGACATTACTTACAACATAATAAAAATAGAGACATTTTAGAAAAGCAAGAGGAAAGTATCATATGTGATAGCCATAGCCAAAGATAATGACTATCATTCAACTGCGTATCACTAATGAGGGTATACATACAATTTATATAGAGTTCCCATATTCTGTCAATTTTATTGATACAACATATTGAATATTTTAATCATTTTTGTGTGGTCTTTATAAACTTTGTGTTTATTTGCATGGCTCTGTCAATATGAAGCCCTTTTATGTATTAGTGTCTCTTTTTATCTATTCATGTATTCACGTATAAATATATGTCTGTGTGTGGGTGTGTAATGAATAATGCTGCAAAGGACATTACTAAACAGAAATCTGTGCAGGCCCTTCTGCATATTCTCTTAGGAAACATATTTAGAAATGATAAGGTTTGTATTGTCCTTCTGGCTTTTTTCATATCTGCAGTGTACTATTGATACTTTATTGATATGGGAGTAGAAAATAGTTCTTTCTAATACTCTTCACTTAATTTGAATACTAACAGTGTACTATCTTGATTTAATGTTGAATGACAATCAAGGGATAACGGGAAAGCCTATTGCCATACAACTAAAAGGCCAATCCAACCTGCCTTGCCAACTGACCACAAGGGAGATGAAAACCCACCTCCCTATGCCTATGAAAGTTCCAAACCTCTGCTCTTCAGATATTTGGACATTGGCAGATTAATGCCAGTGTCTTCTGCAGTGAGGGAGCAAGCTGCAGGGTGCTTTTACCCTTTTGTTTCTAAGATCATAACATAGTTGTTCATTCCAGTAACTACCTCCACAGCCTAAATTCTAAATGATTACTTTTCCTGAGCTACTATCCTCCACACATATTTGCTGCTCCTGTGATTGTCCCACTTCCCCCTGAAATGGTAGTTTGTATCAATGCTTACAAGAATTTGGGTTTTTGTTCAAAAGATTTTTATTAATTTCAGTATATGCTGCTTGTTTCTGTGTGAATTCCAGTGTGTGTGTGTGAATTGATTTATATCCCATAGGTTTCCATTGTGGTCAAGGAAGAAGGAAAATGAATGATCAAAAGGAAAAAGGGAAGCTATTTTCCATTGCATGCTAGTTTTCATAAACTCTTAATAGGTGTTCTTTGGAAAAGAATTCTCTTGTCAAATTTTAGAAATGCTGGATTACATGAATTTAAGAGGAAGCTGTAGAGGCTTTAATGTACTGAAGTGCATTTTTAATTTCTATAATTTATTTTAGAATATTACACTACTTTTTCCAGAAGAGCAAAAACTATGTCCTGCAACTAGTGTTCCTTAAGGCACAGTTTGTGAAATACAGTATTTTTTTTACCCACATTAACCTTCTTTTTTTCCCAGATAACTTGCCCCTACCTCAGTGACTTACTAATGATAGCTCACTCCCACTATTCTGGAAGGGGAAGTCTTAAACTTTTATCCTGGAGAGAAATGTTTTGGATGCCTTGTTTCCCCTGGACAGTTTGCCATATATCCTGGTTATGTTTTATATTGGGTTGGCCAAAAGGTTCATTCGGATTTTTCCGTAACATTTTATGGAAAACCCAAACAAACTTTTTGGCCAACCCAATATTATATGCTCTATAGTGTAGGATGCTGTGAAGAACACAGGCTTTTGATTGAGGCATACTGAATCCCCTGCCTCTTCTGCCACTTACTAGATATGTGATGTTTGGTAAATTATTTTACCTCTCAGGTTCTCAGTTTAATCATTATTAAAGTGAAGATACTATTACCTTTCTCAGAAGTCACTGGGATAGATATGACTGATTTCCAGACTATATAAAGTGCACCTACAAATATTTTTTTAAAATGGAGGCTATCAAAATGGTCAGTATTCACATAAAACCATTTTCAACATCAGTTCTTCAACAAATAAATGAAAATTTAAACTACAATTACATATGACAACAAAACACCCAATAGCATGCTTATTTATGGCAGTATGAAGTTTTGGCAAGAATATAGAGAAATTAGAACACTCATTTTTACGGTGGAAATGAAAATTGCCACAACCATTTTGGAAAACTCTTTGGGAGTTTCCACTAAAGTAAATATATGCCTGCCCTATGACCCAGCAGTTGTGCTCCTAGAGCATTAAGCGTTCATAGCAGTTTTAGCTATAGATAAAATCAGTAAGAGAAAGGATAAAGAGTGGTGTGCTTTTAAAATAGAATGCTATACTAATGATACATGTGAGAATATTGAAGGATCTGTCAGAAAGAACCCAGACTTAATAGCCTATCTGATGTATAATTTCCTTGATATGAAGTTCATGAACAAGCAAAGTGAATCTATGGTAATAAAAGTACAAATAATGGTTACCTCCATGGAATGGGATGGGTGTTGACTGAAAAGAGGCAAAAGGAAACTTTCTGAGTGATGGAAATATTCAATATGTTTATCCAGATGGCAATTTCATAGGTGTAATCTATGTAAAAATGTATCCAACTGTTAATTTAAGATGTGCACTTTATGTGCTTACTATGAGTATGCACTAGCTCAATTAAAAACAAAAAAGTGATTAGAATAACACTGAGATATGTGTAATATATAATATTGACATTTAGTAGATGTTCAAAAAATGAAGCTATTTTGGCTTTTGTATGTTGGTTTTAGACCAATATACTGCATATTAAGTCATTCTGAAAAGAAAATGTGCTTTGTATTCCTAGCTACTGATTTAAACATGAGGGTTTGGACTACTACCAGTTCATAAGTTGGGATCAGCCTATATATATGCAATGAACTTCCTAACAAGGAGAGTTCTAGAAACAGAAATGAGTTACAGGCCATATTATCTGCAAGCTGTTTGAAGAAAATTAAGGTAGGATAAAATAGAAAGACTATAATTTTTTTTTCATTGCGTTACTTGCAAGAGATGGGTAGTAAGAAAAGATGGCAAAATTAAAGAGATGCATCTCTGAATCTGGAGCAGATCTGGTGTGTCTGAGTCCACATCAAACCCCATTTACTGTTCTGTCGGTATTTATGTTCTTTTTTCCAGAAAAAAAGTGTTGCCTACTGGTTCCACCGGAATAGTTGTTAATGAAAACAAGCAAACAAGAAAAATAAAATTAAAATTAGTTCTTTAGGATATAGTTTGAATCTCTGAATTTAATGTGTCTCTGGAATTAGATTTCTCCCCTTGATCTTTGAAAAAATTTGTACAAATGAGTTGAAATGCTTCCATATCTAATAGTGCTAACCAAAGCTATCATGCTCAGTGATTGCATGGTGGATACAGCAAATATTACACAGAGGATTTGATTCACTTGGTAAATGGAGCTTTAAAAATGATTACCAGGTTTTGAAACAATGGTAGCTATGAAACGGTGTTTCAAACAGCACTTTAAACTGTACCCATTTAATTTGTTCTATTCTTCTGTTATACTTTTATAGGTTCTCATTTCTCCTGCTGTTGAAATTGCTTAGCCTTATCAAGTTTTATGAATAGAGACACAGTCTCAAGTAGTTTATTTAATGAGTCCAGTCTATGTGCATTTCATCTGTTTGTAGTAGACAAAGACCACAAGATTTTCTTCCACATGGTTCTAGTGAGCCTAAGGCATAAACAGTTTTTAGTTCGCTTATAACAAACAAAGCCACATAAGAGTATTCAAAGAAAACGGGATCAGGAGATTAGAGACAGAATTCTCCTACATATTTTATTAACTCTGCATTATATCCTATTCTGTGATTTCCCAACATTCCAAGCAAGAAAAGGACAATTGGTCGTATATTTCTTATCATCTATTTCAGGTAATCTTATTCAGGAGTATAGGAGTAATAGTTTTTTTCTTATAAGTGAGTGCTGAAGAAGAATGAATATCATGTCAGTGTTGAACAAATTAGTGAGCGGAGCTTTATTGGCCCAAAACAAAAGATAAGTGCTTCCCATGAAGTATCTATCCAAGTTGTATAGTGAAGGGTGGCAGAGGGAAAAGGAAAGAAAGAAAGAGAAAGAGAGAGAGAGAGCTCAAAACTCAGCAAGAGGGAGGCATGCATGCATGCACAGGAGGAATGAAAAACTACAGTAAGGTCAAATCCTAGGTGATTGCAGGGTTGAATTGTTGATGTTGAATGTAAGGCAGGGCTGGGGCATCTGTACGCAGATGTCCAAAAGATCTTTGGATATGCAAGTGTGAATATAAAGAAGAGATCAGGACAAGAAATGTACAGAGAGATTTTTCCTGCCTAAGTTGAGAGTTGAGCGCATGAGATTTCCAAGTGGAGGACAGTGAAGAGACAGAACTAAACACTGAACATAATGACAGAAAGGTTTTTTTCTTTTTTTTTAAACTCAGATTGGGACTTGAACCCACAGGCTGACACTCAAACCCACTGTCTTTTTTTTGTTGTTTTTTTAACATTTATTTATTTATTTATTTATTTTTTGGCTGTATTGGGTCTTCGTTTCTGTGCGAGGGCTTTCTCTAGCTGCGGCAAGCGGGGGCCACTCTTCATCGCGGTGCGCGGGCCTCTCACTATCGTGGCCTCTCTTGTTGCGGATCACAGGCTCCAGATGCGCAGGCTCAGTAGCTGTGGCTCACGGGCCTAGTTGCCCTGCGGCATGTGGGATCTTCCCAGACCAGGGCTCGAACCCATGTCCCCTGCATTGGCAGGCAGATTCTCAACCACTGCGCCACCAGGGAAGCCCGACAGAAAGGTTTTTAAGAGTTAAAAGAAGGAGAAAGAACTAGTATAACTGAAGTTGAGAAATAGAAGGAGAACCACAAGAGTTATTTTACCCAAGCTAAAGAAGGAAAGCTTTTTCAGAGAGCTGTGGTCAGCAATCCTACAGAGGTTGCAAGGAAAACTGAACATATTAGATCTTCAGTTCGTATGAAGATCACTGGTTAGCTTTGAGTGAGAAGTTTTCCTGCAAGGTAAGGAGACAGAAAACCAATGACAAGGTGATAAAGGGTTAGTTGGACTATGGGAAGGGATAGGAACTTTTAAAGCATAATTTAAAAAAAAAAAAAAACCTGGAAAAACTACTTTAAAAGTATTTCTATGTACCTCTCAACTTTTAATTTCTTACCTCTTACTGAGTTTTGTTGTATTTTATTTAATCCTCACATCAACTCTCTATGCTTTCATATATATGACAAGAAAATAAGATCATTATGAAGATTTTTAGAATTAAAAACAAATGCATGCATTCTTTGGGTACATGGAGGCAAGTAAGTGGAAAAAGAACCCAAAAGGGTGAATATTGATGCAAAATCCTGAATGAGGCTAGAAATCAGAGCATAAAGAAGAAAGCCTCAGGATGGACACATCTGCTAAGTCAGGAACCATGAGAGAGAAGAGTTTGAAAATATGGAATACATTTAAGGTGGAAGAGAGGTTGCCATGTAATGGTTTGTACCTTTTCAGCCAAATAGGAAACGTGGTCTACTGTGAGTAATAGTGGTGGGGTGGTGGAAATGATTGAGAATAGTTTGTCTTGATATAGCTATATGTGGTGATCATAAAGGATAGGAAATCAATATTAGATGTTAAAAAAGCATCTTGAAGAGTTTCTGTGACCTGTCGAGCTTGGAGAACATGTCTTTTCATGATCAGACTATAAAGCCCTGTTATTTTCTCCAAAACCACCAGCAGTTTAAGCATATGAGTAAGGAACAGGGAAGGGCAGATATAGCTATTAGTGGGAACAGGTGGCAGATACTCAGGAAAGTGGGGAAATAAAACATGGCCTTTGTGACTAAATAATTGAAATAATAAAACAGGAATCCAGGTAACTAGATTCTAGATATTGAGGGACAGATATTTTTTGGTAGGTATAGTTTACTAATTTTTCATTAAAAAAAAAACCTTAAATAACAAGTTATTTCCTCCATCATAGGGCACTAAAGATTGGTGAGCAACATCTTGCTTTATGCTTATTTTCAGAAAAGATTATATGTAGGTTAGTCACTAAAGGACTGTGGATATTAGTCTATTGTTTTGGGATAGCCTGTTTTGAAAATCTAAGAGCAAAAGTTCTAAAACCAAAGAAATAACTTGTGTCAGGTTCCGATGGACAATATCTGTGGGCAGTGGGTATCCTGAACAAGCATTATTTTATGGATGGACCTTCTTAGGAAAAGCCTTACCTCATGGAGTTGGTTAAATAACTGTGTACATGAGTCTGTTCAAGTTTCTTGAACCTCTTTGATTTTTTGGCTTCCAGAAGGCTTATTTCTTTGGGGATCTGAAGCAAATCAAAAGAAGGAATGCAGGTTGAGTCAAGAAAGGTATGAACAACAAGAGAGAAGGGAGGGTTTGAAAATTTGGAAATTGCAAGGGTAAACAGACTTTATTGGGGAATTCTTGCTAAATTATGTTTACTTTATTTCTTCACTGCCCACCCATACATTTTTTTTTTCCATTTGGATTTTTTCCCAATGCTACAAGGAAACTTCTCTTTTGAAGTTCACTAATGATCTTTTCCTTTTCTAAAATCTCATTTGGTTAATTGAATTCTTAGTATTCTTCTGCTTTGTTTCTATTTTGCTTTCCTTTTTTTGAAATCCTACTCCTTCACTGCTCTGAAAAAGTTCTATCCTAGAAGCCTTCTTTATATCTTTGAATATGCCTGCTGTTACTTCTCAGGGACTATTCTCTTCCTGCTTTACAAGTGTAGTCATTGCATAAAGCCTTTTTACTAAACTTATACCCTTTCAGGCTGTTTTACTCTTTTATTGCTTAAATAGCTCTTGGTTGTGGTAAATATTTTCTTAAGCAAAAATGAAAATTCATACCATAAATTTTTTGTAGTAGATATTGTCCCCTATCTAATTCTAATACATAAAACTTCAAGTAATTAGTAATGAGTAGCATAGAATTTTTATAGGCATAAAATTGATAAGTTAAACTGAAAGTTCCCCAAATATTATAAGTTTTAAAGTTTGGACATTTAATGAATAGTTATTGATTAATGAAAAATTCACATGTAAACCTACATGCTTTATGGAATACAGAGTTTTTTTGTGTTCATTCTCCTATTTGAATATAATAGTCCGCTAATAAGGGCTCTTCAGAAGACTTTGAAAATGCTCTTGAACTCGTAGCTTCTTACACTAATCTCATTGATGAAATAGAAATTGTAAATTAGAAAGGACATAAAAAGAGATATAAGAGATTTTGAATTCAGAAGCTTATAGGAAAGGCCTATTTTGCTCTTGGGTATGCTTTATTTTTGTTTCTCTTTCTTCCCAGAGAAAAAATAAGTGTTAGCTGTGAAATAACACCTTGTTAAACTGGCACTGTGAAATTCCTGTAGTATTCAGCACATAACTAGGGTCAGGCTCAGTTTTGTTTAATTTTAATCAGATGAATGTTCTAGTTGCCATTCAAGAACAGTCTAGAAAGACAGTCCTTAAGCCTTAATATAAGGACTAAGAAAACATTGATACTAAGAATAAGGAATGAAAGTGGAATGAATTTCTATTGGAAAATACACATAAATCCTTTGAAAGCCTTTCTACTAGTGAAAACCTTTTACAGATTTTAATACAAAAATAATAGGGACACTTTTAAGAACCTGCTCTGTGTCACCCACTGATCTATGTGCAGAATATACCAGATGCATTAAATCTTTTAAATGACACTATAAGGTAAAGAGTATTTAATCACCAGTTTCCAGATAATGAACTGTGGTGGAGACATATTCACGGTCACACAAGTGGGACATGGAAGAGCCAGGATTCGAACTCAGGAGGTCTGGTTAAGGCTCTCACTACCACACTCAACTTCGTTTTACTATCAAGAAGGGAAAGGTCGGGCTTCCCTGGTGGCGCAGTGATTGAGAATCCGCCTGCCGACTCTCAATCAGGGGACGCGGGTTCGTGCCCCGGTCCGGGATGATCCCACATGCCGCGGAGTGGGTGGGCCCGTGAGCCATGGCCGCTGAGCCTTCGCGTCCGGAAAAAAACATTTAAAAAGCCCTAGGGACTTCCCTGGCAGTCCAGTGGTTAAGACTCTGTGCTTCCACTGAAGGGGACACGGGTTTGACCCCTGGTCAGGGAACTAAGATCCCACATGCCATGCGAGGTGGCCAAAAAAAAAAAAAAAGCCATGACTTCTTGAATAAACTGTCAAAATAATTTATTAGGTGTTGTTGAATGGCACTTACCATACCCTTTAGTGAATTAAATGTAAGCATGTCAAGAATACAGGTTTTGACCTCTCAGCATACTCATAGATTTTTGTAAATTAAATGTGTTAAGAGCAATTCAGAGATGGAAACCTAAATAAATAACCATTATTCGTTTATCAAAGAATATTAAGTGCTCCAAAAACAATAACAATGAACAATTGAGTAAGACTTAATGGTAAAGCAGCAATCACATTTATTGAAATCTTAAGTGTTCTGAATCAACCATTTTCATACCAACAAACGCCAATAGAATGGTTTTAAACAATTACTACAAAGTGATCAGTGCATGGTTCAAGGACAGTACATTAGCTAAATGACATGACAGCAAAATATATGATCAAACTTTAATAATATAGTTCTTTCCGAGGGCAATAGCTTAATTGGATCTGTAACTGGACTCCTCTCTTCCTTTTTGCATACTTAAGGATTCATAAAATATATGCTACAGATTAGGGACTATAAATTCTGGAAGGCTTTGGATAAAGCAATAAATAATTGTGGTGCACATTCTTAAGATCTCTCTGAATCATTGACAAATAGCGTGACTTCAAGAATACAGATTGCCGCTAGTTCCCAGCAGCAAACTAATATGACAATTAGATAAGGAAGTTAAGCATATATTTTTCCATGTGGCATATAGATGAGGCATTTTAAAATCATGTTGATTTTCTTTTAAGCTTGATAAGATATGAGTGAGCAGGATTTTCATTAAGTATAAAGATTACTAAGTTAATGAAACATTTAGCAAAGATTCTAAATTTAGAAAAGTACAAAATATTAGTAGAAGGTAATAATGTGATTAGAGGATCCCTTCTCCCTTTACTTGGAGAGAATGAGCTCTCAGGTATGCAAGATGCCTTTAGGTATGATTTGATGCCCTGAACAGAGCATAGCAGTGGGAGGGAGCAGAGTATACTCTTCTCCCCACTCTGCCAGTTATTAGGCTGTCTCCTTTACCAAGTAAATTGAAATTTCTTAGCTCTGATATTCTCATATGTGAAATAGGAATAAAAATAATTCTCATTTTAGTAGATAGTTGTGAAAAAGGAAATCAAACCATACATGTAAAGTTTGTACCACAATGTGACATATATGTAAAGTGTCCATTAATAGTTCCCAGCTTATCCATTTCCCATCATTTGTATTTTCTTTGTTTCAGATGAGTCATCCTTCACCAAATATTGTATTTAGTGCTCATCTGACTTACATGATCTCAAGAGAGAATATGACAGGACAAACGTCCTTAGAACCATTGTGGAATTTCTTCTTTCTTTTGTCCTTGCAGAGAAAAATGAAAGCTATGGCTGTCTATATACACAGAAACACACCTCTGTGTTGTCCTCTATCTGACCAGTGTCCGAAGATCCAGACTATGCCCAACTCTCTATTATGGATTATCTGTCATGCAAGGCCCAATAGTGTGAAGGACTCAAGACTTTCAGTCAGGAATTTCTTGATAGCATTTTGGTAAAGTAGACTAGTGCAGTAGAATTAATGTTATCATAGGAGTCAAAAACACTTGAATATGTAGCCCCAGCTCTGGCACTATGTGTAACCCCCAGCTGAGTTAAAATATTTTGGCCTCTGTTTTCTCATTTATGGAAAAAACTAGGATATATACACACATACATTTATATATACACATTTTACCTAATACAATGGTTTGCTCCTAACTTATCCTGAGGACTATGTAAATCTGTTTCTGAGACTGGTCCACAGTGTGAGTGTTCTCACCATTCTCAGAGCACAACTTGTGCAAGCTTTCAAGTTTTCCTATTAAGGTGAAGTCTGAATAGCCCAGCTGGCCTTTTCAATTTCTTTTATGTGAACCAGCATGTCACTTATACTACTTTACATGAAGTAATAGAGCAGGAAATGATAGTTAGAGAACATCAAGTCCAGCTTTCTCAATGTTTCTGAACTGAGAATTGAATTCTGAATTCTGAAATTGCATCTGAATGAGGAAGCAGATTCTGGAAGGTAGGTCAGAAGCTCTGGTCACATACCTCACCGTATGGAGTTCTTCTGGTTCCTAGTACCTGCACTCCTGCCTGCACTTTTCCGTATCCCTCTCTGTCATTAAGAGCTGAAAACAAGTAAATAATTCTAGGTAGTGTGATTCGTCATATTGTTGCTTCTCAATGCTCCACAACATGAAATGTGTTATACTGGGAAGTGAAGGTGAGAATGATGAAAGGTAATTTGTTATGAAGGATTGGATTTCAGGAAATACTGGCAGGAACCTTACCCAATGGCAGAAGTACATGTTTCCCCCAAGTCCCATAGAAGCCACAATGTTCAGAGAGAGGTGTATGTATGTGGAAAAACCAAGAAGATTAAGAGTAGCATATGAGTGCCTAAAAATACCTTCAACCAAGGTTGATGAAAGTTCTGACAGAGATCTGACAGAGAACGAGGTTGGCCTAACATACAGTCTTCTCATTAATTCCCATGGTATCCATTTTTCTGCATATCATGGGCTCATGTGGAGGCAGCTAGATTAGATAACCAGGGCACTAAAGTATTTTGCCACAAAAGCTCAAACGGACCTCCTTTATCTGCCAGTGAAGATCAAATACCTTTTGGGCATCAGGGAATCTAGAAAAGCTACTTCTTAAAAGCTACTTCCACTGCAGGAATTGTCCTGCCAGGATACATAGGATGAAACTTGTTAAGAGTTTTCTCTCTGAACCACTAATTCTCAACACCTATGTAGGCAGATTATTATTATACTGTTCTGAAGTACTTCGATTTACCAGAGAATAGTTGAACAAATCATCTTACTTAACATCCTTTGCAATTACATGGCGAGTTCTGTAAATGTGTCTTTGCTTGTACCTGCATAGATTTCCCTCCATATTCTATGTAACTGGAAGTGTGTAAGTATGGTCAGTATGTTATGGCATAAACATTAGGCCCCCATGATTTCTAAAAATGTCTCTGTGGTTGTTTTCAAAAGAATCACTCTCTTCATGGATTCAGTTTCCTTTTAAACACACATAATGTTGAAACAGTTTGTGTCTTTGATATGCATAAGTCTCCTGAGGTTTAAGGGTAATTAGGGCAGCAGGTTTTCTTGCAAGTAAATCAAACATCAAGTGCAATGGCTTCGTGCCATGTACACAAAATGTCTAACAACTTCACTTAGATACACTTAGGTCATATTTTATTTAATAATGTCTTGCTCCTCAGTTTGAAAAGAACACTTTTATGATTTTTTAATCTAGAGTATAGTATTTTTACTACACTATTTGATTTTCTTGAAATCTTTGGGAAGTATATTGGTTCCCACTAAAAGTGGACAGTTTCAAAATATGTCATTTTTTAGCTCTGTAATGGTTGTCACTGCAAAGGAATTGTTCTAATAAAAAGTTCAGCCAAACTAGCACTACTGCTCAATAGTTCTTACATTCATCTCTTCCTGACTTTCTTGAACGTTCCACAGAGCTGCAATTTCAGACCCTTTCCACTTTCTTGAAAACTCCGTCTCCTTCTGCACCTCTTTCCCCTCCACACATTTAAAAGATGACACACTCTGCCACATTATTAGGTCAGAGTTGTCCAGTGTGACTCTTAGCTTCCGACATTTCCATCCCAGACTATCCTGTACCTTCACATCCTTTCTTTATTTCAAAACAGAAAAATCAACTTTCCTTTTTCTAAAGACTTATCTCAGCTTGACTTTGGATACCTCACCCTGTGGACCTTGTGTTGTTAATAATCTTTATTGAATTCTTGGTATCACCCTATTTGGCTCTTTTCACTTTTGAATAAAAGCACTTTGGTTTACCTGCTCTTAAATCCAAACATCGAACTAACAAGCACATTAAGACCCTAACACCTGTTCAAAGTCTCCTCTTTTTGTTCTTTTCTTTAGCACCACAATTCTGGAAAGTACACCTTTCTTGTTTTCACTTCCTCACGCTTCTCATCTTGTCTTCACTTTACACCTGTGCTTCTCGTACCTTTAGTTACCTTTAGGGGTAATGTTTTTGTTTGACTGTTTAGTTAGTACTTCCCAAATGTGTCTCATCTGTTCAACCCCTGCTCTCAAGCCAAGCTTTACCCCTGATTCATTCTATCTTAATGGTATTGTTGTTTTTCCAGTCATGCAAACCAATTCTAAATATACTTTAACTTTTCTCTCCTCCTCCATTTCTTATTGGTTACTGAGTCCAGTATGGATAGATTTTCTATATATTTTTCACATACATTCCTTTATTTCCAGTTCTGTGTCCACAGCCGCAGTTTACGGCCTTCCTTTACTTCATTGATCCTCAAGCAGACGTTTCCTCATGAGTTTCCTTGTTTCTAGCTTGTCTCTGCTCCCGCCTTAAAGAGTAACTCCAATAATGTTCATCTTCCACTTAAGTTCTTCAAAATAAACAATTGCAACTGAAAGACATTCTAACTCCTTTTCAATGGACAAGGCCTTCTATGATCTGGTTATTATTTATTTTTGTGGGCTTAGCTAATACTGCTTCCCTATAATTAATCCCTGCTCCAACCATATGAATTTCTTGCTTTCTGATGCCTTTTTGCTCTTTCCCTTTTGTTTCTTTTCTTCACATGAAATACCTTCTCACCAAGGCACTTAACTTATTGATAATTTTGGAAATCCTGAATACCTTTTACCTTTTACTGATCTTCTCAATTGAACTCTACTTTCCACTCCTCCAGGCCAGTAGCAGCTGGTTTGTGCTTCTCTTAAGAAAATTTGTATTTTCTCTCTTTTGTTTATCTGTATTCATGTACAGTTTCTTTTACTATATTATAATTTCTGTGAGTGAAGTGGCTTTCCCATAGTTAATGTTTAATGCAGTAAAAAGTGTTTATTTAAGGAAAAGTTGGTTGACTTGGAACAAAAAAGTTTTTATATAGGAAAATTTTCTGAGCATAGTGCTTCCAAAATCATGAGACAATTTTATTTAGCTTTACTGTAGTAGAATTGGAAGTTTCTTTTAGTCCTTTCATTTTGTCTTTGATGTTATTTTTCATGGAATTATGTGGTACTTCATTACCTTCCAAAACAAACTTTAGCGTTAATCTTTCTTTATATTCTATACAATGGCCATAGTTGATGTGTATTTTGCCACTAGTGAAATAATTCATTTCATTGAGCTACCACGTTTCCTTGATTGCTGGATTTTTTTTTTTTTACATCTTTATTGGAGTATAATTGCTTTACAATGGTGTGTTAGTTTCTGCTTTATAACAAAGTGAATAAGTTATCCATATACATATGTTCCCATATCTCTTCCCTCTTGCGTCTCCCTCCCTCCCACCCTCCCTATCCCACCCCTCCAGGTGGTCACAAAGCACCAAGTTGATCTCCCTGTGCTATGCGGCTGCTTCCCACTAGCTATCTACCTTACGTTTGGTAGTCCATGCCTCTCTCTCGCTTTGTCACAGCTTACCCTTCCCCCTTCCCATATCCTCAAGTCCATTTTAAACAATAATATCATGTGTCCTAAAACTCGCAGTGTAAAGAAAGTTAACAAAAATTGATTGCCTATTAATATGAGCTTGGAAGAGATGAATAATTATGCCTATTTTTAATATTTATATCTATGAAGGTTTACCTATCTACTTATCATTATAGGATTATGTATTATTCAGATAGGTTGTATTCCCCTTTGTGAGTCATTAGATATCTTTATTATTTAAAATGTATATCTTATCTATTTTGAAAACATCTAAATTGCGTATACATTAAATCTCACAGAAAATAACATGCACTATCAGAATAAAACAAAACAGACCTAATCATCTAAAGAGTTAGAACAGATAATACCAGGTACCTACATAAACTGATGACTTTCATTGGTTTTTATCTGGTGTCTAAATATGCTGGCAGCTAAGACACAAATATAAGTGTGTTGGGTTAAATGGTCACTGAATAATTACTGACCCTTGACTCCAATTTATATAACCTGAACTTGGCAGGAATGTGAATTTTGAGTGACTTCTTTAAACATATCCACGTTCAGGACTCAGTGTTGCCTATTAATATAAATGTAGTAAAGCAACATACATGAGATACCAAGTGAGCTGATAAAAAGCAAACACTAAGAATTTCACATAAGATGTGGAAATATTCAAGTGAGCTTATGGCAAATAACTCTAGGTAGTTCTAAGTTTTTTTTTGTTTGTTTGTTTTTTGCATATTCCAAAGCGAGGGGCTTTATGAAATAGCATTGTATTTAGCACCTAATGGACACTGATACTGAGGCAAAATCCTAAGGGTAAGGCAAGTACACCTCACTGAAGAGCTCTTTAGTAATAAATCTTACTTGGTTTGGGAATATCTATCTGCATTCCAAGCAAGGAAAAAAAGAACCAAGCATCAAGTAATGTAACTTAAAGGTGTAAATGGATATATATTGAAGTAAGAAAATGTGTTTGAAAGGGAATTTCAATTACTTTACTCAGAATATTTCTTTTCTCAGTATTATTGTGAACTCTTTGTGACCTCATATAAAAGAAAATTGTACAGAGAGATACTAGTATGTCAAAATGGCTTTGATTCAAGAGACAGTTATTGAACACTACATTGAATCTGGCTTGCAGGCTAAGAGAAGTTAGTTTAGAAGATTTACTACCATAGATTGAATCTAGCATCTCACCATAAATCCAATTTATCATCAGACATTACTTTATCAGATAGTTCCACAAGGTAGAAAAATTATGCTACAGGTTTCATTAATTTTTTGGCATATGTGACTGGATCTAAGAATATGTAGCCTTAACATGAGCATTTTATTGTAGACTGACTTTATTTCCATCTCCACATGAACAAGGGACTATATCTCTAATAAAAAACACAAAAGTCATCTGGGACAGGTTGTGTTTTTTTGTTTGTTTTTTTTTTTCCTTTTTAAATTACTCACATTAGAAGAAAGACTATTTCTCTGTCTGTTTTCCTAGTTATCTTGAAATGAAGAATTGTGTGCCAAAGGAGAAAATTCTACCTTATGTTTCTTTTTTTAAAAATATGTATGCCAATAAATTTAATTGGTACTAAGACACAATTTCTCCCCATAAAAATTTCTCAATTTAACTTTACTCTTTAGCAAACTTAAAGGCATCCATGGAGTAGAACTAATAATCACAAAATTTCAGAGCTAAATTGATACCTGAAGTCATAAATTCCAGTCTCCTCCTTCTAGATGAAACAATTCTCTTTTTTTTTTGACAATAAGAAATCAACATTTACTAAGCACATACTGCTGTCAAACATTGTTTTAAGTACATTACATATGTTAAATTATTTAAGTATAATAAAGTATAATTAAAGTATAATAAAATAATTTGGATGTCACTCTATGTACTATATTCTAATATTACCACATTTTTTTCTCAGTAAGGAAAATTAATGCCATAACACTACCAATTTTAACTGCTGATAATTGTAAACAGCATTTAACAATTGTGTTACAAGCAGAAACAAAGGCTGATTTGTATTCATCTTGGTATTTTCCCTTTTTATTTTATTTTTAATCTTCAAATTTTAAAGTGAATTTATACTTTTATATATATATTATTTTGTTATTATTATTTTTTACAGTAGATCCTTGTTGGTTATCTATTTTAAATATAACAGTGTGTACATGTCAATCCCAAACTCCCTAACTACCCCTCCCCCACAACCCTCCCCCCTCCGTAAACATAAGTTCGTTCTCTAAGTCTGTGAGTCAGTTTCTGTTTTGTAAATAAGTTCATTTGTATCATTTCTTTATGTTCCACATATAAGCGATATCATATGATGTTTCTCTTTCTCTGACTTACTTCACTCAGTATGACAATCTCTAGGTCCATCCATGTTGCTGCAAATGGCATTATTTCATTTTTTTAATGGCTGAGTAATATTCCATTGTATATATGTACCACATCTTCTTTATCCATTCTTCTGTTGATGGACATTTAGGTTGCTTCCATGTCTTGGCTATTGTAAACAGTGCTGCAATGAACATTGGGGTGCACGTATCCTTTTGTACCATGTTTTTCTCCGATATTTGCCCGGGACTGGGATTGCAGGATCATATGGTAGCTCTATTTTTAGTTTTTTAGGGAACCTCCATACTGTTCTCCATAGTGGCTGTACCAACTTACATTACCACCAACAGTGTCGGACGGTTAGGAAGTATTTTATTCTTTATGAGGCAGTGGTAAATGGGATTGTTTCTTTAATTTCTCTTTCTGACCTTTCATTGTTAGTGTATAGGAGTACAACAGATTTCTGTGTATTAACTTTGTATCCTGAAAATTTACCAAACTCATTGATTATCTCTAGTAATTTTCTGGTAGCATCTTTAGGATTCTCTATGTATAGTATTATATCATCTGTAAACAGTGAAAGTTTTACTTATTCTTTTCCAATTTGGATTCCTCTTATTTCTTTTTCTTCTCTGATTGCCATGGCTAGGACTTCCAGAACTATGTTGAATAAAAGTGATGAGAGTGGACATCATTGTCTTGTTCCTGGATCAGAGAAGAAATCAAAGAGGAAATCAAAAAACACCTAGAAACAAATGAAAATGAAAGCACAACGATCCAAAACCCATGGGATGCAGCAAAAGCAGTTCTAAGAGAGAAGTTTATAGCAATACAACCTTAACTCAGGAAACAAGGAAAATTACAAATAAACAACCTAACCTTACACCTGAAGTAACTAGAGGAAGAAGAACAAACAAAACCCAAAGTTAGCAGAAGGAAAGAAATCATAAAGATCAGAGCAGAAATAAATAGCATAGCATCCAAGAAAACAATAGAAAAGATTGATGAAACTAAAAGCTGGTTCTTTGAAAAGATAAACAAAATTGGTAAATTGATACTTTTTTTACAAGAATCCAGCAATGCCAGTGATCCTATTTCTCTATTTGCTACGAACTTCCCTTCTCTATTAACCCTTGCTGTGCTATTTTACCCGTTTGCTGGGGCAAGCATGAGCAAATCTGAGACCTCCTGCTAACCTTCTTATGTCTTTAGAATCATCTTAATCATCTTTCAGAATCTATTGGATTACTCCTTCCCTATAACTTTTTGAAAAGCAAGACCAGACTCAATGTATCCTTATAGGTCAAATCATTACTAACATTCCCTTACCCTTCATATTTATATCATCCTATAGTTTTGGAACTAATCAAATTAAATTAACAAGCACAGCTCAACATCTATATAACTAGGACAAATTTCTTTGACTGTGTTTAATACTCTTTCTCCTTGATCAATAAACAACTGCATTCAAGGTATTTTAGTTGACACTAATTAAACTCAACTGGATTTGACTAAGATCAAGAACTGGATATTTTAGAATTCTACCAGAGAATCGAATATGGTTGGTGATTGTGTTGGTTCCTCAAACATTAATATCTAGCCTATATTAACATTTAAAAAATGCCTCCTTTTCTATTTTTCAACGTTTTCCTCCAGTTCTTTTTTTTTTTTTTTTTAGATTCCATGTATGTGTGTTAGCATATGGTATTTGTTTTTCTCTTTCTGACTTACTTCGCTCTGTATGACAGACTTTAGGTCCATCCACCTCACTACAAATAACTCAATTTCGTTTCTTTTTATGGCTGAGTAATATTCCATTGTATGTATAGGCCACATCTTCTTTATCCATTCATCTGTCAATGGACACGTAGGTTGCTTCCATATCCTGGCTACCATAAATAGTGCTGCAATGAACATTGTGGTACATGTCTCTGTTTGAATTATGGTTTTCTCAGTGTATATGCTGAGTAGTGGGATTGCTGGGTCATATGGTAGTTCTATTTTCAATTTTTTAAGGAACCTCCATACTGTTCTCCATAGTGGCTGTATCAATTTACATTCCCACCAACAGTGCAAGACAGTTCCCCTTTCTCCACACCCTCTCCAGCATTTACTGTTTGTAGATTTTTTGATGATGGCCATTCTGACTGGTGTGAGATGATACCTCACTGTAGTTTTGATTTGCATTTCTCTAATGATTAATGATGTTAAGCATTCTTTCATGTGCTTGTTGGCAATCTGTATATCTTCTTTGGAGAAATGTCTATTTAGGTCTTCTGCCCATTTTTGGACTGGGTTGTTTGTTTTTTTGATATTGAGCTGTATGAGCTGCTTGTAAATTTTGGAGATTGATCCTTTGTCAGTTGCTTCATTTACAGATATTTTCTCCCATTCTGAGGGTTGTCTTTTCGTCTTGTTTATGGTTTCCTTTGCTATGCAAAAGCTTTTAACTTTCATTAGGTCCCATTTTATTTTTGTTTTTATTTGCATTTCTCTAGGAGGTGGGTCAAAAAGGATTTTGCTGTGATTTATGTCATGGAGTGTTCTGCCTATGTTTTCCTCTAAGAGTTTTATAGTTTCTGGCCTTACATTTAGGTCTGTAATCCATTTTGAGTTTATTTTTGTGTATGATGTTAGGGAGTGTTCTAATTTCATTCTTTTACATGTAGCTATCCAGTTTTCCCACCACCACTTATTGAAGAGGCTGTCTTTTCTCCATTGTATATTCTTGCCTCCTTTATGAAAAATAAGGTGACCAGGGCTTCCCTGGTGGCACAGCGGTTGAGAGTCTGCCTGCCAATGCAGGGGATACAGGTTCGTGCCCCGGTCTGGGAAGATCCTACATGCCACGGAGCAGCTGGGCCCGTGGGACATGGCCACCGAGCCTGCGTGTCCGAAGCCTGTGCTCCGCAACAGGATAGGCCACAACAGTGAGAGGCCCATGTACAGCAAAAAAATAAAATAAAATAAGGTGACCATATGTGCATGGGTTTCTCTCTGGGCTTTCTATCCTGTTCTGTTGATCTATATTTCTGTTTTTGTGCTAGTACCATACTGTCCTGATTGCTGTGGCTTTGTGGTATAGTCTGAAGCCTGGAAGCCTGATTCCTGCAGCTCCATTGTTCTTTCTCAAGATTGCTTTGGCTATTCGGGGTCTTTTGTGTTTCCAGACAAGTTGTGAAATTTTTTCTTCTAGTTCTTTGAAAAATGCCATTGGTAGTTTGATAGGGATTGCATGGAATCTGTAGATTGCTTTGGGTAGTATAGTCATTTTCACAATGTTGATTCTTCCAATTCAAGAACATGGTATATCTCTCCATCTGTTTGTATCATCTTTAATTTCTTTCATCAGTGTCTTATATTTTTCTGCATACAGATCTTTTGTCTCCTTAGGTAGGTTTATTTCTAGGTATTTTACTCTTTTTGTTGCAGTGGTAAATGGGAGTGTTTCCTTAATTTCTCTTTCAGATTTTTCATTGTTATGGTGTAGGAATGCAAGAAATTTCTGTGCATTAATTTTGTATCCTACAACTTTACCAATTTCATGATTAGCTCTAGTAGTTTTCTGGTAGTGTCTTTAGGATTCGCTATGTATAGTATCATGTCATCAGCAAACAGTGACAGCTTTAGTTCTTCTTTTCCCATTTGAATTCCTTTTATTTCTTTTTCTTCTCTGATTGCTGTGGCTAAGTCTTCCAAAACTATGTTGAATAATAGTGGTGAGAGTGGGCAACCTTGGCTTGTTCCTGATCTTAGTGGAAATGGTTTCAGTTTTTTACCATTGAGAATGATGTTGCCTGTGGGTTTGTCATATAAGGCCTTTAGTATGTTGAGGTAAGTTCCGTCTATGCCTACTTTCTGCTGGGTTTTTTTTTTTTTTTTATCATAAATGGGTGTTGAATTTTGTTGAAAGCTTTTTATCTAGTTCTTTTTTCAGTCATCATCATACAGTTTGTCTTGGGTCAACAGACAGATTTAGCCTTGCCAACTAAGAGCCACAGATTGTAATTGGCTGGTGGCAGTGCATACACAACCATTAACCAGTCTAGACAATAGCTTTTTGTATGATGCTGATGTTGCTAATGTATTTATTTGACTCAAACCACTCATATTTTCATAATACATTCTGATTTATTAACTACCTGTTGTATGTGACAGACATGGACTGGCACTGCAAAGATTTTTAGAATATTGCCACTGCCATTCGTCGACTGGTGAATAAGTGGAAGTATGAACTCCTAAACAGATGATTATAGCCAAGTGATAAGCATGGTAATAAGGACAAGTCAACGTCTGATGGGAGCACAAAGCAAGCAATGCTTTCTTGGAAATGATTGGAAAGTTTCCAGAGAAATTATGGCAGTTAAACAGGGGCTTGAGACATAAGTGTAGTAAGTATGTTATGTGGCAAAAGGAAGAAAAGCATTCTGAATAGAAAAATTTCATTTGAAAAGTAAAGCAACATGAAGAACCTGGCACTCCTAAGAAAACTCAAAATATTCAACATGGCTAGACTGCTTGATGCATAGGACAGAAAGGAGGGAGGTTATGCTGGTCCCATAGTACTTGTACAGAGGTGATCAGAGATAAATTAAGAAGGGCCTTTCACCCTATGTTCCAGTTATGGACCTTTATGTGTAGAAAACAATGGAATGATTGTAAAGTAAGTGATATGGAAGACTTTTGTTTAAATGCATCTCTTTAGTACCATTGAGGATGTTGAATTGGTGGGGAGCAAAACTGGAAGGCAGGAAAGCAGAAATCTGAGTTGGAAATGATGAAGTCTTGAATTAGATTACGGATTTAGTAAATTGAGGACACGTGCATGTTCTCCATTCTTTGAAATGTATTTCCTCTTTCTTTGAAGTCAAGCATACAAAATATTTTTATCAAAATAGAGATGCTAACTGTGTGAATATAGTGATTCCAGACTCAGTGATTTCATCTCTAGGAGCCTATATTCCATCTGTCAGGATGCTTCTAATTCTGAATTTGTACACTAGGAACAACTCAGGGCACTGGGGAGTGGGGTTAAGGCAAATGGATTCAGACAGACTTTCTGTTCTTGTAACCTTACCATTTTTGTTTTAATTTCAGAAACTGTCCCCTCCCCAGAAAGATAGTCTATTGAAATAGGCTGTGTTTTCATATCACTGTCTTGTGAGGTAAAAAAAACCCTATCCAACCTTGATTTTCTCATTGCCTGTTGCTTTGGAGTTTGTTCAGTATCCATCATTAATGAATTCACTCTTTGAATTTTAGTCCCTTCTCACTAGCCTCTGTGTTACTATCTTGCCCTACCTTTCTCTATATCTCCTGCCCTGTTTTTCTCCTTTTTTCGTATTTCTTTCTTTTTTCTTTAACGTCTTTATTGGAGTATAATTGCTTTACATTGTTGTGTTGGTTGCTGCTGTATAACAAAGTGAAGCAGCTATACATATACATATAACACCATTTCCCCTCCCTCTTGCATCTCCCTCCACCCTCCCTATGCCACCTCTCTAGGTGGTCACAAAGCACCAAGTTGATCTCCCTGTGCTGTGTGGCTGCTTCCCACTAGATATCTATTATACATTTGGTAGTGTATATATGTCAGTTGCACTCTCTCACTTCATCTTAGCTTACCCTTCCCTGCCCCCCCGTCCTCAAGTCCATTCTCTATGTCTGCGTCTTTATTCCTGTACTGCCCCTAGTTTCTTCAGAACTTTTTCTTTTGTTTTTTTTTAGATTCCATACATATGTGTTACCATACGGTATTTGTTTTTCTCTTTCTGACTTACTTCACTGTGTATGACAGACTCTAGGTCCATCCACCTCACTACAGATAACTCAATTTCAGTTCTTTATATGGCTGAGTAATATTCCATTGTATATATATGTGCCACATCTTCTTTATCCATTCATCTGTCGATGGACACTTAGGTTGCTTCCATGTCTTGGCTATTGTAAATAGTGCTGCAGTGAATATTGTGGTACATGACTCTTTGAATTATGGTTTTCTCAGGGTATATGCCCTGTAGTGGGACTGCTGGGTCATATGGTAGTTCTATTTTCAGTTTTTTATGGAACCTCCATACAGTTCTCCATAGTGGCTGTATCAATTTACATTCCCACCAACAGTGTAAGAGGGTTCCCTTTTCTCCACACCCTCTCCAGCATTTACTGTTTGTAGATTTTTTGATGATGGCCATTCTGACTGGTGTGAGGTGATATCTCATTGTAGTTTTGATTTGCATTTCCCTAATAATTAGTGATGTTGAGCAGCTTTTCATGTGCTTCTTGGCCATCTGTATGTATTCTTTGGAGAAATGTCTATTTAGGTCTTCTGCCCATTTTTGGATTGGGTTGTTTGTTTTTTGATATTGAGCAGCATGAGCTGCTTATATATTTTGGAGGTTAATCCTTTGTCAGTTGCTTCATTTGCAAATATTTTCTCCCACACTGAATGTTGTCTTTTCCTCTTGTTTATGGTTTCCTTTGCTATTCAAAAGCTTTTAAGTTTCATTAGGTCCCATTTGTTTATTTTTGTTTTTATTTGCATTTCTCTAGGAGGTGGGTCAAAAAGGATGTGGCTGTGATTTATGTCACAGAGTGTTCTTTCTTTGTTTTCCTCTAAGAGTTTTATAGTGTCTGACCTTACATTTAGGTCTTTAATCCATTTTGAGTGTATTTTTGTGTATGGTGTTAGGGTGTGTATACATACATATGTATGTATGTATAGAACTTATTTATTTGCCTGGTAAAATAAAAATTGAATAATCTAATAGATGGAAAATATTTTAGGATAGAAATCGTGCCACTTTTTAAAAAAATATAACTACTGCTCAGCACAAAGTCTTGCATTGTAGATATGCTCACTAATAGGTATAAAAAAGTAGATATAAACACAGACACACAAATATTTACAACATTCATTGAAATAACCCTCAAAACTAAAAGGAAAATCTCAAACCCTGAAGAATAATCGAACATTATTCACACAAAATCTAGTATCCTTGATGTAACTTCTGCTATCCAGCTGTGTTAATTTTTGGATTAGAAGTTTCATGCTGATTTTGTGCTACATGATCTGAAAATCCTTCATTCGTGCTGATCAGATTTAATTGGCAACACCTTAAATACAACACCTTAAATAGTATCTGTAAATTCAGAAGAGCTATCGATGTGGAATACTTAGAATATATTTTTTTGTCCAGTCTAATTTATTTGAAAAATCTGAATCTGATCCATTGCTGATTTTTTGGCTCACATTGTTTTTGTTTTGTTTTCAGAGTGACATTTTCCTTTTCTTTTTTATTTTTTTAAAATAGACTTCCTTTTTTTAAAGTGGCTTTAGGTTCACAGCAAAATTGAACAAAAGGTACAGAGCCATCCCACATACTCCTTGCCACGACACATGCACAGCCTTTGTCTTTATGAACATCCCTCACGAGAGCGGGACATTTGTTACAACTGATGAACCTACACTGACACAGCCTTACCATCCAGAGTCCGTAGTTTACCTAAGAGTTCACTCTTATGTGTTATACAGTCTATAGGTTTGGACAATGTAAAATTACGTGGCCACCATTGTAGTATCATACAATGTAGTTTTACTGCCCTAAAAATCCTCTTTGCTCTGCTTATTCGTCTTTCCCTTCACTCTAACCTCTGGCAACCACAGATTTTTCTTTTACTGTTTCTATAGTTTTGCCTTTTCTGGAATGTCATATAGTTGGGCTTATACAGTATTTAATCCTTTCAGATTGTCTTCTATCATTATTAGTAACGTGCATTTACAGCTCCTCCATGTTTTTTCATGACTTGATACTTCATTTCTTTTTAGCACTAAATAATATTCCGTTGTCTCCATGTTTTATCCATTCACCTACTGAAGGACATCTTGGTTGCTTCCAAGTTTTGTCAATTATGAATAAGGGTGCTATAAATATCCAAGTGCAGGTTTTTGTTTGACCATAAGTTTTCAACTTATTTGAGTTTATATTGTTTTCTTTTGTTTTTTAATGAACTTACTTCAAAAAATGCTCCCTGTAAAAAGAATCTGGCTACCTAACATTGAAATGTGGATTTCAAAGTATATTTCAAATACCTGAAAGTCTTATAGGATCACTGATGATGAAAGCAAGTAGATAGGGATGGTGGGTCTTGGGAATTTATCAGTCTCAGGGAAACTCAGGAGATCATAAGATAAGGTCGAGTTGCTGTGGGAAAGTAGTGGTTATTGCACAGTTTAGCAGTTAAGAAAATGCATCCAAAATGACTACCTGTTAAGTTCAGCCCACGCATTGGAACTTAACTGACAAGTTGGCACGTAGAAATGGACACCATGTACCCACATTTAGCACACGTTTAGTTCCCTGAATATATTGGCTCTTAAACTTTATTTTCAAGACCCTCTTGAACCAAGTGTCAGGCAGTATTCTCCATTGTACATGACATTCTTGAATGCTTGACAAGCTCATGGACAGAAAACTTCTGTGTCAGTATTTTTGACAGAGATACAGCCAAATAAAACAGGAAACACTAGAGATAAGGTAAGGAGTGGCGTTTTTAAATAATTTGTTTTCTTAAATTGATTAGACTTACTTCAGGCAATGGAGGAGATTATAGCAAGAGTCCATTCATTCTTGAGATATAAAGGACAAAATGTGTTGAAAATTAATTCCTAATGATTTGATCTCTTTCCAAAATGGTGCATATTAATTCCTGTATTAATTCCTGTCTCATGCATTGTGGTGCAAAGTATGATAGAACTTTGAATGAAAGGTCCTTGACAGTGAAGCATGGGAGGAAAGCACACTTTCTCTCTGTTAATTTTTATTATAAGTGAGAACACTGAGAACAGTTTATGTATGTGATTTATATTTGTTTGTATACCTATGAATATACACATTCGTATATATATTCATATATATGTGTATATATATATATATATGTATGTATATGGAGAAAGAACTATATAAAGACAGAGAGGCAGAGATACAGAGACAGAAAGAGAAGAGTTAATTCTGCGTTTTGACCATAGCTCTGTCTTTTCACAAAACACATTACATTCGTTCTTTTCACATATTATCATCTTCAGATGTGTCCTAAAAGAACAGTTTATACAAAGTGTTTTTCTTCTCAGAAGCTTGGCAAATGATCACAGTGATACTAAATGACTTTTCAAGCCACTTTAATTTGATGCTATACCCTTTTATTATCTTAGAAGGTAAGCAGTCCAGAAATGTTTTATTTTCTCTGTATATTTCACTTGTGTGTATATACATTTTAGAAACAAAATATAGGTAATTTTAAAGGAACAAATGGAAAGGAAAGCCAGCATTATACATTATCTCTGTATGGGCCTTAAGCCACAAAAAAAGTCACTTCTGAACTCTTGATTTGTTTTACTAGAGGGTATTTTAGAACTCATCTTTTCATCGCTTTGTTTTGACTATTACGTAAGAGACAAAATATAAAACCTTCATTAAATACCTATACAAGCTCATAAAACTTATTATGTGATATGAATATTAGTCCGTTTATGTTCATGTAGTTGTCCATTTGTTTTTCCTAGTGTACTTTAAGCATTTCTTTAAACATCTTCCGATATTTTTGGAATGAACAAAGTAGAGTATAAATAAGTAAGAATGCTATAAATGAATGATTTATAATAGAGTTCTAATGCAATAATGATCAACTTGATATCGCAAAACAAACAAAAAAAAGGCAGCAAATTTGGATTGAAAACTTGCCTTTGTCCATAGTTAGTCATAAGACTATAGGCAAGTCACTTCATCTGTCTGCCCTTCAGTTTCTTTCTATAAAATTAGAGATAGGAGGCAATTTGATAATGAGTGTGAAAGTGCTTTGAGAAACTTAACATGTATGAGTGGTGTAAAGGGCCTTTAAGATGCCATATTACAATGTTTTAAAGATAGCACTTTATGGAAGATATGTATTTCCTGCTGGATCCTGTTCATTTGTACAATTAGCATTGGCTACAATTGAGCGAACAATCATTTTCCTTGTTTAGTTTCCATAGATTGTACTTTTGAAGTTTAGCTTCAAATATTGCCAGCTTGCATTGGCTTCATTGGGTCCTTGAAACAGTAATGCCTCTTCTGCAGGAAATAATGAGCAAAACTGCCCTTAAAAAATCCCCATTCTAGATTCCAATATAATTGGAAAATAAACACTTCCCAGTTTCATATTTGCTGTCGGATTTTTCCATGCGCAAACCCCTACTACCTGTCCAACACTTGAAGGGAAGCATAGGGTTTGTGCATCACTCAAAGATGGGGTCCAAACATTGAGGTGCACTAAAGACGTGCAAGGACCAGTGCCACACTTAGTGGGAGTCATAATGTAGCCAGATTTACAAGATTAAAAAAAAATGGAAATAAAAAGAGACTATAAAACCAGGTAGTGAAGTTCTTGTTGTGCAGAGCAAAAAATAAATTCTTTCAAAATAAATTGCATGCAGAGAAAAAAATTTTCTCCACCAGTAGTAACCATAAGGGAAAGCGTTATTTCTATTTGAAATGAACAATTACTTACCTCTTGAAGTTTCAAACAGTCATTTTAAGCATAGGCTTTGTTATGATTCTACTAGCATTTACTGTAAATAAGGACATGTTATAATAGATCATGCTAATCAGCATATTCAAATAAAAAGGGGCATTCTTTTTAGAGAAAGAACGCCCTACACCTTTCTCTTAAATCGTTAAATATTTAAACTCAAAATGTTCTCAATATTCTGAATAAATATTTTTTAAGAACTGTAAATAAGTATAAAATAGTTAAGAAAACCAGTGACCATTATTCTCCAATTTTTATCATTTAATTTGTTTAAAAATTGATTATTAATTTTAGTTATTAATTGAAGAGTAGTACTGAATTTCTGTAGTCTAGATGCTGTCATCTAATGTATTTTCATCATGATTTCCAGTTTATGAAGTGCCTTGACGTACATTTTTATTTTGAAATAATACAAGTTTCTGTTACCTTTGTATGGGTGACTGAGAGATTCATAAGGAATTTATTTAAACATGTTTATATATATGAAAACTAGATACTAAGATATCCTTACTAAAATGTTTTATTAATTTGCTATGTAAATAATTGAAAATCACAATAACTGGAGCACATGGTAATTTTTATTTGTGAAATTTATACAGTTTGAAATGAACGTGCCAGGAGTCATCTATTTAATGGGATTTCAAAAGAATTTTCCTCAATATTACATCACAGTCCTACATTAGATGTTTACTTAAGTACAGAAACACTCAATTAAATTTGAAATGAAATAAGTAATTGTGCTTGTGCATCACTCCAAACGTATTTTTATGGGCTACGTGATGTAGTTAAGGGCTTTAAGATGTCTCTTCTCTACCTTGACATTTGAAATGTATTCCTGAGCTTAAAAGTTGCATATTAATTGTGTTCATCATTTTCTGAACTACCATAGGTGTCTTTGTAACTGAGAACACAATTTTTTTTGTATTTAGCTGACTTATTATATTGCTACTGGCACTCCAAATAAGTAGTAGATTAAAATACAACATTCTGATCAATTGTGAGCTTAAAATAACCCATATTTTATTTTATCTATTCTGCCAATAGTTTCTCTTAAACTTTCTAAAAAGTTTTAAATATCTATTTTAAAGGCCCTCTGTGATGTAAATATCATTACTAATATGGCCTGTCATCTCCTAAACATGGATCCTGGGGCTTAACTTTTAGTTTTGCACCTTAAGTAATTATAAAATTATTAACCTTTTCCCAATAGTGTTTTATTCCCTCCCATAATTTTTAGCTATTTCCAAATAGCCAAGCAATCAGATTCTATTTTTAGGTGCTTTCTTTCTGAATTCTCCTCCCTCTCCATTAATTTCATATGCTCCATACAGCTTTTAGATCTGATGATCAAACCCTCCCAATTAGGTGACAAGCATTTTTTATGTGGTAACATCCAACAGACAGAAATGTGATATTATTAGATAGAAAACATGAGAGCATATGCTTTGCTAGGTGAAAGAATCACAGTTATAGTGTTATAATCTTCATAGTTGAAATGGGAAGAACAGGCATACCTAGAACTGAGGGATGAGGTTAGGACTGGCTTTACATTGAATGAGATCCTTGAACTGTGCCTATATAGGTGTTTGTTTTATATACCTAGATAGCAGAACCAGAAAACGTCGGTAACAAGATTCACCAAAGGCATTCTGCATGGCAACTGCCAGCATACATCTTAAAAATATATTTGTACATTAATGAAGACAGCAAATGGCATGAGAACCTGTGTACCTAAACTTATATATATATACAGAATTAGGTAACGGAGTAGGAAAGATAAACAGGTCTCTTTCTATATGGCCTTTCACTTGAGTGAATTGCATAATGGCTGCTTTAGAGCAGGCAAAATCTTCCCTGAAGAAAGGGAAAAAAACAGACATAGTTTTCTCTGCACACTTTGAAATGTAAGAATACTTAATGCAATGCCATTATTGAAAATAAAACAAAAATAGGAGGAGCTAAGATGGACTTATGCATGGACCTGACAAGAAAGGCAAACAAGTGTTCTCAATGGAAGGCTGATGCGATGGGAGATGAAAGCGGGAGGGGTCATTCTCAGTAAAGAAGAAACGTCAGGCACCATAAGCAAAAATAAAGAGGTATGAAATCAGCCTGACATCTCAGGAAATATGAGTAATTTGTTTAATTTCAGCATTCATACAGACAGGAGACACTGGAGTGAATCAGTGTCTAGGAGGGCAGTCCTGCATTTAGAAGGCAAATGAAAGATCAGAAGAGCCTCTTATGCTGTTACCATTATAAAACTTTCTAACATCATTCTTAGATAACAGTGGGTGGGGAGGGGCACTGGTGTTTTATCAGTGTATTAAGGTAATTAGCTTTGAAATTTAAAGAGTCATATGAGTAGCATTATGGGGAAGGGATAGGAAGAATTTGAAGACTGGTCAGTGACGGTTTTACAAGTTCAGTTCTGAACTAAGAAGAAATGGGAATGAAGGGGAAAATCAGGTGTTAAGAAGCTAGAGATGATAGCACTTGATGAAGGATTAGTTTTCGAGGGAAGGAGGAAGAGTGGGATAAATTAGTTGAGAAATTGAAGTTGGAAAGAAACCTTTCAAATGGTGATTGTGAATTGATGAAATTTAGGATACTAAGGAAAAGGAAAGGAAACAGTCAGTAAAAGGAGGCTTTTAGAGCTCTCTTGGGAGGCTAGAATTGATGGAGTTGAGAAACTCCTGCATTGTCTAAAATTAAAAATTTTCCCTTGTAGTTTTACATATACTTATAGTTAGTCTGATCTGTGATAAGCACCCAGTTGGCATTGAGGGGTAGGTTCTTATTTATGTAAATTTATGTAAATTTTGGTAGCCAATATTATTCTAACTTTTCAGAAGTTTAAAATCTCACATAATCAAAACTGTTTAAAATTTTTCTTCATCGTTAAATAATACCAACTTTCAATTAATATCAGGGATAAAGGGGATATGGTAGCTTCTTGAAAACAGTTCTACTTCCCCCTACCATCCACTATTAACTATGAAAATAATTTAAAATATGAAAATTATATTTGTAAGTTTTCCATTTTCTTTTTTTTTTTTTTTTTTTGCGGTACCCGGGCCTCTCACTCTCTTGTGGCCTCTCCCGTTGCGGAGCACAGGCTCTGGACGCACAGGCTCAGCGGCCATGGCTCACGGGCCCAGCTGCTCCGCGGCATATGGGATCCTCCCGGACCGGGGCACGAACCCGTGTCCCCTGCATTGGCAGGCAGACTCTCAACCACTGTGCCACCAGGGAAGCCCCCATTTTCATTTTTTACCAATACTAATATTAAAGTTTTATAAATATATTTCAATTATTTCTTTTTACAGCACCCAGGCATAATTTATTAGCATTATTCTGTTTGTCACTGATGTAATCATTCTTTAATACAGGTTTGTTTCACTGAAATGTTTTATAAATACAAAAGACTAAATCAGATATTATGTTATATTAAATATCTTAATTTTAAATATAAAGACCTAAAAATTAAAATACTTTTGAATTATAGGAATTTAAATCTTAGTTTTCAAATAAACTTTAAATTGACCATTTAATACTTGTTTCTTAAAAGTAAAATCCTCTCTGAGCATATATTTGGCATGAGAAGACTGGGATCTTAAGACGGTTGAGTCTTCAAGGCTTCTTTCACACAAAGTTTTCTTACTCTCTAATACTGTCTAAAACATAAAAGTAAATGCAGCTATCACAGTATTGAAATTAAAAAAAAAAGCTGTTAGCAATATGTGATACTTTTAGAAAATATGTTATCCTGAAGTTGTAGCTTATTAGTTAAAAAAAGTTGACATTTAAAGATTTATCTGTTATGAACTAGCCATCTCGCTAAAGCATCAAAAAGAAATTCCTCTGTAAAAAGTCTTAAATGAAGCTTAAATTTGTATTTATTTAAATGTATTACTTAACTAAAGTATTCTTAAATACTTTTACAACTATGCTTGTAATTGTGGCAAACTGATGTAAGGGTATTGAAAGAATACGCCTAAGTTAAAATATGTTCTGTATTCCATTTTTCATAAAAATGATGCCAGGTAAACAGCCTGGAAAAACGTTTTAAGGAATAGAAGAGTGCTTATGGAGATTTGTGGTATTTGTAGTCATCAGTCAGTCCCCCAAAATATTTTAGCAAACTTTTGCCACTCCAGTGGGGTTTTGTTTTGCTATATCCAAGTGGAGCTTTCTGCTCAAAGTGACTAATTATTTTGTATCTAATCAGGACAGGCAGTACATGTCAGCTCAGGCTTTTATCCCCTTTTTTAGTGAATGTTTTATGATTGGCATGTAGCTGTAGTGGATTTTGCCTGAATGACAGTTGTCAACCCTCAGTGGACCATATGCTACGATTGGTAGAGTTGCTGTCAGCTGCCAATCAGCCATCTGGAATAATGCTTACTAAGTAGTCTAAAGATTACTCAGAAGTATAGGCAAGAGCCAGCAGCCACTGGAATAGGTCTTGATCCCTTCACACCAAAACCAGCATGTCACCTTAACAGTTAAGTCTCTTAGAGGCATAAAGAAGGGTTATTTTTCTTGACAATACATTTTATAATCATATTTAGCAAGGCATGGGTTTCATAGAGATGTGAAGCTCTACATTCTATTTATTTGGGAGAAATCTAGACATTTTACTGGAAAGATGTTCACAGCTAAAATGATAGTATGAATGCTAGCCAAAAACATGGCCACTAGTTTTCATGTACCATCACTGCTGTCAAAGGATAGGCTGTTATTAAAAGTACAGATTTATTAATACTTACTATTTTTAAATGCTTCACAAACAAGTAATAAATTAAAGGAAAAATGAGATCCCAAGTGCCTCTTTTCAGCAATAATATAGAGCCTTTGTGTAGACTTCTCTTGTAGAATAATTTTCTTAGTATTGACATACTGGGGTGTCTGACATCTTTGTTATCTAAAAAATGTTTGAGAAATATACTTAGCTCTGAAATTTATGGCCCTTGGAATTGTTAGGAACACTGACAGTCCTCCTTTGTTAATGTGCATCCTACATACATGTAAGCAGAAGAATAGAAGTTTGGGTGATGTTTACGACCATAATATTGTTCAGGCCCACATCTCAAAACCAAGAGTAATTTTTGATTTTCTTCTCTGCCTCTGAGAAAGCTAAAATCTACTTAGGTAGAAGCAAAGATAACAAGTGAAAAGCTGGTCCTTACTTTGATTAATGCACATCACCAGTTGTTTCTGCCGTAGGGGAGACATCCCTTTGTCATTACCAAGCACACTGCTATCTCATCCAGCCTCCTTAACTGAGAATGGAACTCTCTGTAAGACATCTGGAAAAGAGATGCATATATATTGATGGCTTTAAAACAAAGCAATACTGACCAGTTTTCATAGGAAAACCTTTATATTTCTGCTTTTGGTGAAAACCACAGGTTTTTTTAGTAAAACTACGCATAATTATACACACAAATCCTTTGAAGACTCTTAGGCTTTTGAAGAGATTAAGTACAAACAAGGCAACTGAGAGAGAAAACAAGAGTAAGGACCTCATTAAGGAAAAATAAAATAACTCTAAGCAATGAGGTTACCCATGAAATGTGAATGATTTACCTTAAACTTGGAGTTTTATTTAACACCTTTTAGTAAAGATGGATTTTACCATTTAAAAAAGCCAAAAGAGTAGCTGATTTTAGCAGAAATGCCATAGTGAATTATGGAAAGTGATGTCCACATGAAAGGCAAGGTGTATGCAATGACTCTTAAGTATTGGCTTTATAGTTACATTATGTTCTGTTATAAAAATGCAAACAGTGGAATAATCCACATTTAAAATGTATTGATAATTGTGTCATTTATATGTGCATGTGTGTATATGTGCATATATATAATTGAATAGATAAGTACTAGTATCTGCAAAGAAATAGCACAACTTAAAAAGATGAGCAAAAAAGTAAATAAAAATTGTGTATTAATTATTATTGTAATCACATGTACAGCATGTGTTTTAATATATTTTAGAATAATTGAGTCAGCCTGCTATTAGTTTAATTAAATCTTTTACACCTTCTTGATTAGACAGCTAGTTTAATGACATCTTCCACACTTTGAGCGGTGAAGTGTGGCTCATTTTAAAGTTCTGTAATGAGAAGGAAAATATATATCTGATGAACATCTAGACAGAATAAAAAAAAATGAGTTTTCACTTGTGCAAAAACATCAGAAACCAGAGATGATTAGCATTTTGCTTAAGACAAGTTTAGTTTGAGCATGATGTAACTGGCCATTAAATGGGTGAAAACCTCTATAAGGGATTTTACTCTACAGGGGACATACCTCAGTTGCTTGAAGAGCAAAATAGCGACTTACGTGTGTGTGTGTGTGTGTGTGTGTGTTTTGATGTATATTTAGGCAAATATCATTACTGTAAAGATGAGCAAAGAATGTTCTGGTGAGTTGACAGGTAACATAAGAAGAAAATACTCATCTAATGTGTTATAAAGTATGTATAAGACTGGGAATAAAACAAGATTGGCTTCCTTTATTTAGCACTTTAATATTTCAGTAAGTCGTTTATAAAGCAAACATTTGGATAGCTCTAATGAGCTGAGTGTAAGCTGCCAGCAAGCTCAGCAGCCATTTTATATTTACTATAAAATTATCATTGGTCTCTGGAGCTGGTTATTTATAGCTTGAGTCCTAAGACTCTTATCAAATTGTTTATTTTTATATTGGTTCAAATTATATGGAGTTTCATATAAAAATATGAACCCTATATATAGAAGCTCTATTTTCACCTTTATTAAGCTAAAGAAAGTAATCAGTTTGCCTTTGCATTTTAAATTCGAATGCAAGTCTAAAGTTCTGTAATGCATAAACCCCTACTATTTTGATAGGGTAAGACTGTTCATTTAATTATTCACTTTATGTTAAAAAGTAATTATTAGGAAAGCAGAACCAGCATGCTACTCAGTAATAATGGCAAAAATATTAATATCTCTTACACTTTTATTTATTTCCAACAGGGTGTTTGGTTTAGTTTTTAAAGGGGAAATATAGCAGTGAATAGTTAGCACATAAATCCTTTGAACGGTGGCCATTTACCACTTGTGAACATGAGAAACTCAGTGACTCTAGGTGTCCAAATGCCTTTGCTTTTTCTGGTTATGCTACATAGGGCTCTGTAGTACTTTGCCGCATTTTATTATCTACAACATGTCCTTTGTAAGAGAGGTAACAGAGAGTATCAGTAGAACCCCAGGAGAGCAACCGCATTGAGACTCTCCCGTGTCTGACTGCTGACGTGTTACTTTTTTGACAAATTTATAGTTTTCAACTCCTCCTATTTAAATGGTAAATGAAGACATATGATGGATCGTTGCCACAGAGACCCATTTATGGACAGTATTGCTGTTGTGGGAATAATAGTTCTGAACAGTTAACTGAAAACATAATAACAGATCTCATAATGCCTGTGAGAGAGGCAAAAAGGAAAACAATACTATTAAGCTTTATTTAAGGCTATTTTCATTTAGATACCGTATTTTGTGAACCTCAATATTTAATTACAATATATTATGGCTTCATAACAATAAATATAGTACATGCCCCATTCATCTAATATTAATGTATTGTTCTTCATAAAGTCCCCAGATAGGACCATGTTGTTGCCGTCAATTCTTCATTTTGAACTCTCCAATGTAGACCTTTAACTTCAACAACATTTTTGAAGCATAATCTATTATTGTGCTTCTAAAACAAACAAGACTTTTTTTTCAGTCACTGAAGTAGCTTTATGCAATTAGTATATCAGCTTATAAAAAGGAACACACCCTCTACTGCAAAATCTTAGTGAGAAGTCCAGACTTATAGAGGATTCAATCTTTCATCAATATTTGAAAGAAAAAGAAAAACAAATAGTGGAAGGAATTGTAGATTCCAACTCCTTTCTGAGATCAAAAGGATTCATTCCAAACCTAAAAACATACACTGGAACTCACCATGTATTTATATTCATCATGGACTTAAAACTCTGATATTAATTGTGATTTTTAAGTATGAGTACATTTGCTTTCAGATACTTGGACATTTAAACTCCATTCCCCTTATTTTTGCCATAATGTATCACTTTAAACAATTGCCATGACTCTATATTCAGAGAGGAATCTTTGAAGCATGACTTCTTATCACCACATGAAACATTGCTGCTTTAACTCTTGTGATTATAATATGCTTTGAATGCTACTGGGGACTATCTTTGAGAAATTTACTAATAAAGTGAAAAAAAGGAGTGATGTTAGTGTGTCTTTATGTAAAAAGAATGTGATCGTGATCTTTTTTAGAATGCGGACTGAGTCATATACATCTTTTAATCGCAACGCCTGGAGCATATTAGGTACTCAGTAAATATTTATGTGATGAATACTTTTTTTAAAATTCTTATATAAGTCCTCATACTAAATTATGATACTGTGTCTGGATCAACCTTTCTGAGTTTCCACTGAGATTTTTGGAATAATCGTAAAGGACTTGTGTTATCATCAAAATGGAGATAGTTAGCTAAGGTAAGAAAAATTAAAATGGAAGAACACTAAGATTATAACTGAAATTGAGCACCAAATGGGAAGAAAACCAGAAATCAAGTGAAAGAAAATATCAAGATTCTTCAAAAGGGATGGCTGCTGAAGGGTGGTTAAGAAACTAAATCTGTGAATACTGACAATGTAGAGTCATACAGCAGTCATGTATGATATAAAATGCCTTGTAGAACTAGTGTATAGAAACTAAAGTGTACATCATGAAACAAACTGGGCAGTAAGCTCTATTGTTATAATTTATCATCTCCTTAAAATGGTTCATTACAAATAGAAGTGATATTTTCTTATATTTGTTAGTTATTATAGTCAATCAGAAATGGCTGAAGAATTTTAAAAGAAATATAGTTCACAACTGTTCTATCTGGCCCAGTCTCACCACTTTTATTGAACATTGTATTGGAAGTCCTAGCCACAGCAATCAGACAAGGAAAAGAAATAAAAGGAATCCAAACTGGAAAGGAATAAGTGAAACTGTCATTGTTTGCAGATGACATGATACTGTACATATAAAATCCTAAAGATGCCAACAAAAAAACTGCTAGAACTCATCAATGAATTCAGTATGAAGGATACAAAATTAATATACAGATATCTGTTGTATTTCTATATACTAACAACAAACTATCAGAAAGAGAAATTAAGGAAACAATCCCATTTGCCATCCCATAGAAAATAATAAAATACCTAGGAATAATCCTATTTAAGGAGGTAAAAGATCTGTATTCTGAAAACTACAAGATACTGATGAAAGAAATTGAAGAGGACACAGATGGGAAGATACAACATGTTGCCATGGATTGGAAGAATTAATATTGTTAAAATGACTATATTACCTAAGGCAATATAAGATTCAATGCAATCCCTATCAAAATGCCAGTGACATATTTCACAGAATTAGAACAAATTATTTTAAAATTTTTATGGAACAACAAAAGACCCTGAATAACCAAAACAATCTTGAGAAAGAAGAGAGTAGGAAGTATCATGTTCCCTATCTTCAGACTGAACTGCAAAGCTATAGTAACCAAGAGTATGGTACTGGCACAAAGACCGACATATAGATCAATGGGAAAGAATAGAGAGCCCAGAAATAAACCCTCACACTTATGGTCAGTTAATGTATGACAAAGGAGGCAAAATATACAATGGAGAAAAGACAGTTGCTTCAATGTGGTGCTGGGAAAACTGGACAGCTACATGTAAAAGAATGAAATGAGAACATTTCCTCACACCGTATGCAAAAATAAACTCACAATGGATTAAAGACCTAAATGTAAGACTGGAAACCATAAAACTCCTAGAAGAAAGCAGAGATAGATCACTCTTTGACATAAATTTTAGCTATATATATATATATATATATATATATATATATGTGTGTGTGTGTGTGTGTGTGTGTGTGTGTGTGTGTGTGTGTGTGTGTATATATATTTTGCTTGTTTGTTTTGTTTTCTGTCTCTGTCTCCTAAGGCAAAGGAAACAAAAACAAAACATAGGCAGACCACTCTTTGACATAAAGCACAGCAATATCTTTTTGGATCCACCTCCTATAGTAATGAAAATAAAAACAAAAATAAACAAATGGGACCTAATTAAACTGTGCAAAGGAAACCATGAACAAAATGAAAAGGCAACTACTGAATGGGAGAAAATATTTGCAAATGATATGACTGATAAGGGGTTAACATCCAAAATATATAAACAGCTCATACAACTCAACAGCAAAAAAGCAAACAACCCAATTTAAAAAATGAGCAGAAGCCTGAATAGACATTTTTCCAAAGAAGACATAAAGATAGCCAACAGGCACATGGAAGGATGCTCAACATTGCTAATCATCAGAGAAATACAAACCAAAAATAACAAATGCTGAAGAGGATGTAGAGAAAAGAGAACACTTTCACACTGTTGGTGGGAATAAAAATTGGTGCAGCTGCTGTGGAAAACAATATGGAGGTTCCTCAAAAAACTAAAGATAGAACTGCCATAAGATCCAGTAATTTCACTCTTGTGTATATATCTGAAGAAATTGAAAACACTAATTTGAAAAGATACAGGCACCCCAAAGTTCATAGCATTATTTACAATAGCCAAGATATGTAAGCAACCTACGTGTCCCTCAACAGATGAATGGATAAAGAAGATGTGAGATACAGATATCTATAGAGATATAGAGATATAGATATAGATAACTCAGGCACAAAAAAGAATGAAATTCTGCCATTTCCAACAACATGGATGGACCTGGAGGGTATTATGCTTAATGAAATAAGTCAGGCAGAGAAAGGAAAATACTGTATGTTATCACTTATATGTCAAATCTAAAATATAAAACAAACTAGTGAATATAACAACAACAACAACAGAAAAAAAAAAGAGTCACAGATATAGAGAACAAACTAGTGCCTATCAGTGGAGAGAGCTAAGGGTGGGGGCAGGCAAGAAGGGGTAGAAAATTAAGAGGTACAATCTACTATGCATAAAATAAATAAGCTACAAGGTTATATTGTACAGCACAGAGAATATTGCCGATATTTTATGGTAACTATAAATGGATTATAATCTATAAAATTTCTGAATCACTATGTTGTATAGCTGAAACTAATATTGTAAATCAACTGTACCTCAATAAAAATAATAACTTAAAATAAACTCGTCAGGCTTCCCTGGTGGCACAGTGGTTGAGAGTCCGCCTGCTGATGCAGGGGACACGGATTCGTGCCCCGGTCAGGGAAGATCTCACATGCTGTGGAGCGGCTGGGCCCGTGAGCCATGGCCGCTGAGCCTGCGCATCCGGAGCCTGTGCTCCGCAACAGGAGAGGCCACAACAGTGAGAGGCCCGCGTACCGCAAAAATAAATAAATAAATAAATAATAAATAAATAAAAAATAAACTCTTCTATCTGCATATGGTTGCCATCACAATGAAATGAGGAAAATTAGGGTGGGAAGCACAAGGAAAATGTAATTCAGTTTGAGGTCTAAATGGCATGTAGACTTGGTGAAGGAACTCCTCCACTAATCTGAGATGTAGAACTTACTTTCTGAAGTAGTAAATTTTATTATAGATGGTAAATACAAGTTGATCTAGATGAAAAGGTGAAGCAACTCCTGTAATAGTAAAGAAAATATGGAAATCTTAGAATGGTAGGGCTAAATCAAATAATATCCATTCATTATCATAAGTGATCAAAAATGAAATGAGGGATGCATTTAACTCTGACAGGGCAGGGAGCACACAGAACTTTTTAAAGCATATTTAAGTGGATAGGGCACACGTAATTGAGAATGGATGAGAAAACGTAGCTCAAAACTATAAGTGCTGTTTGATGAAATTTAAGACATGTAATAACAAAGACATTTGAATCCATTTGGGCTAAGGAATATGAGTTCAATTATTTTTTCAGAACAAGAAAATAAGGTAATGTACCCATTTCTTGGAGAAGAATACAGTGCATTTCTCCTGGCCATTTAGCTGGGCCAGCCTACCTATCACTTATATCGTGAATGACAAAAACAAGAAATAAAGAGTGAAAATAGTGTAAATTGCTCAGCAAGAGTTTTTTTTCTGACTCACAATCACTCTCATCCTTAGCCAAAGATTTCTAACTCTTTCCTAATTTAGTTCTAGTCTCTAAGTCTAGATTAATGGCACCCCATGCATGATAATGAAAGCATCTGCAGAATTTCTGAGCCACTGTCAATATTCCCTGAGAAATCCGAAAGATTTTTACAGATGTCAAAGGACAAGAGATTACCTCTTCCTCATCTGAATAAGAGAGCATGAATTCTGCCTGAGAGTAAACTCAGTGTTAATTCCTGGAAAAAAAAAGAAAAGTGTAAAATCAATTATGAACTAGAATGTAAAAATTCGAAAATTTATTGGTGATCCTTAGAAGCTAATATATGTTGATTAAAAATGTCATGCAAATTATTAATATCATTATTTCCATTATTTGGAACTACATTTTATCATTATGTTCAGAGCTTGGATATTATATAATGACATAGCTAATTGTTCATAAATGGTAGTGTTGTTGTAAATTGTTGATTCTTGTAATGTTGAATTTCAGCATTATGATGTTGAATTTTCCTTTGTTAAGCCTTAAGAATCGACCGGATCAATATAACAAGGATTCTTTAATTTAGTGCCCATGGAAAAGCAGTAGACTTTTGTTTAAAATGTAGATTTCCATTTGCTCCTCTAGAGATTCTAATTCAGTGCAGTTGGAGGTACAGTCCAGGGATCTTTATTTTTATAAACATTTCAGGTTATTAGGATGCACATGGCCCTTGAACCACATTCTGAGAAATACTGAATTTAGCCTGAGTCAGAAAAGAGATTGAAAACATCAGCTTTGAGGAATGCTGTAATTAGAAAAATCATCTTTAAATTTAGGAGCCAACAATTGAGGAGGTATACAATGCTATACACGGGAATTTAGGAAGAATATGTTAGAATTCATATTTATATTTGCTTTTACTGTAACAACTAAGGATATAAACTTTTATAGTAATTACTATACAGATCATCACTGGCACCCTCACTGAGTCTCATGTTAGAGATCCCTGTATCATACACAGTCTAAGAAGTATCAGAGATATTGTGTATGTTGGTTAAAGGTGTGGGCTCTGGAGCCTGGCCTCCTACATTTGAGTCCTGGCTCTACAATGGGCAAATTCTTTCAGATCCTTGTGCCCATTTTTTTCTCATCCATGAAATGGGAATTATAATATCACCTACTTCATGGGCTCAATGTAAAGACTAAATGAGTTACATGTAAACTGTTTAGAACAATTCCTGGTACATATTAAGCTCCTCCAAAAAATAGTAGTTTCTGATCTTTTTATTCCCTCTTTTTCCTCCCCCTTTTAATCATTTATTATTATTATTACCATTATTACCATTACTTTAATGATCATTTTCATCTTAAGGGGAGAATGGAAATTAAACAATCCAAAGGTGTTGAAAGTGGTACTCTTTATCTTTTGTTCACAGTGAATACATTGCATTACAAATTGGATTACCCATGACTGGTTAAACTGAGCAATTATGGAAGTAAACATTCTAGTGTGAGAGTGAGAGTGGTTAGGAGCAAACCTTTACCAAATAAATAATAGCAAATATTAAAAATAGGTTTATATATTGAATTATCTAGTTTTAAGTAAAATATTCCTCACTAAATGGATGGGCAGCTTTAAAATATTAATGCAAAGAAATTTTAGGTTGCATATAATAATGATAATGCATGCACAGGAAATAACAAGAAAATGACATAGTAGAACGTTTCTATTGTAAATCCTAATTGGTCCTCTTTGTTGGCACTTCATGAGATGAGAACAATCAGGAGATCAGTCTAAAGATTTTGTTTTGTTTGTTCTGTTTTTATTTTTAAATTTATCAAGTAGTCTATTTGAAATACATTTTTTAATCATCAACAGTATATCTTGCCCCAAATGTATATCCTACCCTTATCTAGTATTTGCAAATGATTGATAATAAAGCCATTGTGACTAGACAGCATTTAAAAATGTTGTCATTTTGTCTTTATCTCAATTTTTTTCATTTTTGTACAGTGTTTATAATGTCCATAATTGGTTATAAAAACACTGTGGAAGTTTGCTCAATTATTTTTTAATGGATAGAGTTTTAGATTAAAAAAAAAAAGGTATGTCTTCTATGATTCATAGGTCTGGTAGGAGTAGTAAACACCAGTAAAGGTCAGAGGAAAGGAGAATCCAGTGGACTAGGAACAAAGCAGCAGAGAATGGTGTCATGGAAGTCAAAATAACAGAGAGCTTAAAAGGAAGTTAGGTCATCTTTGTTGAGTGCTGATAAGATAGCACATAATTTGAGGCCTGAAAACTATCTGGTAGATTTTGCAACATGGAAGTTGGTGATTTTTATACAAGTAGATTCTTTATTGCTATGACGTTTTTGTCTCCAAACCAACATAGACCCTACAATGGAGCATCTTTTGTGTAGAAAGAGCTAAGAAAAGAAAACTTTAGTACTAAAGACAGACTTAGTGGTATCCCTGACCACTTATCAACCAAGTCTTAATATTAGTCTCAGTTCTCCAAAGAAACAAAACCATTACGTGAGATGGGTGGTTAGATAGATAGATCGATAGATAGATCAATAGATATTTATTATACGGCATTGGCTCACAAGGTTATGTTAGCTGAGAAGTCCCAGGATCTGCAGTCAGTAAACTGGAGAACACTGGAGAGCTGATGGTGTAAGTTCCAGTCTAAGTTCAAATGCAGAAAACCAGTGTCCCAGCTAGAAGACAGTCAGACAGAGAGAATGGATTCTCTCTTACTCCACCTTTTTGTTCTATGCAGGCCTTTGATGGAATGGATGGGGTCTGCCCACACTGGGAAGGACAGTCTGCTTTTTACTCAGCCTACTGATTCAAATGTTAATCTCATCCAGAAACAATATCACAGACACACCTAGAATAATGTTTAACCAAATATCTGGACACCCTGTACCCAGTCAAGTTGGCACATAAAATTAACCATCCTCCTATAAATCCTCCTAGTGTAATCAGAGTGCAGGGAAATGCGTGCCAAGGAAAAGTGAGAGTAAAGACTATTCCCAGAAGGAATCCAGTCCTGGTCCCTCTTTCCTGGTCAGTGTGTGGGATAAAGGAGACAGGAACTCACTTACAGGAGTGCTTAGAAATCTAACGATGCCCGTCTGCCATGTAGCTTTGTTGTCCAAGTAGTGATTTATCCTTAGAAATAATTTCCTTTCATTTTCCATCCAGCTGTTTCTTCCTTCTCCCTCCTCCCTCCACCATTAACACTACTGTGTTTTAGACACTGTCCTGGGCCTTGGGAATAAAGCAAGAACAAAACAATGTTTCTGTGAATACGGAGCCGAACATTCCAGGATGGAAGTTGGAGGGACCAAACCTTAACCAATTAAATAATAAAAAAAAATTAAAATGAACAGATATACCAGATGGTGGTGAATGCTGTGGAGACAATGCATAGAAGGATAGGAAATGTGTGTGTGTGTGTGTGTGTGTGTGTGTGTGTGTGTGTGTTAGAGGGGAGGCTGTATTTTAAACAGTGTGGTCAGGGAAGGCCCCACTGTATGAGGAAAACCCTCACAACTAAATCCTACTTTCTGTTTAATTAACCAAGGGCAAAGGGACACACAAAATTAACCAGGGGCAAAACATTTTTCATTTATAGTGTTTTAAATTATACCAATGCAAAACATATAATGCTAATATATTTGTCTTGAGCTGGATATGAGCATAGCCTTGCTACATTAATAGATTTAATGCTTTTAGATGCTGAAGAACTTTGAAGATTTATAATTATACCATTATTATGCTTTCTTCATTTCCACTGCCTTTTAAAACAATAACAAGCACCATATATTTCATCCTGCCTTGTAGTTTTAATAGAAAATAATCTACATTACTTAATCATTTGTCTTTCATGGTTTCTTTCCCATTTCTTCTCCCTTTTCTCTGCTTTCAGAGAAGTCATTAACTAATCTCTTTAACTCCATAAATAAGATGATATAATCACAGTATAAATGTTTTAAAACTTGAAGAAAAAAAAACACCTAGAGTCATTTAATGAAATCCTGAAGATATGTTAAAACTGAAGTGCTGCTGGTGAACTAATGGAAGATTTGAATTTTCAAATACTGAAGACTAGAATGCTTCTCTAGTTGCGATTAATTTCATGTTGGCTATACTCAGAGCTGCTTGTCTTAGGACCCAGTAATCCTTATTTCCTCATGGGGAAGGGTCTTCCTTGACACTTTTGTTTTCCAATTTTATGTTGAATTCTCTGGCTTGTTTCTAATATTACCTTATAGCATGTATTATTGAATGCTTCAGAATCTAAATTCATTCTTTCATGTATCATTCTTGATAAAGGAGGCACATAAATATCACTCTATTTATTATTAACTACAATACGTAGTTACTTTTTAGCTAAAATGTTCACATTGTAATAACTTACCAAAAGCATATTATACTCGCTATACTTATTAGTTATACCCACAAACTAAATGTATTAAGATTGTAAAGAAAGAAGACAGGAAGGCCCGGTCAAGACAAGGGATCCTTCAGGGATCACTTGGAGATCTCAAAGAGGAGGAAAATAGCAAAATCCAAATAACAAGGAATTCTTAAAAATCTTTAGAAATATTCATAAATTTTATAGGGACACACTACACTGATAGATTATTAGAATATATTGTGTTTTGAAGATTTCTAATAGTTTTCTTACTATTACTTGATTGATTAGAGCTGAACTATCTTTAATGTTCTATCAATATCATCTGTTCCTACGAAAGGAATTCTTGCTATATATGTGAAACATTTCTAGTTCTATATAAAAAAAGAAGTGAATGGAGCATAGAAACATCTATACCCACACAGTTTACTGTCTTCACTAACACAAGCTTATAATTCCACTACTTCATCATCATGACTTTACTCTTAAGGGAAACACTTGCCAGGGAAGATAAAAGTTGTGAGAAACTTGTTTATTTCAGGGGCTTTCCATAAAATTCATTTAAATGGACATCAGGCCAAGCAACTTTTTGATAGCATCAACCAAATGTTTATTTTCTAAGACTTTTTGAACCCTCACATCAAAACCCTCCCCTTGCTTTGTCCATCAGTTTTAAACTATTATATCAGAATTTGTGCCCCATCTGACCTTAGCCCCTATATGGAAAGACCCACTTTGAGCCAGATCACCAAACCTCATAAATATCCTGATATTGCCCTCCCTACTAAGACAGAAATTCCTAAGTCTCTGTCGAGGTAGTGATCTGCTTTAGTAAGTAAGAATAAACTCACTTTTGCCATATCCACAGTTATTTTGTGGTATTTTCTGGGAGCCTGTAATTGACAGGGATGAATTCGAACTATTTGTTTGCTCATTAGCATCTTGATTTAACTTAAACATTTTCTCATCAGTTTCTCCCCCACCCAGTTTTACTGAGGTATAATTAACATATAAGATTTGTATATGCTTGAGGTATACAACATAATGATTTGATATGTATCTATAGAGAAATGATTATCAAAGTAAGTTCAGTTATGGTTGTTCACCTCACAGAGTTACCAAGTTTTTTCTTGTGATGAGAACTTTTAAGATCTGCTTTCTTAGCCTTATCACTTTCTTTTTCATAACAGGACATGCACTTTAACTTCCCAGTAAGTGTGATATGCTTACCTTCTCTGCACATTTATTTAACACTCAATACCTTCCCCATTTTTTTTTCAAATTCTTTGATCTTAGTATCACTCATCTTGAACATTCCTATCTCAAAAGTGTTATGAATTTTTAATATACTCTCTTTTTCCTGTCTTTGAGGAAAAAAACGGTCTTTGTTGTCTTTCAAGATTAATCTTGGAATTGTACCTCAATAAAGCCTTAAAAATTAATCTTGGTCACTGTGAGACAATACTTATTTCTTAACCAAAGTTACAAGAGATTTCAAAAGTTGATATAGATCACTTAAAGGCAAAGAAACTCATACTATCTGTTATAAAAAGCAGCATTTCAAGAAAACTTTGGAGGGAGAAACCAAATCCGATTGTCCTAACTCATTCCCAACAATATCCGTTTACCCAAGTAGATTTAATCCAATCTTAGAAAGTCCTGATTATGCCCAACTCTTTCTTACAGTGACCTGTGATCTTATTTGACCAAGTGTTTTAAAACTTTTTGACAGGCTTCCCAAATATCAAATTTTAATTAAAGTTCTTTTGATCTCCAGCTAACTTTGGGATACTTCAGAGGGCCCCTGAGGTATCTCAAAGAGAAATATTTAACTAGGATTATTTGGTATGTAAAGTGTAATCATTCACAATTCTCGTTATAGTAACCAAGTTTCTTTATCAATTACAATGTAACCACATGTTTAACCATGCCTTTTAATTCTTTTGTTATTTATAGAAATTTTTGCACTCTGGTGCTGTTACAAAAAGTGCTTCATCATCAAGATGATGGCTACACGAGGATTCCAGCCCATACTGACTTAACACAAGGAGTTGTCCTGCCCCTGGGTACCCTAGATCAGGCACCCAGAGATTTTTTTACTCCCTGACAGGCAGGTCGATGCCCCCTACTCAGCCTTGAAGCAGTTACAGAAGACAGACTGTTGCCCCTCTGCTTCCCATAAGAATATGAGAGTAAAATCTCTGAGGGAGGAATGAAACAGGAGGGAAGGGGGCAGGGCACAACCTATAAAAGAATGATATAGCCATAGGACATGACAAAAACTGCTTAGAACCAGCTAGGTCCAAGATGACAGTAGATTCGACTCCCAGTAGACCTTGAGCCTCATTATACGCTCATTGTAATACATTAACTAAATGACACACCCACCAGTTCCATGACAGTTCTGAGGCCAACCATAAAAGGTCAAAAAGTGGGTGGTGGCCCAATACCTGGAAATCCCCACTCCTTCCCTGAAATAGTTGGAATAATCCTCTTACTCATTAGCCTATGAAATTACCCAGTTCATAAAAACTAACCACCCCATATTTCGGGACCTCTTGCCTTCTGAGCTGGCCCACACTTTGTCTGTGGAATGTGTTTCTCTCTAAATAAATCCATTTCTTACCTATCAAAAAGAAAATAATAATCTTGGACTTGTGCTGTCCACATTCTCCTGTAAATGTCCTCTCCCTTTCTTTCCCTCACTTCTTCCTTCTCACTCTGTGCATTATCTCCATCACTGTCTCGTTAATTTTCATAATGTCCTTCTTGATGATATCCTCTTTTTCTTTAAAAATAACCGCCTATGTCCTCTCTAAGCCCTCCTTTTTCCCAGACCTTTTTTTCTAGTTGAAATTACTAACACTCACTCTTATTTCATTATACACCAAAGAACTGGGGGATAAAAGAACTACATATTTTGTTTCCATGTCTTCACCAATGATTAATTTTTAATATTTTGCAATTTGGTTTCAAATCATGTCACTCTACCAAAACCACTTTCCAAGAAAACTGATGCCTTTCTAATTGCCTAAATCTAATTGTGTTTTCTTAATATCGTTCTTTACAACAGCAACAAATAGTCAGACAAAACCACAAAAAAGCTCTCGCACAGCACTTCCTTAATGACTCTCTCTCTTAGCTGGCATTCTTAATACCAGGTTAATTTTAGGAAATATTAACATGACCATTCCGATGGCAAATATAAAAGAGTCAGTAGCATTTGTTGACTAATTAAAAAACTCATTTTCCCTGGGAACATACAATAGAACGTTGCCAAAAATTTTAGCAGAAATAAGATTATATGTGTAAATGTATGAAACATTCTTATCTCCTGAGGAACACTGTGCTTACATTACAGTGCATTAGAGTTCACTTATATATGTTATTCCACTCAGTCCTCACAACAACACAGAGGTGTATTCGTTTTCAGTCACTAGTTTATAAAAGATATAGCTAAGGTATAGAGAAGTTATTTGATTTGTCCAGGCTATATATTAAGTTGAACATTTAGTCTTCAGATTCTTCTCATTTGGCTTCAAGTCTTTATTTAAGCTCTTTTCAGTACACTGCATAGCTTTAAATAAATAAGATTTATTAGGGAATGGACACTTGTCATAGCTTCAACAAATTATAAAACTCAGTTTTTATAATCACGTATCTAAATGCATGCTAATATTGATACACAAAATATTTTTAAAATTAAGAACAGTTTAAATACTTTTAGATCATATGCACTCTTGTTTGGTATCATGAACATTTGAAATACTTTAACCTCTTTTTTTATTTATAAATATGTGATTATGTGTGATACTGGAGAGTTAATGTCAATGCTTTTCTCTAATTATCATCATGAAATATCTAATAACTCTCAGCTTTGTCATTAGGGGCCACTGGAATTACTAATGCTTAAGCATTGATCTTATTGGATCAATATAGGGTGTATTAAGGAATCATTAATCACTGTAACAAAGAGAACCAGAACTCCAATTGCTCAAGCAAGATCAAATTAATTTTTTATCTGTTTAAAAATTTAGGCACAATATAGCAGATCAGCGGGCAGTTCTAATGCAAGGGGCAGTTTAGGAATTTAGGACGATGGTGGCTCTGCCAACTTTAACACTGTCTCCTAAGTCACTGGACATCACTACTCTGGAAATCAAAGAGCAGAAGTTCAACATAAAAGAGTTCATCTTAAGGAACTGAGATAGAAATTACACATTTTTTAGTTACATTTCATTAACAGGAACTTCCATATATGATTATAGGCTTTCGAGGGGGACTGGAAAATTCTGTTCTTAACTGGGAAGACAGATACAAGTTACAACTCCTTTTACTATCAATATATGGAATAAAGAATTTTGACGGTCAGCTAGCAGTACTTTTCAAAATAGGTCTTTGGTAGAATCACTCTTCATTAGATGATTTTTTTAAGTTTTAAATTTATTTATTTAGTTAGATCTCTTCCTTTTTTTTGTGGCCATGCCACGCAACTTGTGGAATCTTAGTTCCCCAACCAGGGATCAAACCCAGGCCCTTGACAGTGAAAGCTAGGAGTCCTAACCACTGAGCCACCAGGGAATTCCCCAGATCTCTTCCATTTTTATTGAGATATAATTGACATAACAGCATTTTATAAGTTTAAGGTGTGGAGCATAATGATTTGACTTTCATGCATCGTGAAATGATTACCACAATAAATTTATTGAACAACCATCATCTGCTATAATGTCATTTAGATACGAAAGAAAGAAAAATAAAAACGTAATTTTTCCTTGTGATGAGAGCTCTTAGGATTTACTTTCTTAGCAACTTTCATACGTTAGATGATTTAAAGACCTATTGAGAATAAAAATATATTCCAATCCTAAGTAAAAGTGCACTTAGAAATCTGTATTACTCAGTTCATCTTTGTCATGTCTGTTTACTGTTGATCTTATTCTAAACAGTACTGAAACAATAAGAAAAAAATGTGACAGGCAACATTTGTCAGTCTTTTACCTTGTGCCAAGCTCTGGGCTAGTGCTTGATATACATTTTCTTGTTTATTGCTTACAACAAACGTTTAAACTCAACAGTTTCTGTGAGTCAGGAATTTGGGAGCTGCTTAGCTGGACAATTCAGACTCAAGGTTTCTTGTGAGACTGAAGCCAAGATGTTGCTGAGGTTACACTCATCTGAAGGCTCAGCAAGGGTGCTTCCAAGATGACGTACGCACGTGGCCGCCATGCTGGGGCTGGCTATTATACAAACTCTCAGATTCTTTCTATGTAGCATCTCTGGAGTGTATTCAAGGCATGATACTTGGTTTCCTTCAGTGTGAGCTAGACAAAAAGAAGGACAACTAGGAGGAAGTTATAATTTTTATGCCTGCACCTTGGAAGCAATACAGCCTAAGTTCTACTACTTTTATTCATTAGAAGCAAGCCTACCAACCTGGCCTACATGGAGGGAAACTAGGCTCCACTCTTCAAAGAGAAGAGTGTCAAAATTTTTTTCAAATGAAGACTGTCATATTTTAAAACCACAGTGTATCTAAATACGCATAGTATTACTAAAGGGAGTATGGTATGGCTGGAATTACATATTTACTAACGGAGTGGGAGATAACATTTCAGAGATGAAAAACAGTTTGATCTTGAATATTTGGTGAAAGGATTTGAACATGATTCTTTATTTTGATTATGTATGTATTTGTGAGAAATGGAGTGCTATGATAAAAATGGTGCTGTGGAATGATTAGTGTGACCTTGATATGAGGATGAAGTGGAGGGGAGAAACTACAGGAAAGAATAGAAGCTTATTAAAGCTATACAAGTGGTTACTAAACTTTATAAATTTTAGAAATGTACTAATCAAGAGAGTTTCCTAAGATTTATTTTCTCAAAAGATATTTCTGTATTTTTAACTGCAGTCATATTCTATAGATTATTTATAGCAGGGGTTAGCAAACTTTTTCTGTAAAGGGCTAGATAGTAAATATTTTAGGTGTTGTGGCCTACATACAGTCTCTGTCATGTATTCTTTGTTTTTGTTTTGCTTTTTATAATCCCTTAACGGTGTAAAAATCATACTTAAATTGCTGGCAGTACAAAAACAGAAGTCCAGTTTTGGACCATGGTCCACAGTTTGCCATCCTCTGATTTATAGTCTTAGTTTTAATTTTGTTTTGTATTAATATCCTGTGTATATTTATTGAGCAGCTTTATAGTCAGAGTACTTTCTAAATGCTAATGAGCATGGTATAACAATATTTAACACTGAAGTGTACTAGGCACCTTGCAAGGCATTTGACATTATTTCTGTAATTCCCACAATGGCCTAGAATGTAGGAATTCAGAAGAGGAAGCTGAGTCTTAGAAAGATCAAGTAACTTGCCCAGGTAGGGGAACGAGGAATTAAACCTGGGTCTTTAGACAGTGAACACTGTACCAGTAGCATACAAAGAAGAGTAAGATCTGCCACTGGTTTTCCTGGGACCTATTCTCTGTAAGAGGAAACAAATATCAACAGAACCGCTTTAATCAGGAAAAAGGCTAGAAATGCAGTTATAGAGGTCCACATTATATTAAGCAGGGCAGGTGAAATGTAGTCAGCCTAAAATCCAGGGTTCTCACCTAGCCCCAATTCCCAGCTGGATAGACTTGTGGAGTCATTAAAACTCTCTTCTGAGATTTCATTATGTCATCTTTGGTATGTACTCTCTTATTTAAGATGCTCTTTATACAAGTCATCAGCTCTTGGCTTCTTCATGGACTTAGTGAAAGATTAATGGTCTTATGTGGTGGTTTAGCTCCAAAGTTCATGTGACATTCTTCTAAGGAAATAACAGAGACTGAGACAAGCAAATTCAGCCCATACCACATTCTTGAGAGAGAGTAGAAAGTGCCTAGCTTGAGAAGGCTTCATTCCTGGTCCAAAAAATCATTACCCAAAATTAATTCATTTGTCCAAAACCAACCCCTTTGGTTGAGTGTCACTTGTTCTTAGAGAAATGGGAGTCACAAGAGAGACAGAAGAAGACATCAAGGCAGAGGAGTATAGTGCCTATTTGTAAAATTGTAAGTCATTTCGCGGCAAGGAATGTGGTAGTGGAACATGAGAAGAGAACAGAGCTGAAGATACTCACTCATATAACCAGTATTTCTCCATTTCAGCTAAAAACTATCAGAAAGCCATTTTTATCAAAATATTTAAATACCTTCCTAAAACCAGGGATAGTTTTAGAAGAGCAATTCCACTTAACTTGGGGTTTGTCATCCGAGTAAAGAGTAATGTTTTTACTCCTCTCTTTCCTTGTGTGTTTATTTCATGTATATGCATACATGATATCAGGTCTGTCATATAGGATATTATGTAAAGCAATCTTTTGAGAACTCTCCAGCGTTTTTCATAAATTCCCCCATCAAAAAGGATTACCATGAGTTGATCACTGATATCTATTCACACTTCACTAATACTTAAAGAACTGAATCATTTTCAAGTTTTCTAGCACAAAATATGATTTCCTACTCCTTTATCTAGCAGAATATTACCATTTTATGTGCATGCACATGTCATTATTATCAAAGTAGGCCATGAATTTATACATACTGGTTAGAAACCCCATCATCAATAAACTAAATTCACTGGAGAGATTACTGTTGGCCACATTTCTGACAACTTTCTAACAAGCTGTAAAAGTAATGAACTTAGAGCTGAAAGTTCTTCTATCCAAGGAAAACTCTTGGGTTAAAGGATATTAGAGCTGTTTGCAGTTACCATCTATTAGGAATGGTACAAACCAGTCAACTAGATAGTTTAATAGATAGGCTGTATATTTTAATCCATTTGTTGTTGTTGTTATTTTGGTCTCAGTGTGTGAATACATGGAATTTTATTTTTGATAAAATGAAATTCAAGAGCATCTGAATTCTGGGTCCAGTGGTTAGGACTCGTGCTCTCACTGCCAGGGCCAGGTTTGATCCCTGGTCTGGGAACTAAAAAATCCCACAAGCCATGCTACACAGCCAAAATCAAAGAGCAACTGAATTCTGAAGAAAATGGAAGCAATTTAACAAATTTACAAAGGAAGGGTCTGTGTTTGTTAATGACATATCTTATATGTGCATTTAACATTCATGCAATTATTAGGTCATATGCATTTTAAATCTACAATCTAAGACATTGTTGAGTATAATAACATGATCATGTAGAGCAATATTTTAATTTTAATGTTATGATTATAAACTAAAACTCCAAACTACTTCCTATAGTGAAGCTACACCTTATCTTGATAAGTCTGACATGTAACAGTCTTATTTTGGTGAGGAGGGGGTGAGCCTTGAAATATTTGGTAGATAATAGTGATGCTGGTCTGATGATTTTGGTGAAAAGATAATTGGGCGCTGTCTATTTAATTTAACTACTGAGACAATTGAAGATGACCAACTGTTTTTCTAGGAAATCAGTAGGTGGGTGATGCCATCTGTCTCTTGCCCCATTCCCAATCACCACAGCGAACCCTTGAGACCATGAGATCAGAATGGCCTCTATGAACATCTTTAGTCGAATAATTTTCAAAATCTTTTCTTCATTCCTTTTTTTTTTTTGATCACCCGTGCTGATGTGTGAAAGCTGGCTCTCACCTATGATTCTGTGCTGATTAAACTGAAACTACTCTTAGAGAGAATTGAAACATACATGCTAAGATTGAAAATTCTCCTTCATAGATATTTACAGCTAAAGATTCTGTGTATGAACAGACCTCTACACACCAGCAGTGTGTTTTATATCAATTTCAGATATTTTGTTTTGCATTCATGTTTTTTTTTTTTTTTTCTAGTAGAACAGGTGTTGGTGGGAAGAGAATTTCCCAATAGGATATGGATGGATTTTTCTAGCTTCCAAAATTAGAATATTGTCAGGATTTTATACAGGATATATGCAATCCACCTTTATTGTATTTATTCAAATGAAGACTATAAAAAATATGTAGATATGACATAACCATTTTTACTATTTCTATAATTTTCCCTTTCTACTCCACTATAATATTAGACATTTTATGCAAACCTGAAAGCATATAATTTTATAATTAAGTCAGGTTTTGTGATAGCTTGAAGGGCCACTTATGAGACCAAGGAATATGTAATGAATTTTCCTTTTTTTAAGATTGTTATGACAGTTGCTGAAATCAGCACTCTCTTTACCATATGTAAGTGCCAACTACCATTCTTATTTCAACTTTTGTTTAAGATTTATCTGCTAGAGGAAATAGTAAAACTTCAGTAGTTTCTGAAGAATATGTTTTAGAACATTTCATCTGTTAGCAAGACACATTGATCTGAGCTAATATATCATATAATGGATAGTTTTCAGACACATTCCATGATTTATTCCTATAATATTCACATATCATCAAGCAATTGTTTTAAAATTAAAATTAATTTGAATAAAGTCTTGATACCTATCAAATTCTCCTGAATTGCTGTAATTAAGCTCTCCTAAACCATTTTACCATGAAATTTATTTATATTTACTAGTTTAAGTTATTCTATTGGGCCAGATTAAACGATTTAATTTCCATTTTATTGCATTTACTTGTAGGTATAAACCTATTAGATCTTTATAAATTCTGTCTTGTATACACCTCCTTATTCTTTAAATGTAGTTGTATAAACTACTATAAGTGATTCAGAAGGTTCTGAACCAGACAATTAGGAAAGAAGAAAAAATATCAATATCAGTTGCTTTTGTTAATTTTCTTGTTTAGAGATTTAATTATACTTTTCATTTTTTGTGCTGTAGCAACTGTATTTTTCTCTAAATCTTGCCCTGTTATTCTGGTTGCAATATTATTATCTGTTTTATTTTCTCCCCTCCTGGTCATGACTGTTTACTTTTCATATTAATAGATTTGTAAAAAGTGGAGTAAAGATCTCAGGTACCTGTCACTTAAACAAGAGGATTATTATTACTAAAAAGTTACCTGTTATAATGCTATCATCAAATGAAGATCCATCACAGCTTTTGAAGGCCTTAGAAGCCTGCCAAGGTCTCACAGTTAAGACAGTGATCTGAGATCTTTACATGGATACTTCTAAGCACTGACCCTACTTTCTTTTCTGGAAGGTTGGTTTTACAGTGTCTTCAACACTTGTCTTCCAGACATATATCCCTGGCCAGTCAATCATTGCTTAATCCAAGCATGTGATACAACTGCTCTTCTGATTGTTCACAAGTAAGGAGTGGGCATGAAGTTATGTCGGTCCCAGACTGTCTCATTCTATTGCCACAGGGTTTGGTGGATTTCATGCATGATCATGGAGGATGAGATTGAAATGTGGTCTCACAATTACTGTTCTCTCATTTAGGTCACCCAACTCTCCTCAACCTTAGAGGGCTGAGGAAGAGAGTCGTATCCTAGCTCACTATGGCAAAGGACAGGGTAGACTTCCCTAGACACTTAGACTGGCAGATGTGTTTGCCAGGGCTAAGCATCTGAGCTAAGCTTGCAAACTTTGGAGGCTTTCCTACTTTCAGGTATGAAAATATCTTATTAAAATTTGATATTTTACAGTGATCTTTTTGTATTAATATAGCTTGATATTCCAAATGAGGAGCTAGAACATGAAATAATTTCTCGAATTTTATACTCAGTAATTACTCTTGTTTATGTTCATTGGTTGATTTTGACATATTATAGAGACCCCCTCAAGTTTAAAGTAAAGCTGCATTTATACGTATCTTTTGAATATCATGATTGTCACGACTGTTGAATTAATATAACTAGCTTAGCAAAAAATATATCCTTTTGAGAAAATATAGACTGAAAATAAAAATAATCAAACTAAGAATTCATCCAATAACTTGATTAACTCTCTCCCAGTAGTTTTTTACTATTTGGAAAAAAGCATGAAAGTTTGAGCTTTCTCTCAAAAAGTTAAAAGCTGCACAGGTACCTATATTACACAGTTTCTTACGGAATATGCTGGTGCTTTGAACCTCAAAATTGACTCTTTAGAAATCTTTAACTAGCCTCCCCTCAGAACCCCTGGTTGAGAACCCCCAGCTCCACTTGTTAAAATTACTTAAAATTAAAAAAAACATACTCAAATGAGTAAACTTTTAAAATAAATTATGATTTAACTATTCCTTTCTGTGTGCTTAAATTTTCATTTGATCCTTTTAACTCTGCTATTGAAAATGTCAAGGTTGTCTTTCTTAACAAACTGGCTTTCAGTATATTTTTCTGATGATGATGATGATATATGTTTATGTATGTGTATATCTATATCTATATGAGTAAATGTATTTATAGATAGGTAGGTAGATAGAATTATTTTGGCTTCAGTTTTGTGTTTACTTTTGTTTTTCTGTTATTAAAATTTTGAAATGTATCTTTATGTCTATGATCATGCATTGGTGCTGCTGGATTGAAAGTTTTTAGATTGATGTGGACTTAGGCTGCAAATTTAGTTTTAGACAGGTTTTCATAGTAGTTTCTAAGGATTGAATAATTGATCTGCTGTGAGGAAGTGGGCCATTAATATAGTCAAAGAAGCACACCAATTCCAATAGATCTGATGGCTACATAGAGATATAATAAATATCTAGAAGCCTGCTCCTCAGGCTCTAAGGCAATAAATTTACACTTTTGAACAAAAGAGAGGCCTTGGTATTCCTCCCACATTAGTTCACTGGAGGCCTTAGAAAATTCAGTTTCAATAAAATGAGATGAGTTTAAGGTAGACTGGAAACTGTCAGAGGTAGACTAAATAAGGTTGGAAAAAATGATTTATTCGATCTAACAAATAAGGCATTTCATTTATTTGGTTTAGTTTATTTACTCTATGTAAATTCAGGGAAGGGAACAGCTATATTCTTGTCAGGGGTAACATTATTTATAACTTCTATGTTCCTGTACCCTGTAGTTGATAAAAAGATATTTTAGTGTGACTTTTACCACAAGATGCTTTCCAAAAATCTTCAGGTACCGGAGAAAATACTTTACATTGCTTTATGGATCTGCTCTTTCCTCATCTTAAAAGTTAAAATTTTAATCTGATGCCCAGTAGATATGAAAACGTATCTTCAAGTATGTTCATGTCATGATCACAGAGTAACTTTGCCATATAAAATATTCCCTAGGAGTTGTGATAGTATTCCCTTAAGAATCCCAGGAAACTCACTGGAGAAATATAACAGTTATAAATAATTTTAATCAATTTTGCAACCTCAAGATATTTTTATACATCTCCATACAATTATTTATTTCCTGGATTTGTCTATCAGTCAATCTGAAGATACCTATGTGGTATTTAAGTATTTATTGTTTTACAAAACAATAGCTGGCCGATGATCTACTCCTTAGGGACAGAGATATACCTTTTAAATTTTACACCTTTTAAAAATTTATTTTCTCTTCCAAATCACAGTCATTTTATATTTCTGATTTTAGACTTAGTGAATATTTTTAAAATCTCACTTTAGTTGGATTTCTTATTTTTATTTTAACATCTTTATTGGAGCATAATTGCTTTACAATGTTGTGTTACTTTCTGCTGTGTAACAAAGTGAATCAGCTATATGTATCCATATATCCCCATATCCCCTCCCTCTTGCATCTCCCTCCCACCCTCCCTATCCCACCCCTCTAGGTGATCACAAAGCACTGAGCTGATCTCCCTGTGCTATGCGGCTGCTTCCCACTAGCTATCTATTTTACATTTGGTAGTGTATATATGTCAATGCTACTCTCTCACTTCGTCCCAGGGTAGTTCATTCCAATGCCATCTCTCTGAAATATGCTCAAGTTCTATATTTAAACTTTATATCTAGGGTAAATAGGTAAATCAGAAAATATGATTATTAGATATAATTATATTCAAGTGAGAGTTTGATCCAAAGTCAGGGTTCTAAAATAATTGACATAATATGACTCATACTTGCATGTGCCCTTATCAAGGTAAAACATATGAAATTTTTATCTGTAAATTAATCTGATTATCCTTCTGTGGGTGTACAAAAATATCAACATAAAAAAATATACAAGACCGGTGTTTCTCGATCTTTTTTTCATTATCACTCACCTGAGGGATTTTTTTTTAATCTTTCCAATACCCATGAAATTTTAATACCACAGGTATACTGTTATAGCACAGCTTTATACTAAGTATCTGTTTATATAGTGTGATCCTTTGGAAGACCACAGACCATCTTCATATCTAAGATTTTTTTTTTTTGCCCTCAAAAACCAATTTAATCCCTGTGAGGATGATATTCTCCCCATTGAGAATGCATGTCGTTAACTATCTCTCAAGAGATTTCTTTTTCCAATTAATGTCTGCTTGATAGATTTACCCATTTAGAGATCATCTCAGATAAATTACTGCAGGCAAAATAGAACCTAACCCCAGTCCTTGAGAAATTTATTATTTCCAGACATGATACTGCTGCGTTAAATAAAATAAAGTAGCATAGCTGCAAGTACAAAGTAAGATGGTTTAGACAGAACTGAATAAATGGAGAACAAATAAGGTTACTTTTAGATAGAAAGTTAAAGCTTCCTGAAATCTTAAAATGTGGAATTGGATTTCAAAACATATGATAGCTGAAAAATTTGGGTAATAGGAGCCCTCAGACTATGGAGGAGTGGCAAATGCAATATGATAAAAATTAAGTAATATATACCATGAAGCACATTGTCAGGAGTATAAGAGCTATGGGAAGAGAAATTAGAATGTAGGTAAGATACCTGATTGATGGTTAATCTTAAATATTAAGTAGAGTATTTTATACTTAATATCTAAATTAAATATCTAGTCCTGCAAAAATGGGTAATACTAAGTTTTGTTTGGTATTGACCAGATTGGAAATTACTTTTGGGGAAAGTAATTATAGCTGTAGTGAATAGACTTTGGATATGCATGAGTGTGCATGTGGAGTAAAGACAGGAGTTGGAGAAAAGAGAATCCAAAGAAATAAATCATCATAGAAATAGCTTTTAGCCCGTAATTAAATTATCATATCATTGCTTATGAGAGGCCAGGTGTATAAAATTCTTAAATATAATATTAGTAAAAACTAAGAAGGAAATGGGAAAAAACACGTTTGCATTTTAAAATTATTTTAATAAGCATATGTTTAAAGTTAAGTTGACTTAGAAATTCAATTGAAATTTTAGTTCACAGAAATTTTGACTAATCTTTTCTAACTTGCTAAATTTTCATCACTATTCCATTTGATGTTTCTTAGTCTGCCTGGAGTGATACAAATTCAAAGGCTGATTTTTACAGATTTATTTCATTTTTTACTTTGATCCCTCATGAATGCATTTTGAAGTAACTTTGTTACTTATGGTATTAGCATTGGCTTACCTGTTATTAATTTGCAAAAACAAGGAGTTACAGTAGTAAAAAGGAAAATAAGCTAATTGAATATATGAGGAATTGTTTCTTGTCAAATTTAAAATATCCATCGTATTGACTAGAGAAAACAATATAATAATAACCATGTTAAAAATTAGCATTCATTAAAAACTTTCTCTGTTCTAAGTATTTAATATGTATTATTTCACTTAATTCTTACAATTGTCCTATGAATGGGAAGTATTCTTATCCTTCCTTTAGATGAGAAGACTAAATGTCAGAGATTAATTGACCTTCCCAAGAACACAGCTAGTACATAAATGGAGGAGACAAGAATTGAGCCCATTCCTTCTGGCTTCTGTGAACATATACTTAATCACTGTATCAGAGTTCTGCTTTATAAAATAGGAAATAACTGAGTTTTTCCTCTAGAATATAATATTTGAGGGAATGATAGTTTTAAAATACAAATCTGATGTCACTTTCCTACTTGTAATGATTTAGGGATACCCACTGTTAACAGGATGATTCTAAACTCCTTAAAATGGCACACAAGCCATTGTGTTCTAATCCTACCTATTTTTTTTAACCATGCATCTTCCTGCTCAAATACTCCCTCTCCTCCCATCACTTATAGGTTTCACCCTAGAAACACTGAACTATTTTCAGTTCCTTGAACATTCCATGCTCTTTCTTATATTCTCACTGCCTGGAATATCTTTCTCCCACATACTGTCTGTCTAAATATTCTTAATCAGTCTTCAAAACTAGTTCAGATGTGACTCCTCTAAAATCTTACCTGAACTAGTCCCACTCAGGCATAGTTAATCTTTTCTTCTTATTCCCCATGTATCACTTTCTAATGAATTATACCACCACTGGATATTGGTACCCTGTGTATCTTCATGAATCATTTTAAAGATGGTTTCATGTAATTCTTTCTTTGTATCCTCAGCATCTACAGTACTGCTTGAGCACATTGTAGGAAGTTAATAATGTTTTTGCACTGATTAATGATTTTGAAAATGTTTATGATTCTTTTAAAAAATACCTTTCAATTTTACTCTCTTAGTTTTGCTTAAGATCACTATTACGTTTTCTCTGAATAACAACATATAAGTTTTCAAAGCATTTGATATAAAGGTGTTCAATAGTGGAAATTTTTAAATGGGAAAAAAAGTATCTAAACGTTTCCCACCTTAAATCCAGTTTTATCAATTGTCTCATATTTACATGTCCTTCTCTAATTTACAAAGAGCAGAATCTTTCAATTTCTTACTGTACCGGTCTTGATGAGTATATTTGATTTGGTGATGTCACATTCCTTAACAACCATTCTCTGTTTTAAATAAAGGCATCATTTCTGTGGGAGGGAACCACTAGGGGTCCTTCACTAGAGAACATGTTCTGAGGGAAGCCCTGCAGAAAAGAAGTCCTCTGACATTTATTGAGCACTCTCCTTGAGCCACACACAACGTTAGGGGATTTCCATGTGGGAGCTCATATAGCGCTGTGTGTAAGAGAACAACTTTGGGCTTAGATAGCCTAAGTTCCAGTTTCATTATTTCCTAGCAGTGTGATCTTAGTCAAGTTACCTATTCCCCTATGCCTCAGTTTTCTCATCTCTAAAAACAAGGATGATAATAGTATCCTCCTCACAGAATTGTTGTGGGAATTATATGATAGCTCTTTGACAGGGTCTTCCATAATAAAGACACAATATGCATTAGTGGCTGCCATTGTTATCATCATCATCATCATCATCATCATAGTTATTGCTAATAAAGATTACTTTTTCTGATTCAACAGAAATTGGTTGGAAGCAGGCTTTTACATTGGACTATTAACTGTGTCAAGATGAAAATGTTTTTCATTGGTTTCCATCCATAGTTTCAGGCTCAATATCAGGCACATAGTAGGTGCTTGTAAAAACCATCCTCACTTCTGATGCCAACTGCAAGTTTAGGGTGCCTAAGATCATCTTCATGCTCAATAAGTCAGTAGAAGAATTGGCAGAACTCACTGAAAGCTGTTAAGCTTGTGGTTATGGTTTATTACAGCAGAAAGTCATGGGTTAAAATCAGCCAAGAGCAGAAGCACATGGGGCAGAGTCCAGGGGAGTTCCAAAGGTGAAGCTTTCAGTTGTTTTCTCCCAGTGGAGTTGTGGACAGTGCTAAATAACTCCTCCTGGCAATGATGTGCAACTAGATGCATGGAGTATTGCCAACCAGGGAAGCTCACCCGAGACTTTGGTGTTCAAGGTTTCTACTGGGGCCTGGTCACATAGATGTGGTTGATTGCCTGGAGTCTCCAGCCCCTTCAGAAGTTGAACTGCTATTGTATGGCCCAAAGTCCCCACCACGAGTCACTTTGTTAGCATAGACCATCCAATGTTGTCCAAAGCCACCAAATAAATAAAGGCATTCTTCATGCAGAATGCTTGAAGGCTTAGAGATTACCTCCCAAGAGCTGAGGGCAAAGACCAGATCTTTCTTTGGGATAAGATTACTACTTTACTACATAGTGTTAAAAGATAATTTTGAATTAATGGAGTAGACTTTGCATCCACGTAACAGAAACAGAGATAAATCAGATCTTCCCAAGGCTTAACACTGACTGAGGACCTATCTTGATTTTAAGAGAGATTATAACATGAGATAGAGCAGAGTGGTGAATCTAAGAATTCCTATTTGTAAGTTGTACTTACAATGCTGTAATAAATAAAGGACTTTTGTAGTAAAGAACTGAGATAGAAAATGTTATCACATCTCAGTAGTTTATTTTTGCCACCGCTGGCATGTGATTTTTTTTTTTAATATTTAGGGAAAATATATATTAGAACCATAATGAGATCCCATGTGTTTGGTTTTAGTAATAAACATTTGGCTGGTACATCTAAATATAAGAAATAAAGAACACAAATCATGCCTGGGGCCCACTCTTCCTTATCTTCTCAGGAGACAAGAAGAAAAGTGAGCAGACAGAATTGGAATTATGAATTGTGATTAACTCTACCCTAATTTTCCCAACTGAACGCAAAGAACGATCTGTAAGCTGTTCCTGAAAGCTATAGCCAACATTTCAGGAAAGTTGGGTTTTAGGAACCTCTGTTTTTACCTATTGACCGAGTTTCCCTCAAAACAGCATCAGAGAGAAGTTGGGAACTATAATCCTTAATTTTCTTGCTGAATAAGATGCTCATTTCTTTCATGAACCCCCAATACTTATTTTCAGCTACTGTAATGTGCACAAATGTATCTTGGTTAATATATTCTATATGTTGCTAGGCAAGCAGAGGGAGGCCAGGAAATAACTATTTTGACTTGAGAGATGGTAGTACAATGTAAAATGTGTTCTAGTTCAGTGAATATTTACATTTTTGCTTGCTGCTAATGAGTACACATAGTTTCAAAATTGTGCCAGTTATGATTAATACACCCACTACTGTTTTCTTTTTCTTTTTCCCCCTTGTTCTCTCCCCAATAACAAAAGGACTGAGGTCAGAATTATAATGGGTTGACAACAGCAAAAACAACAATAAAAACAGTAACAAGTACAGAGCTTCCATGACCTACTTATTTGCTATGACATTTATATATTGTTAGACTGGCAAAACAAGCTTGAGACAGATGTACTGCTACCATGCCCATTATATAGATAAGAAATCTATGAAGAGAGTAATAATCACTTTGACTTAAGTCATGTGGGTGCAAATGCATGGCAGTTCTTGTCAATATTATATTTTTTTCCATTTACTTTTTTTATTTTTTAATAAATTCATTTATTTATTTATTTTTGGCTGTGTTGGGTCTTCGTTTCTGTGTGAGGGCTTCTCTAGTTGCGGCAAGCGGGGGCTGCTCTTCATCGCGGTGCACGGGCCTCTCACTGTCGCGGCCTCTCCTTGCTGAGCACAGGCTCCAGACGCGCAGGCTCAGTAGTTGTGGCTCACGGGCCCAGTTGCTCCGCGGCATATAGGATCCTCCCAGACCAGGGCTCGAACCCGTGTCCCCTGCATTGGCAGGCAGACTCTCAACCACTGCGCCACCAGGGCAGCCCTCCATTTGCTTTTATGCCCTTGGTATAGGAAGGTAGCAAACTATTATTTCTGTGAGGGAGGGGCATTTTCTGGACTGTGGTTACCTAATATTGGTGTTGGGGCAAGTGGTATACATTTTTAAGATCCTTTCAAGGTAACTCCAGAGTGTCCTGTGGTTTCTCCAGGTACAAAGCTAGATGTGTGAGCTGCAAGTGTCAGATTGTTTGGCTGAATGTATCAAGAGCAGGATTCCAGGGCCTCAAGTATGGGGGAGGTGCCTGCAGTGATAGCTATGTAATTTTGTTCTCAGCTCCCTTCAGTCTATGCCTGCCTCCCCACTGGGCCAATTTATACTGCAGTGTAAAGTAATGAACAGTTACAGTGTCTCTGGGGAAAATCAGCAAGTTTTATTCAGTATTGAATTACAGACAATTGTTATGTATACTTCCTCATTAGGTTGAGCAGACATAAATGAAATCCGCAGATATTTCCCAAATCTCATTAAGACATCACTTTACCCTTATTTCCACCAAATCTTTTACTACGTGGCTAAGAGATAACCAGATACATTGATTTTAGTTTCACTGTTTTTGTAATACTTTTCCTGGAATCTGGCAGGGGAATTAGTAGGATTAAAGTTCTTTTTGAAAGAATTGGCAGCAGAATAGAACTAGGGGGAAAAACAGAGGATGATTAATAATTTAGAAAATTAGATCCTAAATAATCAACATGTTTTACAACCCTCCGTAGCAGTTTGATTCCAAGAGATCTTAAAGAATTGCATGGTCTATTGCCCAGTCAGCTTTCTCAACCTTCCTCGGCATCCTCCCTGCTCAAAGCACAGCTCATTCCTCCACCTTCCCTGTGATCATAAGGTTTCAGAGAAATTAAAATAATATTGCTATTTCTGAGATAAAGTTCAGAGCCTCCTGCTTTCCTCATTAGATCACATTCATTTTACTTAACACTATTGTTTGTAAGTAAATAATTTACCTTACGTTACTTCGAGTAAAATGGGAGGACGGTATATAATGATTGGAAGGTTTTTCATTGACACGGTACCGTCAGGCTCAGGAGGGATTGGAATCAGAAGTTAGAAAGTTCTGGAGGGTCAAGGAAATTATTTATTCCTCTCTCTTTCTCTGCCTCTCTTCATCTTCATCTCCCTTTGCCTCTCTGGACCACGATGTTTCTAGGGCCTGCTACTCAATACACAGCTAGTTCATTGATTTCTTCTGAGTATTGCACAGTTTTTACTGTTTTGTTTGCCTTTTTCATCTGCATTTTCGATTATTTCACTTAAATCAATTCTAGAAAGAACTAGGATCTCTCTACCCAAATGTAAGTCCCTGGGAATGATAGTTTGTTAAGCCACCTTGGGTCAGCTCATGTATATGCCAATCACAGATTTGGCCTTGAGAGGCTGACTGTAGTATATGGGATGACAGAGCAACAATTAGTGATCAGTTGTGTATACATTTACCACTCAAAGCAGGAAAATCTTTGAGGTCAGTAATCACATCTTATTTTTCATTGGTTCACTTGAAACCTGACACAGTGCCTTCTTCTGAGGAAGTGACACTTCAACTGAGTGTTCTTAAATGATGATAGTATTTTGGAAAAATGGAGGACGTGATCATTGTCCTTAGAAACCATGCAAAGTTAGAGGTTCCCAAACAGACATTTCTCAGCATTTCCCAGGCAGTAGCACATATGTGTATTGATGAAGTGCAGACAGCAGCACCCAGTCACCCAGTGTCACTGACAGCTGATCAGTGGCGCATAAGTGGATTCAATAAACACATAGGATTATTCACTAATACCATGTTCTATCAACACCACAAAAAGAAAGTATGTGTTTGGAGAAATCTTCTTAATACCTAAAATGTTCTATGTCACTCATGTTTTTAATTTAATTTTTTGAACAATCTGTATTGTCAGTCTTTTTATGTTTAACTAACATTAAGTCAATCAAACTTTTTATTGATGTTAAATAATTATATATTTATTTTTTAAAAAGCTAAATAAAATTGTTCCTTAGGTGTCACAAAAGGCTATTTTGATAAAGGTTAGTTATCACTTGATACTGTGATATTTTTAGGTTGTGTTTTACTTATTCAGGGAACAGTTGGACAGGCTCTCTGGGTTTGGAAATGTGTGTCATGAGGGTTCATGGTGCTCATTCTGTTGTATGCAGTCTCATTTGATTCATGTGGCAATTTAATGAGGGAAGTTATGCTCAGAGGTGTTAGATGACTTTGACAAGATTTTACAGTTACTAGGTAATAGTATTAGTCTTTTGTATACTCTTAACTAAGGAGAAAAAAATTATTCGTTTGTTGTCCAATTATTCAGGGTAGACGGTTGAGTCAGTTATTGAAAACTTAAATTGTAACTAATTAACTAAACCTGGCTTTCAAATTTTCAGTAGATGCTATGTTGAAAGAAATGAAAATTGTACATAAGACGGATTAACAGACGAACATCTATTCAAGGGTATACTCTAGCCAGATGGGATTATCAGATTTTTACTCATAATAAATGCTCTGGAAACAGTGAAGAAAATAAATTAAAATTCCATGATTGGAATATTAATGAAAAAAGGGATTGTGGTAAAGAGTGAATTAACTAGGAAATATGGCCAATAACATTTTTTCCTATTTTGTATGGTTTATTAAATAGGTCAGAGTTTGTAGCTCAATTAATCAAACTCCTGGAAACAGCTTATTCAACCTTTAGCTATGTCACCATCAAGGCCTACCTCTTTTGCCAAAACAAATGTATATGAAAAACCTGCATCTCTTTAACTACATGTTTTATATCTTCAAAACTTTTTAGTTTTGTATTATAGCTATGAAAAAAAATGAACATGAAAACATACTACTAATCAGGAAAGAAATTGATGATGTAAATAATAAAAATAGTATGTCTAAATAAGTACAGTTTAACATCTGCCTAAATTCTTAATCCCAGAGAATTCTGTAAAATCATCAGTTCATGAACTACTTAAGTAGTAAGATAAAGCATTAGTAGGAACGGCTGCTGAAAGCAACAATATTGATTAAGCTCTCTTTATAAATCTCAACCTGTGCTGGTGCTTAAAAAACACAGAAATAAACAAAAGGAACTTATGAAACTGACTTAACCGTTTCTCTTTCCCTTTTCCATTTTCTTTGACATCAAAGGGAAACCAGTGTAATGAATACAAATCAGGACCCAGAAGAAAATGGACCTAATTTGTTAACCTCATTATGACATAGATCATAAGAAATATATGCACATACACAGCTTCTGTTCTCTGTGGTTCTGGCTAAAAAAAAAAAAAAAAAATATTTCTTCCTTTCACACATTTTACTAGTGATCATATCCATTCTCTGTAATGCTTCATCATGGGGATTTTATATCAAAGATCTTCAAACTTAAATGTTTTGTAATTAGTATATTAGGCATAAAGATAGAACAGTAGATTTCCAAGGATGATGTGTGTCATATTGTAAACTGCAAACCCTGTTGGTAAGGCTAAGGGGTGAGAACACTGATACAGCTGGTACGTGACTTACAGTGGAAGACCCAAACTCCTAAAGCTCCCAAACTGTTTGCTCTGCTACTTCAAGGACTCAGAATCCAGCAGACCTCACTGTGAAGGATCACTGTATTATACACCAGGTCCTGCCTATTCTTCTGCTAAAGGCCTCAGGAAACTGCTCCATTCTTTCTATTCCAGGAAATGTCCATACTTCCCAAACAAAATATGCTCTCTCAAATAGCCAGGATTTGCCCTTCCGCCTGAATGGCTCTCTTCCAATCCCTGAGTCGTAGGTGAACTCCTAACTCATTCATAAAGCCTCAAATTAGGTATCATGTCCTGGACGAATTCAGAGTGCCCTTCACTGGACTACCATACCATACTTTCTGTAACTCCATGAGGTCATTCTCATTCTGTTTTATCTTTGGTATCTATCTTCCCTCAGTGTATTATTTGAAGGAAGAATTTTGCCTTGTTTATCCCTATATTCACTGCATCTTATAAAGGGAAGAGGTGATAAATTCTAAATAAATGTTCATTAAATGAAGTAATGAATAAAAGCATGACTGGTGTACATTTCATACAGTAGAGATATTATTGCTCAAGTTGGCCTGTTTCAGTGTAGGGCTAACTGCCCTACGTCACAGTAATGGGGAGAGTTCTTATCTACTGCGGTGATATGAAATGGCCATTATTTAACCATCTTGACGTTCAGAAACAGCTATTTTTTATGGTTCAATATAATACCACCTCATCATAGAATTAACCTGCTCCTTTTGTGGCTAGTGACTAAATGCATACTCTGGATATAGACTTTATCCATGATTAAGCCTGTACTATGTGTTAGGAAATGTTCTAAGCTCTGAGGATACAGAGCTTATTTTGACAGTGGTCAAATAATTGTAGTTCTAAGCCTCATGGAATTTGGATTTTAGAAGAGGAGACAGAAAATAAACAGATATCCAAATAAATAATATATATCTAGTAGTGAAAAAATACTATGAAGAAGAAGAAGAAAAAGAAAAAAAATAGTAGAGAAAATAAAAACCAAAGAGAATAGTGTTTAAGGAAGGCTTCTCCAACAGGTGATGATCTGAATAGAGACCTGAATGAAATATGAGTGTGAGCCTTCTGGTGACCTGGAGAAAAAAACATTCCTGATAAAGGATACAGCAAGTACAAAAAACCAAGATAGAATGTGTGGCAGTGAAAAATATCTGAGAAATAGCCAAGCAAGATCATGGCGAAGGCTTTGGATACTGGCCTGAGAGGGTGATGGGAAGCCATTGGAGTCTGTGCACAGGAGAGTTACATGGTCTGATTTACATTGGAAGAGATCACTCTGGCTGCTAAGTAGTGACAAAACTTTAGGGGACAGAAAAATCCTGTAGAAGCAGAATCCAGGTAGTTAATAATTTTGACTTGGATGAGGGTTGTAGAATGAAAGGTTTGAGAAATAGTTAGATTCAGGATATATTTTAAAGTACTTGCTCACAGGGATTTCCTATTGATTGTACAGGTGTTCATAGCTGTCCTAGCTGGGGAAAACAAAGAAGCAGCCCATGAGAGATGGGAATGGCCCTGGTACTATCAGCTATACCTTACTTGGAGTTTCCTGACATTCAAGGCTAGATAATGATGTCCTCATGTTGAAAGTAAACAATGTAACAGAAGACCCACACTACATTAGGTTATTCTATGATTATGATGTATCAAGACAAATGCAAGAACATTCTGTAATCAGATACAAATGCAGATAAATACATGAATATTTTCTAAATCACAAATATGACCAAATGTTCCCCAATCCTGCTCTGTTTTCACTTTACCACAGTTTTAGTCTTGCTTTTTACCTTCCGTCTTCAGATAAGAATTCTATTAAGCTACCTAATAGTAGAATTACCCCTGCTTTCTGGCTACATTCAATCTAGAGAAAAGGTTACTTTCTTTAACCTTTCTCCAAATAATTTAACACAAACCCCGATACCATAGGTCTTTTCTAACAGCGTCTTATGAAAAAAACCACAGTTCCCCATGGAGAGCATTCTCCTCCATTGCAGAGGCAATAAACCAAACTTTGTTCAACTATAATATTCCTGGTGGCATTTGGCTGGAGACATTGACAGATATCGATAGTATACCAATAATTTATAATGCCTTGGGAAATTTGGTTGTCTATTTTTAAGCCTGAAAACCTATAACAAGATCCATGCTAAATCCCTTACCAAAATATTTAATTTTAGATTTATGTCTAGAGCCTGCAGACATGTATCATGTGAATAAATCAGATAAAAGGAAGCCTGAGGAACAAGTCTACTCCAAGAAATTTGCTGTATTCTTGCAAGTAAACGTTTAGTCCCAGGAGCCCCTCTAGCACTTATTTCCCTACCCTGAATAGAAAATTCTTTTCTCATCTCAGAGATCATGGTCAAAAATAAATACTATTTAATTATTATTCCTTCAAGGAATTCCCTTAAGCTTTATGGTCAAACACTCATCACTCTGCTGAGATTACCTTGGGTTTCATACACAGTGTTTGCAGTCTCTAGAAGATGCCTACTGTTTTGGCAAATCCTTAGGCAGATATAAGCCTCCTTTTAACAGTTTTCTATGAAGGGTGTTCTTTAACTGCTTTACCCACCCAGGTAACCAAAGTTTTCACAGGTCAATCCAGGGAATAAGAGATGAGGCTGCTCCTCTCATCAGCTGGGTGTAACCTGATTTCAAATATGTCAGGATGTGATATATTGATTATAATGAAGTGGAGGCAATGTGGTGAAACTCAAGGGTTTGACAGAGTCTAAGACCACATTCTATGATTTTGGGTATAAGTCTTGTAACTATTATAAATGTTGATTTCCTTATCTGTGATGCAGAGATAATCAAATGAAGGGGCAGAACATATGAAATAATAGATATGAAATTATTCTGTATTTAAGCTATACTATATAGAAGTGTCCCTTACAGGTAGAGCTATATGTATTATATTTTCCAGGTTTGCTCCTGAAGGTTGATTTATCTAAAATTTAATTGTAATTGTGAGCCACATAAAAATTATCTAAAGGGAAAAAAGATAATTAACTCAAGCTCATTAAATATTGGCTGTGCATTGACTGCAAAATCTATGGATCCTCTAAATTAATATCACAATCGTTAGATCAAAGTAGCCCTTGTCAGCAATGGTAAGCTCCACCTGTTTTCTTCTTCCAAAGAAGGTGTTCCCAAAGTCAAATGAGATTAGACAAAAAAGAATCTGAAACAGATGACTGCCACAATTTTAAGTTAGATGGGGAAACTAAAAAACTAATGTGAACATATGATTCTGCAAGGTATTTTGTGGTATATTGATTCTAGTGATGTGGCGGTGGAGAATATGTATGATGCGGAGAAAGTCAAGGTTGCAAAGTCAAAAGAGATTCTGAGGGTATACGCTATGATGTTAGGTGTAAGTCTTTAACCATCTCAATGTTAACAACTTTTATCTGTACTACAGAGATAAGCAAATCCAGTCAGAACATATTATATAGCATATATGAAATATTTTGTCCCCTATACAACATGATGTAAGTGTTTGTAGAAGAGTTCTTGTCTGTGATAAAGGAAACAGCTAAGGGTGATGCCAAAATGCTCTTTGTAGATTTGGCCAGTGCACATGTTTAACTTGGATAGATTTCAGTTGAGCTGGATGTTTTGAAAAATAGTTGGTAATGTTATATTAAAATAGTATTAAAATAGAGATCGTCTAATTTCCAAAATGCTGGATCTATTTCTAGGGAGTAATTCACACACTGGGAGAATCTAATTGTGTCAATAATATTTAAACAAGTCACTGTTACTTGTAAACCTTTAATAGTGATAGCTAGCACAAAATGGTATGTGAAAAACATGATTATATGGTTATCACTCTGTTTAATAGGGTTTGCAGCCTCTGTGTACACATAACAGCTGCTGGAGCAAGCCCTCAATTAGTTTTACATAACAGGAGCAATTTTACACAATTACTTAAAAATCCTTGGCTATATTCCATTTCTCTGACATAGACATATGGGCCAAAATCACAATAAATGATTACACCAATGGGATCTCTTATAAAAATAGTTATGTTATAGTTAATATTTTCCAGATTAAATTTTTCAACTTCTGTAACAGTCTCACTTCATGTTTAAAAGTTATTTTCATATAGATATTTATTATTAGTTATTATTAGAGCAAACACTTATTGAGTGCTTACTAAATTGTAAGCTCTCTGCTAAGCATTTCAAATATATTACTTCCTTTAATCATCAGATTTTCTAAATAATAGGCTCCAAAGTTATTTAGCCTGTTACGAGGAAACAAATTTAGGATGGTTAAGTAGGCTGGCCAAGGTCGCAGTGGCCAATAAGGAGAACAGTCAAGACCCTAACCCAGGCTGGCTGGTATCTAAAGCTGATTTTCTTAACCATAAAGCCTCCAGTTTCTTTTTGTCACTATTTACGCTGCTATTTGTCAAAACTAAATTCAATACAAGAATTTTTTCTAACTATAATTATAAATTACTTCACTTTATTGGTGGTGACAATTAGTAACATAATTTAGGCACCATCAGCTATTTTTTGCTAATTATCCATTTAGACATTCATTCCACAAGTATTCTTTAAGCACCTACTATAGACAAGCCTTTGCACTTGAGTTGACATATTTAGTCGTTCCTCCTGCCAAGAAATGCAGACATGTATTCTGTAGTCAGGAAGCTTGGTTTTTACTAATCATTTTATCTCAGGATGTTCTTCCTTCCCATTTGGGAAAAGAATAATTATAGTTGAGTCCAGATTCTAAATACAGCTAACATCTATGAGTCTTTTAATCATGCTTCTCTCTGTTATCTTCCTATTCTCTTACCTTACAAATACTTCTCTTAGAGAATATATCATATTGCATTGTAATTTCTGCTTATTTTCCCATTTGTCCTATTAATCCATGAACTCCTTGGGGAGATATATGGTATCTTCTTTATATTTACGTTTTCAGCATCTAGATTATAATCATGTGCTTAGTGAACTGTGTTGCCTGGAAGAGTGAATGAATGAATGAAATCTCCCTAGAATTTAGGATCAATGATTAAGAGAATTCTAGGAAGAAGACAAAATCCTTTAATTACTATATTCATCAGGTATCAGATATACATCAAATGGCTCAGCTGGAAATGACAGAAATGTTCTCAAATGTGAAGATGTCAGGCAAGGTGAGTCCTTTTGAGGTTTCCACCTGTTGTTCGCGAAGACTCAGGGTGAATTCTACAATAACGCAAAGTATGGTCAAAGTAATAGGCTTTACTGGAGACGTTTACTATTGAGGGATCAGCAAGAGGAGAAGGCCTGGTTACTCTGATCTTCAGTGTCAATTCCCAGGGAGGTGAGATGAGGCCACGTTCCTCCCTGGAACACCTATTCTTACTATGTGCCCAGCCGGCCCCAGTAAGCCTCACATTGGAAAGTTAATGAGAATAAGGGAACCCACACCTTCTGGTCTGACTGAATCCTGAGATGTATGTTTCCCCAATAAAACTTGCTCCTTAACCCACATTTAGCCATAGTGCCTAACTGGGTAAACTACAAGATAGCAACCATACAAAGATAAAAGAAATAAATTTACGGCTCATGCCATTGAAAAGACCGTAGGCATTATTGGAAACTTAATACAAAGAGTTGGAGTACTGTGTTTCCTCTTGCCGCTGTATAAATGACCACACACTTAGTGGCTTAAAACAGGACAGATTTATTATCTTACATTTCTGGAGTCAGAAGTCTGAAATGGGTCTCACTGGGCAGGGCTGCAATCCTTTCTGGAGGCTCTTGGGAAGAATCTTTTTTTTTCTTGTTGCCTTTTCCAGTTTCTGGAGGCCATTCACATTCCTTAGCTTGTGGCTCCCTTCCATCTTCAAAACCAGCAATGGCTGGTGGAGTCTTTTCTGACCTTGTATAACTCTGGCACAAACTCTCCTGCGTCCCTCTTCTAACTTTTAAGGACCCTTCTGATTGTATTGAGTCCACAAGGATAATCTCTATATCTTAAGGTCAACCTTGATTCCACCTTGATCCCTTCTACAGGTAACATAAGATATCCACAGGTTCCAGGGATTTCAATGTGGATATCTTTGGGGATCCATTTTTCTGCCTACAACAGAGGTATCTGTCTCCTCTCTTCTTCTTTTGGCTCTCTTTTCCTGTATTAAGTCTTTATTGTTAAGTGCTAAAAGGCAGCAAGGTGGCCATCAGCTACTAGGCTACAGCCTGCTAGGTTCAGGTTCAATCAGGGAAAGAAAAATTCTATTCCTTCCAGTAGTGTGACCTTGGTGCCTGCCTATGATTTCTGAGTTGTTTCATGTGCACAGTACCTGTGGGCAAAAAAATGAAATGCTTTTTGTCCCCAGACCTTAGTCACACCTTCACCTCTCTATGATATAGGTTTCTGATGAGGGGAGAGGCAGACATAAGAAAAGGGATTTTCCCCAGGATACCAGTTAGGCTAAAAAATAAAGAAACTAGAAGACCAAAATGTCCACTCTATAGCAATGTGAGTGGTGGGGAAACCCTGTTTCTACAGGAAAATATTTCTATTTGGGGTAAATAATGTCTCTTTACATGTCTGTTTGTGGGCTCCACACCCAGGGTAAGTCAGAAATATAGGCTCAATATAAAACCTGGATCTAGGGCTTCCCGGGTGGCGCAGTGGTTGAGAGTCCGCGTGTCAATGCAGGGGACACGGGTTCATGCCCCGGTCCGGGAAGATTCCACATCCTGTGGAGTGGCTGGGCCCGTGAGCCATGGCCTCTGAGCCTGCGTGTCCAGCGCCTGTGCTCCGCAACGGGAGCGGCCACAGCAGGAAGAGGCCCACGTACCGCAAAAAAAATAAATAAATAAAAAATAAAAACAAACTTGGATCTAAGCTTGTCTCCATTGATTAATCATATACAAAATATTTAAAATTCTGCATAATGAAATAATGCTAAATGCTAATGCTAAATGATTGAACGTCGTACTTTAGGTTTTTAAAATATATATTTCAAAAATTAGGTCACTTTACTTTTATCTCTTTCAAAGAAAAAATTAAAAGGGCTCCAAAGGTAAAGAGTTATGCTGACTTGATAGATAGATAATTATATTAAAAAATACTATTTTAAGAAGATGGAATATGGGGTCTCCCTGCCATTTTTTTATGTATAAAAACTTAATTTTCTATTGTAATCACAAGATGTAGTGTTCTAAGCTTTACTTTAAAGAAAACAAACATTATTGTCCACCTCTCAATCCCCAAGAGAATCTCATGTTTATCCTTTTATAAACATCTGTGTATCAAGCACTAAGTTGAACACTTCTCATAGAGTTGCCATTTGCCCTTTATAATAAACTATAAGTATTATCTCTATTTTATAAGTGAACGAACTGAAGCTCAGAGAGATTAATTTGCTCGACCACGTAGCATTTAAGTGGAAGCCAGGTTTCTCTGACAAAAAAAAAAAAAAATACCCTCCGTATTCTGCAATAATGATATCCCTTTATTTTAGGAAAAAAAGAGATTGAATGCAAGCTTGTATTCTTCTAACTTACTTATGTTAACAGTCCCTGAAATGTTTACTCTTTTTTCTTGCTCCTTCAGCATATAGATAAACATGTACTGAATAAATGAATGAGATATATTATGTTTTCATCATTCACAGATAGATCTGAACATCCCTCTGTGAAGAACACATGCTAAAGGCTACAGGAGGACATCACTATTAACTAGACTATAATTCTTCTTAGGGAGTTTAAAGTTTAGTGGAAAAGATAAGATATATATACACTCAGAAACAAACACATATATTACAAGAACATAAGAGAAGTATTATATTTTGATAGTGAGAAGCACAGAGAATGTTTTAAAAAGAGAGAGAGAGAGAGAGAGAGAGAGAGAGAGAGAATTAACCCACTTGTGGCTGGAGTGACGACCATTTTGGAGAAAATGGTATTTGTGGTTAATTTTGAAGAACACTTGATATTCCAATGTGTAGATATGTGAGAAGGGACTGTGCTGTCATGGTGGAGGAAGGAAAAATAGCATTGGGAACTGTCTACATTATAAACAGGGAGTAGAAAAGCCAAAAAAGTGGATCTTTGGTCAAGACTGATATTAAAAATCCAGGGAGAGTCCATATTCAGGATTTAGAATAAAAGTGTAAATTATGGTTTAAGAAATACAAAGAGCAATTTAATACTTTGATAAAAGAATTTTATCCTTTGGAAATTTTTAAAAGTTGTAGTTTACCCTTTAAGGAGAATTAGTTCTTTTTCTGACAAATTTAGAGACCATTTGGCCATTTTTTTCAAAGCTTATAAATTTGTATCATGAAGGCTTACATGGGTTTTGCTTTTAAACCTTACTTCGATAAACTCTCTTATTTATTTACACTATTCTTTTGCTAATTTCTCTAACTTTTGTTCTTAATTCTCATTTTTTTCAGCAAACTGTGAGGTTCTTTATTCTGTTGACTAGGATTAGGGCAATCTTTTCCACCTTTTAAATTTATGGGGATGTAAAGTTCTTGATATTTTCTTTAAAATTGTACTTCTGCATAAATTTCAAAAGACTTGATTTCACTCAAAATATGTATTCTTGATTCCATTAGCATTTTGTTTGTATCTTTTTTAGCACATAGAATGAAAAAGCTGTAAGGAATCCTAAGAAATCATCTGGTTCAGAATAATAAGAATGATTTCAGCCCTCTGTAATAAAGGTTTTGAAATGATATTTTAAAACATTCTGGGTAGATTAAACCCGTGCTTAATATTCTTTTTTTTGTTTGTTTGTTTTGTTTTTTTGCGGTACGCGGGCCTCTCACTGTTGTGGCCTCTCCTGTTGCGGAGCACAGGCTCCGGATGCACAGGCTCAACGGCCATGGCTCATGGGCCTACCTAAACCCGTCGTTAATATTCTTAAGAGAAATAAAGTCTCCCTTTTGTTTATACTATAATTATTATTTATTGATTTTCTCATTTCCAAAATGATAACAGCTGATGTGAACTCTTCCTGTGCAATCCTTTCTATTATACTAACTTCCAGTTAGAGCAAGACAGGTGAATGCCTATGTATCTTTCAAAGTCTATAGGAAGACTGTGTCCCCGAATCTTACTAATAAAGACTTTTGTCATTTGCAGTCAGTTGTGATTCAAAAATAGTGCAGGTGAAACATATTCAACAGTGCCACTTTGTTAATACTGTACTTTGATCATCTGATGTCATCCATTTTCAACATGCCTAACAAAAGAAAAGTGAGTTAAAATGATAAAAGCTGAAGATGTAGACTGAATTGTGTTCCAAAAACCTAGTCCCCCTAGTGAAGTGTAAGCCTTCTCAGTGATATCATTTACGTGGTATTTATTGTGTCAAGGAACTACAGAGGAAGGGAGGAAAGGAGGCATGCATGAGATATAGTCGCATCCCCTGAGATGCCTTATAAATGAGGCAAGAAAATTAGGGCATGAGCATATACATATTACCTAATAAAAGTAAATTTAATGAAAAATGCTCTCTTTCACCTAAGATTGCTTAGTTATCAGGAATATGTGTTCCTTTATTTTGACGAATGTTCTAAGAATGACACTAAGAGACTTTCTACCTGATAGGAATATCTTCAAAAATAACGGAACAAAGAGAGGATATTTAGATCGATAAGGCCTGGTAGCCAACACTAGAAAGTTCACAGTTTTTATCATTTGTAAAGTAACTAAATATAAATCCAAGCTTAATGAACATGTTCACAGTATGTTTACATACACCCTCGTTGTATAAGTGTTATTTAAAAGTATATATAATGACTTGAGACATCAACAGCCTGTGAATTCAATGTGATTGTATACTAGTAGTAATTCAAATATTACTGTCATCTGCCATCTCCAACATATTCAAACTCTCAGCATCCCTGGGAGAAGTGGAGAGATGATTCCTTTCTCTACTCCATACCACACCTGCATACCAGGGGCCCAGGACAGATCCTTTCAGATGCTTCTGAAAAAAAAAAAATTGCCTCATTATAAGTGCTTGGCATTTTGTGCGGGGACCATCATCCTTGACAAATGCCATTCTGTTTTTTTAAGCTAATCGATGGATAGAAATAGGTATCTTAGGGTTGCCTGCCCCACCAACTTTCCTAGACATGTTTGTTTCCATTTTGTTTTAATAGGAGACCCCCCTTCTATTATATATACTGGTATGATGGTAAAGAAATTTATCTTAAGCAAATTAAGTGCTTAATGTCTGTCTCATGGAAACTAGCCATGGGCATATGACAGTGAACGAATAATAACCTCTGTCTTAACCTGTCTTACTTCATGAAAGCAGCAATACCTAGTTCAGATTGTGGTTCAAGAATTCTTCATATATCAAGTGATATTTCAGTTGTGGAAACAAAAATGGGTAATGGCTAGTCAGTCCTTCTGGAATCTAGAAGTTCCAGGTAGACGTTCCAGTGCAGAGACGCTAGAATAAAAAGTAAAGCATAGAATATTAAGGTAACTAGAAATAACTCAGTGTGGCTAGATCGATATGTTTGTATTTCTTAGTTTACAAGCAAGAACACACCAAGAGCTTGGGAGATAAGGGCGTTGAATGTCTTATTAGAAATGTGAAGATTTATGTGGAGTCTCTGAAATTAAATGACAGGGTCAGGAAGGTATTAGAAAGATCAGTCTGGCATCATTGTTGCGAACTAAAGCACCCCAAACTGAGACTTGGAGACCAAATAAATATCAGTTTTGGAAATGACAGTGACAGTGGCTGTGGTGTAGAGAGATTAAGTGACTTACTGGATGTGAAGGACAGAGAGAGGGAGAGGACAAGAAAATTTTACGTTTCTTACTTGTGAATGAGAAAGATGGTGGCATTATTCCCCGAGATAAGAAACATAGAAGGGATAATTTTATATAAATTAGATCTATCACAGTGACCTTTGGATTTAGATCTTACTTTTATCATTATCTAGATGGGGGAACCTGGAAGCAACAGAGATTGTTATTCCCCCCACAACTCCACTGGCAATCTAGCTGCTGTAATACATCCCTCTGTATGACCTGAAATCTGTAGTTTTTTCTCTACACCGGTGCTATACTGATAAAATATATAAAAGTCAAGCAGAGCTAACAAATCTGTAGAAGACCACTTTGTGTGTTATAAATGGTATCCTAGTTTCCTAAAAGAGTTAATGCACTTAAAAAAATTAAGACAAGAATAAAGTGATCTCTCCAGTGTTCATGTGTGCTGATCTTTTGTAGCGGATAATAGATTAGATTAACATCTGAAAATAGATACTCCTCACACTTCAGAATCCCAAGGAAATGATACTCTGGATCATACTGTAAGGGACACGACTCTGTGCTTTAACTCTCTGAAAATCTGTTTGGCCCGTTTTATTAGAATGAAAGTGTGATATGGTAGCAAGCCAGTTGGCTGCAGTCAAGTGCTTTGTTGAAGAATTCTGCAATATGGAAATGATGAACCAGGCTTACAGAGGGAATTTGGTGGTTAAATGGATCCCTGCTATTGCAGAAAATCCTTTGTATGTTTCCTAGGCAACTGAAATACTTAAGAAATGGAGGCAGTTTAAGTAGAAAATGCTTTACAACTAAAGGGAAAAATGTTTTTTTATTTTTCATTCTTTTTGTTAAAGGTGATATGTGGCCATATCAAAATGGCAAAAAAAAAAAAAAAAAGATTTTACTGAGTGGGTAATTGTTCATGATGTGCAATTGAGAGTATTAAAAGAAGTATTGCAGGGTAAGGGTGACTGTGCTTTATCTTTGTATTTTAATTCTTTTTATTTAGTTGATTTAATATTCTGCATTTTATAATTATCAAGTTGAACTTTCTACTAATCTCTATTTTAAGCAGATTGTGAATAAAAAAAAAAAATCTCTACCATATGTCAATTCTCTTTGGAGTAACTAGGTGTGAAATCTACCTGTGAAAAACTATTTCCAATGTGTGAAGTGCATCTTTCAAACTGATAAAGATGATAAAACTATTCTGATCATGGCATAATGGACTAGCCACAGTTGAATTCAAATATACTTGGCACAGAATATCTAGAAATCAAGCTAGGAAAAAAATGGAAGGTTATTGGAATATTTAAGCTGGGATGATAAGAGGCCTAGAAATAATTTTACAATGTTTATGTTCATATATCAGTCTTCAAACTGGTTTTTATGAGGAATTACTAGTGTATTTTGTTCCATATAACTTGAGAACGTTCCAGTAATTTCTCAATATCGTAAAAAATCCTAAGTTAAATTGGACTAAACACTACTTCCTTTTTTAATAAAGGCCATGAGACATATAATGATGACATTTTTTCTTTCAGTCAGTTGATAGTAGAGGCACATTGCAGTGACTGGTAAAGGATATCTTTCTCAGGGTGCTTAGTTTTCAGGGGCCAGCTAAATCCTTCTTATGCAAATCCTTCTCATCCTTAAAATTCAGGTGAATGTAATATATTTGAAACCATGTTCAAAAGCATCTTGCTCTCATCTTTTGTCTTTTGTTATTTATATTGACCCAGAACCGAGTGTGCATGTTTTGCTCTCATGGGTCATTGATTTACACATAGTGTCCATAAAATCTCAAGTTCGCATAGCAAAGTTTTCTAAGAAAGATAATGTTTTCTTTATTGATATCACGCTTTAAAAAATGCAACATCTCTACGTGTTTCTTTTTGGTTCTCATTAAAAATTCATTAGAAATCAAATTGTCAAAATAGCTTTAACAAAAAAAAAGGGGGGGGGAAGAAAGAAAGAAAGAATAGACTCAGATTTTCCACCAAGATTTGGCACATATAAATAAATAGAAGTACTCTGATGAAAAATGAATCAGACATAAAATATGTTCTCCATAACAACACACAAATATTTGGGAATTTCTAAATGAATTGATGAGAAATTTGCCACATAGTTCAAACTACAGTACAGTCTTCTAACATTCCTGATAGTAAACAAGCTAGAAAGATGGAAAAGTGTGAATGAACAATTCTTCAAGTAATGCAGGAAAATTAATTTATGGTTTTTAGGCAAATACCTTAATTTGACCTCAGTTATACTTTAAGCACAACACAAATTGATTAGACACAAATAATATCCTTATTTCTGTAAACACTTCCAGTAGAATTTTACGCATGTATTTAAAAGTTGGAATATTTGCATGATATTGACAAGTTCATACTGAATAAGCAAAAATGAAGCCTGACCTAACTGAGCCTCGAGAATAGTCTGTTTTTCTCGAGATAATCTGTTTTGAGGATTTACATAATCAGTAAATTTGAGAAACATCTCCTCTGACTGTAAAAGTACATGGTCCTGCGTTTAAATGCCATCAAAGAATAAACAGAGTCATTAGGTCATGTTGCCCTGTCTGAAAATAAAGGGGGAATTTTCTGTCTGTCTTAATACAAATAATAGGTATTTTTCCCCAGTCAACTGGTTTATCTTATGGACACAATAGTAATCAATTGTATTTCCCTTTTACACTGACTACTTACAAATTCACAATTAATTTTGAGGCCTACCTCTAGTCAGTAGAATATCAAGACATACATTTAATGTATTAATATAGCTTTTTTTGTGGTTATCTATTTTCTTTTATTTGTTTTTAATTTTTATTTCATATTGGAGTATAGATGATTAACAATAATGTGTTATTATAGGTGTACAACAAAGTGATTCACTTATACATGTATCTATTCTTTTATCAAATTATTTACCCATTTAGGTTATTATAGAATATTGAGCATCGTTCCCTGTGCTATACAGTAGGTCCTTGTTGGTTATCTATTTTATTTATTTTTTAATTAATTTTATTGGAATATAGTTCATTTACAATGTTGTGTTAGTTTCTGCTGTACAGCAAAGTGAATCAATTGTACATTTACAGATATTCACTCCTTTTTAGATTCTGTTCCCATATAAGTCATTACAAAGTACTGAGTAGAGTTCCCTGTGCTATACCGTAGGTTCTTATTACTTATCTATTTTATATATAGTAGTGTGTATATGTCAGTCTCAATCTACCAATTTATCCCCCCCTTTCCCCCTTAGTAACCATAAGTTTCTTTTCTACATCTGTGACTCTATTTCTGCTTTATAAATAGGTTCATTTGTACCAGTTTTTTAGATTACACATATAAGCAATATCATATGATATTTATCTTTCTGTGTCTGACTTACTTCACTCAGTATGACAAGGTCTAGGTCCATTCATGCTGCAAATGGCATTATTTCATTCTTTTTTATAGCTGAGTAATATTCTATTTTACGTATGTATTGCATCTTCATTATCCATTCCCCTGTTGATGGACATTTAGGTTGCTTCCATGTTCTGTCTCTGGTAAACAGTGTTGCAGTGAACATTGGGGTATATGTATATTTTCAAATTATGGTTATCTTTGGATATATGCCCAGGAGTGGGATTGCTGGATCATATGGTAGGTCTATTTTTAGTTTTTTAAGGAACCTCTATACTGTTCTGCATAGACACTACACCAATTTACATTCCCACCAGCAGTGTAGGAGAGTTCCCTTTTCTCCACACCCTCTCCATCATTTATTGTTTGTAGATTTTTTGATGATGGCCATTCTGACCAGTGTGAGGTGATACCTCACTGTAGGTTGATTTGCATTTCTTTGATAATTAATGATGTTAAGCATCTTTTCAAAATTACGATACTACCCAGAGTAATCTACAGATTCAATGCAATCAAATTACCAATAACATTTTTCACAGACTTAGAACAAAAAGTTTTACAATTTGTATGGAAACACAAAACACCCCGAATAGGCAAAGCAATCTTGAGAAAGGAAAACAGCTGGAGGAATCAGACTCCCTGTCTTCAGACTATACTACAGAGCTAGAGTAATCAAAACAGTATGGTACTGGCACAAAAACAGAAATATAGATCAATGGAACAGGATAGAAAGTCCAGAGATAAACCCATGCACCTATGGTCACCTAATCTATGACAAAGGAGGCTAGAATGTATATTGCTTCTTAAATTCTTTATGTATTCTATAATTTTCCCTTTGTTCTAATTTACTTTTACTGTGTTGATTAGTGCCTGTATTAATTGAGATAGTCCTTAGTAGCTGAACAGTCCACATCCAAGGCTTCCAAAGTTGATGCATCAGGAAAAGAAAGAACATACGGTGAGTGACATCAGCAACATGGCTAAGTAGACATCCTTCATCACTCCCCTCCCTCAAAGGGGCCCCTCCCACAAAGGCACTTTTGCCTGTGGATAAATTTGGAATTCTATCCACAGGCAAAAGTGCCTTGGTGGGAACTCTGTGGGATCCAGCACCATACACAAGGGACTGGGAAAGAGTCTAACCCCCCTGCTCATCAATTAATAGGGATACAGAACTCAGTCTGTGTATCCTCCAGTGGTCCATGAGACCTGTATAGCCCCTGTTGGCTTCAGTCCAAGAGTCCCATGAACGCTCCATCTTAGACAATCACCCATGAACAAGAGAGAAGAGAGCCTTTGTGGAAGTTTAGGTTTCCAGTGGAGAAGTTCCAGCATACTGTTAGAGGAAAACACACACACACACACACACACACACACACACACACACACACACACACACACACACACACCAGCAACATCATACTTAAAGTGAAAGATTAAAAGTTTAAAAAGATGAAAAGTTTTTCCTCTAAGATTGGAAACAATGCAAGAACGCCCACTCTCACCACTTCTCTTCAACATAGTATTGGAAATCCTAGCTGGAGCAATCAAGCAAAATGAAGAAATAAAAGACACCTAAATTAGAAAAAATGAAAAATGTCTTTAATTGCAGATTATGTTATCCTATGTATAGAAAATCCTAAAACCTTCACCAAAATACTGTTGGAACTACTCAATGAATTAAGTAAATTTGCAAGTACAAAATTAACATATAGAAATCAGTAATGTCTCTGTAGGATAACAACAAAAGATCTGAAAAAGAAAAAAAAAACAATCCCATTCATAGTAACATCAAAAACAATAAAATATTTAGGAATAAATTTGCCTAAGGATATAAAAGATCGTACACTGCGAAATATAAGACTTTGATGAAAGAGGTTGAATAAAGCACAAATAAATGGAAGCTATCCCATGTTCATGGATCAGAAAAGTCAGTGTTGTTAAAATGTCTATACTACCTGAAGCCATCTATAGATTCATTGCAATCTCTATTGGGATTCCAGTTGCACTTTTCACAGAAAAAAAAAAAAAAAGTCCTAAAGTTTTTAATAGAACCATGACAGATCCCAAAATAGATAAAGCAATCCTGAGAAAGAAGAACAAAGCTGGAGGCATCAGACTTCCTGATTTTAAAGTTATAGTAATCAAACAGCAATGGAACAGATTCAAGAGCGCAGAAATAAACCCTCACATATATAGTCAACTAATATTTGAAAAGGGAACCAATAATATTTTAGTGATGAAAAGATAGTTTCTTCAATAAATGATGATGGAAAAATTGGATAACCACATACAGAAGAATGAAATTAAACCCCTTACACTACTCACAAAAATTAACTTGAAATAGATAAAAGAATTAGACATAAACCCAAAATATTAAAACTCCTATAAGAAAATATAGGGGAAAATTCTTTGACATTGGTCTTGGCAATGACTTTTTGAATATAACACCAAAAGCACAAGCAATAAAAGTAAAATTAAACAAATTGGACTACATCAAACTAAAAAGCTTCTGCACAGCAAAAGAAACAATCAACAAATGTAAAGGCAATTTACAGAATGGAAAAAAAAATATTTGTAAACCATTTATTAGATAAGGGGTTAATATCCAAAATATATAAAGAACTCATACAACTCAATAACAAACGGACAAAAAACAAAAACAAAAAATCTGATTAAAAAATGGGCACAGGATCCACATAGACATTTCTTTTTTCAAAGAAGACCTACAAGTTGCCAATAGGTGCATAAAAAGGTACTCAACATCACTAATCATCAGGTAAATCCAAACCAAAACCACAATGACATATCACCTTATATCTATTAGAATAGCTACCATCAAAAAAGGAAGAGAACACTTGTTGGTGAGGATGTGGAGAAAAGGGAACACTTGTGCGCTGTTGGTGGGAATGTAAATTGGTACAGACACTATGGAAAACAGTATGGAAATTTCTCAAGAAATTAAAAATAGAACTACCATATGATCCAGCAATTTTATTTAAGAGTATATATCCAAAGGAAATGAAATCAGGATCTCAAAGAGATATGTGTACTCCCAAGTTCATTGCAGCATTATTCACAATACCAAGATATGGAAACAATCAAAGTGCCTCTCAATAGATTAATGGATCAACGATAAAAGATGTGACATATATATACACACACATACAATGGAATATTATTTAGCCATGAGAAAGACGGAAATTCTGCCATTTATATCAACGTGGGTGGATCATGAGGGCATTATGCTAGGTGAAATTGGACAGCTAAAGACATATACTGTATGATATCACTTACATGTGGAATCTAAAGAAACCAAACTCATAGAAACAGAGTAGAATGGTGATTACCAAGGACTGATGCATGGGGGAAATGGGGAGATGTTTGTCAAAGGGTGTAAACTTTCAGTTATAAGATAAACTATCTCTGGTTGTCTTATGTGCAGCATGGTGATTATCACTGACAATACTGTATTATATACTTGAAACTGCTAAGACAGTAGATGGTATATGTTCTTACCACTAAAAAGAAATAGTAAGTATGTGTGGTGATAGAAGTGTTAACTAACCCTACTGTGATAATGATTTCACAATGTGTAAGTGTATCAAATCAACATGTTGTACACCTTAAACTTAGACACTGCTACATGTCAATTATGTCATGATAAAGCCAGAGAAAAATAGAGAACATACAGGTAGCATGTCTGAAATTAAGAATATCTGATACAAATGACAAAATTTTGGCTCATCATACATTGGCCATAACTAGTCTTATAATCTCTAACTAACTGCAGCGTAGTCCAAGAAATGTAGGTAAGCACATGCAATATTTGATGAGCGTTACTTTCTCTGCCCTTGTAGTTACTCAATAAAGTGTCTTTGATGGAAATGTGCGAATAAGGGTGTATGACATTATGACACAGGCAGGGGACAGGGCTTCCCTGGTTGCGCAGTGATTGAGAGTCCGCCTGCCGATGCAGGGGACACGGGTTCGTGCCCCTGTCCGGGAAGATCCCACATGCCGCGGAGCGGCTGGGCCCGTGAGCCGTGGCCGCTGAGCCTGCGCGTCCGGAGCCTGTGCTCTGCAACGGGAGAGGCCACAACAGTGAGAGGCCTGCGTACCGCAAAAAAAAAAAAAAAAAAAAAAGGCAGGGGACAATGTTAATGAAGAAATCCTAGAGACTTAAAAGAAGGCTACTTAATATGCAACCGATTTGAAATAGAAGATAAAATGCAAATTCAAAGTAGGGCACAATAAGCTAATCTCAATATTTAGAGAATTTTGACAAATAATTGCTTCACATTTTGAACACTATCACTTAATATGCTGAGGAGAATATCAAAGATTTTCAGAGTCACTTGGTAAAGGATCTCAAAGGTTTTCAAGAGATTCTATCATTGCATATCATAACTTCAAGTACTCTTCTCCTTGAAGGGAAAGTAACAAAGCAGAATTATTCATTGGGGATTATGGTGATAAAATATTCACAGTTCCTATTAAAGCAATAATGTGCCAGTTTTTAAATTACTGAACTATTCTGTTTGTTATTTCCAAGGGAATCTTATTAGCAAGTATAGAACACACTATCATGGTTTTGCTTTGGGATTCATCACATGTCTGATTAGAGAGTATTTAAAAATACATTTCAGGTATCCTCTCCTCATTTGCTGTAAACAGGTTGAAATGACAATTAAGTAGCCTCAGGGTTATAAAATTCAGAGGACATGAAGGAACACGGTAACTTGTGAAACTGTGGCAGCAATGCACATAATAATGTAGACAGTAAAAAGAAATAAAAAGATCAGAGTTAGAGTTTTAAATAAATCTAATTCTGTATGCACAGAATTACCCCCCAAAGCATTCTTCAAATAATTTGTAGCACACAGCCTCACTTTGGTCCAGCAACATAATAATGCAAGTCCACGGCTCTACTTACACTGGATACTTAGTCACTTGCTCACTGAATGCCCCAGTTAGCTTTTTTTTAATGACGTAATCAGAATTTTTATTTATTTAAATTTATGTATTTATTTATTTATTTATGGCTGCGTTGGGTCTTTGTTGCTGTGCACGGGCTTTCTCTAGTTGCGGTGAGCGGGGGCAACTCTTCGTTGTGGTGTGCAGGCTTCTCATTGCAGTGGCTTCTCTTGTTGGGGAGCACAGGCTCTAGGCACGCGGACTTCAGTAGTCATGGCTCGCGGGCTCTAGAGCGCAGGCTCAGTAGTTGTGGCGCATGGACTTAGTTGCTCTGCGGCATGTGGAATTTTCCCAGACCAGGGCTTGAACCCATGTCCCCTGCATTGGCAGGTAGATTCTTAGCCACTGCGCCACCAGGGAAGTCCCCCCAGTTAGCTTTGATCTGGAAATATCTACCCTGTTGAACAGAAAAAAGTTAGTAGTCTATTTTTTTCAATGTTTTTGAATGTCCATTATTGATTCAGACAATTTACATAAAAAAACTATTCTCATGTAAGCAACCCAGAGCTGTAAATCTGTAGCTTCAATAATTCATAATTCAAAAGATAATTTGGTTGTTTAATATTTCTTCAGTTTAATATAATAAATTATTATATAATTAATAATTATTTAATATAAACCGCCCATGTTGCTTGAAACCAATATTTCACAGCACCTTCAAACTTGGGAATATAGAGTAAATTTTCAGATTTCAAAACTTTATAACTGTTTATGATTAGTAATAGCTCACAAATTACTTCAGTATTGTTTTCAAATATGTATATACCAGGAAAAAAAGAAATTAACTGATTGTAAAAGACAGATGTCCTAGTTCTGAACTAAGGAGAGGTTAATTTTTTCTAATAAGTGGGCCTGAATACAGGGAGTGTGGAAATAGCAGATGTGTGGAAAACAAAATCATACTTTTTTTTTTTTTTTTTTACCACCTTCCACCTATCTTCAGATGAACAGGGAGAAGGAAGAAGGTTCTGAGCCCTGGAAGGATTAAGAGTTTTGGTCTTTCTAATCCAGGTATCGATCTAGCAGTTTGTAGAGCCCTGAGGAATCCAGGGTCTGGCTCATCTGGTCAAGGGAGTGACAGTCTTTCTTTGGGCAGGTTCCATCAGGTGAATCAAGAGCATGAACCAAAGTGCTTTCCTGTTGCACTGGCCTCTCCCTGAAAGAGCATGGGGGTGGGGTGGGGGGAGGCTTTGTGTAACTAACTTGCCTGTCATGGCATTTATCAGGAACTGTCACATATTTATATGCGCAATGAACCTCTAGGTAAAGCAGTATCACTAAAACCAACAACAATCATAATGATTAATCACACTTGCCCACAAATTCAAACTTCTGTATTCTAACACAATGGCATCACCTTGTTTGTGACTTAGAGCCTGTAGCATCAACTAATTTAAGTGTCCTTCTGGTGACCAGACAGAAAAACTCTTTTATAAGGAAGTGTTTACTTAGAGAACATAAGCCCTTCAAGAGGAGTTTTCCTAAGAATTCTCATTTATACATAACCATTTTCAAATATCTCACAGCTAAAAAAGCATAGAAAATATTTGCACTAAATAAAGGCAGATAAGGGTTGATAAAAACAAAGAAGTTTGTGAAGATGAGCAGACCAAACACCAGGCTGGATATTCTGTGATGGATGTGACCTTAACAACCTAAAAGAGCATCATGATAATGGAAGTAAATGAAGTGGATCAGGAATAAAATGTGGCAAAAAGAAGGTATACTTCTGGCCCCACAGGGCAGCTGTTGCTTAGTTCCAGCAGGTTGTTGACATGTGCAAATGTGGGCTTGACATCGCCAAATCTTCTAATTTTTAAGTAAACTGAGAAATATGGCAAGGCTATAAAAAGTGATGTATTTGAAAAAGGGTAAGTGGAACAAATATTGGTAAAAGAAGGAGCAAGAAAAGAGAAACTGAAGTAAAGATAATCAAGATGCATTATGGGGCTTCCCTGGTGGCGCAGTGGTTGACAGTCCGCCTGCCGATGCAGGGGACATGGGTTCGTGCCCCGGTCCGGAAGGATCCCACATGCCGCGGAGCGGCTGGGCCCGTGAGCCATGGCCGCTGAGCCTGCGCATCCGGAGCCTGTGCTCCGCAACGGGAGAGGCCATGACAGTGAGAGGCCCGCGTACCGCCAAAAAAAAAAAAAAAGGGAAGCGAGCCTCTATTCTTTCCTTGGCTCCACATAATGGTTGAAAGGCATTGTCTTAACTAATTATCCAGTGTCCAGTCTATGTTACTTATTTCATGCACTTACATATTGGTTCACAGAGTAAAGTGATGATCTAATTAATGATGGATAAATATATGGGCAAGGCTGATAAAGTTCATATACTAAAAGTTTAGTTGTATTTAAATACATTGTTATCTGCAAGTTAGATGCCCGGAGTTGTGCAAGTGCAGAAAAAAAGGGAAATTATTTGAAAACATAAATAGGTTTGGGTAGAGACTAAATTCAAATGAGTTTATCAAATGCAATCTCATATTTGACTCCGTGAAGTTAAGTGTTTTAATTGACTTTACTCACAATCTTAGTATGTCAGCCTCATTTTTAACTCAGTAGATGCCTACTACTTTATATTGAATTTTTATAAAATTTATCAATTTTAAATTATGAAGATAAACATTATGTATACATTTAGTCCTACCTTTAGGTCCATATTCTAGTCAATTTTTGTAATGAGGTTTTATGCATTTAAACATTGATTGAAACGTTAGTTTATTGAAAACTCATGAAATGACTGAAACCTACACTCTTTCATTTTGTAACATGCTGTGTGCCCACCGTGAGCCAGCACTGTACTAGGTGCTGAGGATGTAATGGGACATGTAAAGGTTTAGAATAAAAGAATAGGCAGCAATGCAAAAGGCAAAGGAGAATGGCATGGGAATGAAAAGTGTTAATGGTAAATAAAGTTGAATGCAAGGTAAAAAGTACAAAAAGGAATAAGACAATCCCCTTTTACTAATAAGAGCTGTGAACTAAAATTCAGATAGCTGTCATTAACTATTTGAAATGCTGAATTAAATTAAAATTATCTAAGCAAAATTTCTGGAAACAAAAGGAAAAACAGAAATATGAGGACATGTGACACCATATATACTCTTATCAATATCTATTTAAAATATGTAAACATAAAAATGACTGAGAACAGTGACCTGAATAGTTTAACGTTATTACATATTACTATTACTGATAGATATCTAGCCTAAGAGCAGGAAAGAAAAATGCCTTCATTACATTTTTAAAAATTGTCATACATTAGGGCACAACAAATCTCCATAAACTTTCCAAAAGACAGAAAAATGATACAATTTAAAATAGGTAACACAGACTTAGGAAACACATTTATGGTTACCAAAGGGGAAAGGGTGCGAGAGGGATACATTAGGAGTTTGGGATTAACAGATACACACTACTATATATAAAATAGATAAACAATAAAGACCTACTGTATAGTATGGGGAACTATACTCAATCTTTTATATAAGGGAACCTATAAGGGAAAAGAATCTGAAAAAAAAAGGATGTATAAATGAATCACTTTACTGTATATCTGAAACTAACATAAATTGTAAATCAATAATACTTCAATAAAAATAAATAAATTAATTAAATGGGTAACAAAACTAAATATCAACTACTAAGGGGTTTTTTTTGGAAAATTTAAAACTCTTTCCTAGGCCATTATTTAGTCATATATACATTAGTCATATATACATATATTCATTCATTCGTTCATTCATTCACAAGCTATCTAGAAAAAAGAAAATTAGTGATACCATTCTACATCAAAGCCTCTAGGATACAATCAAGGTTTAACACAAAAATAGTCATAGCTTAAACATTTTTCAATACCAAACAAGAAAGAATAAAAATAAGCAAAGTTCAACAAAAGAAATCAATTCAACTAAAGAAACCAAAAATAAGTGAGTAGGGGAGACATTTTTAATAAAGCAGATGCATTAATGCATTTCAAAATGGAAAAAAAAAAGCTGAATAGATGGATTTTTGTTGTAAACACACATACAATTTCTTATTTAGCCATTTACTAGCTATTCAAATGTGCAAACTATTTTGCCTCTTAGAATCCATTTACTTATGTTTAATATTTAAGAAAATGTGCTGGCTTCTTAATATATCAACTATTATTTAAACATAGTATATTTTTGAGAATTTCTCAATACAGTTAGATAAGTAAACCCTATTCTGTCTACAGAAATTTTATAGGCAGACCTCAATGCAAAATTGAGTCGTTTAATTATTGATTTGATTAGTCCAATTCAACGTATTTTAAAATTCTGCATAAATGTTTCCCAAGGCCAAACATGAAGAAGTATAGTAGAGAACTATTTGATTTTTAGGTTGACATGAAACAATAAGCATTGTACTGTGTCAGTGAATACGTACACTAAAAATAGCATTGCCCCAAGAAAGTAAAATATTTCATGGTCTTAGAAGCTTCCATTTAAAAGTAAATTAATACATTTACTCTCAGTTGGTTATGTGGCTTGCTAGTGAACATATGCTGTGATTCTTCCCTTCATTGATTCATTAATATCTTTTAATGAGAAGAAAAGTCAGAGGCTACAGAACATACGAGGAACAATGAAAATAAAGAATCTTCTGAAATATGTGACTTGACAACAGTCTGCTGAGAAGCAGCATGGTGTAATGGTTGGAGTCCCTTGTTCAAGTCCTATCTGCCATTCTGAGCTGTGGGACCTCAGTCAATCCACTTGATCTTTCTTTGCCTCAGTTTCAACATGTGGAAAACAGGGATAATGTTAGTGTCTCCCTCATGGTGTGGCTATGAGTAGTTAATGAAAAAATACGTGTAAAGTATTAGGACAATGTCAGGCCCATAGTTAAAGCACTAGCTCCCTAGTAGCTACCGTTACTGCTCTTTTCTTAATCCCATGTTTCCTTTTGATATGACATGCTACATGCACTTTCTTAAATCTTACTTGAGAAGCTATTTTTTGTTGTTCATTTGAAAAAAAATTCTGAAGTACTGTGTAGCTCATTTATTGCTATTCTTTTGGAGGACATTGATTAATTTTTCATTTTTGGTGTCTGATCCAGAATGCTTTATTCCTGTGAAATATTCTGTTTATAGAGACGGAGAATGGGGGCAGGTGAAGAGAAATCAGTTGTTACTACTTATAAGAAGTAATTTAAAGGGGATGCCATTCAGAAGAGAGGTTTTCCTATGAGGTGTGTTTCTTTAAAAGGTCATTGGAGTCATTTCCACTAGTCTCATTCTTACACATAGAGCAAATGCTTGGCTTTCAAAGGGCGATGTTAGATGCTTCTTACAGTTGCAGCGGTTCATAGAAATGCACCCAGATCTCACCTGCTTTCTTTGTTTTCTTTCTCTCTCTGCACTTAGCCACCATTGTTGCCACCACACCACCAGGACAAGGACACTAGATTCCTGGCTACTAGAATTGAAGCATACCTGTCATTTCATGTTTAATCTTCTAGAAAAATAGGTGCAATGTTCTAGTTGAATACAGTACAAAGGATAATGGAATCCTAGAACATTAAAACTGCTAAGAATTTTAGAAAGTATTTGTTGAGGCCCAAACACCTTATTTGTGATTAAGGAAGTGGTTTCCAAGAGGCAAAATAGTTTGCACAAGTTGAAATAGCTAGTAAATGACAAAACAGGAAATAGTCTGTGAATCTTTTGTTTTGTTTTTTATTGAAGTATCATTGATTTACAGTATTATATTAGTTTTGGGTGTACAGCATAGTAATTCAGTATTTTTACAGATCATACTCAATTACAAGTTATTACGAGATAATGGCTGTAATCTTCTGTGCTATATAGTATATCCTTGTGTTTTATCTATTTTATACATAGTATTTTGTATCTCTTAATCTCAAACCCCTGATTTGTCCCTCCTCCATTCCCTCTCCCCTTTGGTAACCACAAGTTAGTTTTCTATATCTGTGAGTCTGTTTCTGTTTTGCGTATAGATTCATTTGTATTATTTTTAAGGTTCCACATATAAGTGATATCATACAGTATATGTTTTTCTCTGATTTACTTCACTAAGCAAAATGTTCTGTAGGTCCATCCGTCTGTGGATCTTTTGAATCCAAGTTTAGCACAATCTTTTACCATGTTGCATACCTAAGTTGAGACATGTGATGCTATGGCCTCAATTGTTTTATTTAATTTTATCCAGTATAATAAAAGCACATTTTTTACAACAAATACTACTGAAGCCACTAAAATGAGTGAGATAACCCTGTCTTGTGTTTTTCTGTTTAATCATAGTCTCTGACTACTTTTTTTTTTTATGCTCAAGAAAATCACTAATTTAATTAGGTAACAATGTTTCTGAAAGTTCCTTCTTGAAATCAGTAAACTTCTGTATCATGATGGGTCATATGTCCTTTCAGCACCATTCCAAAATGGGTCTAAATTATGCTTAAGCTCTGTTCTATAATATTAATGTGATCGTATGTCTTTATAAGGATTAGTTTACACTTGACTATAATGGTCTTTTCAGATCCTTCCCATAAGTGAAACTAATATCTAGTGATCACAATCTAACTTTAAGAGGGAAAAATATTCTCTAATACTACTCAGTTACAACACTCTCTACTCTTTCTAGTATATCTGTCCTGCATTAAAACTCTACAACTTTAACCATATTGCTTTCATTGAAGCACCTGTAATTGAGCAGTTGAAACAAAATCTATTAGATTGAATTTATTGTGAGAAATTATGTTTGCTGTCAATCGTGATACTTCCTTTCAGTTGCTAATTTAAAACAGAAATAGAGGGGAAACTGAGCTATATATTTCATCATTATTTCCAGAGGAGACAAGCCATCTCTAAGTCTCCCATTAGATATTTGTAGAAGATATGTAGCATCTGCTACCTGTGAGCCAGATGACTTCCTTTTGTATTATCCTTACCTTCCCTCATTCTTAGTAAATTGTAAACGGAGTCATTATTTGTCACATACATAACAGAAACACCATATATAAAAGAATCATGCTTTTCATCCACATATTTTAGAAAAGACATCAATATGGGTCAAAGGCAGCATACGCAGTCCCTAAGGCTATTTTTACTTGCACTCAAACCACAGTTGTCTCTCAAGCTGAAAAAATATTAACACCTGTTATAACATTGGTTTATTCCTAGGTACAAAGACAATACTAACAAATCTAATCATCATCATCATCATCATCATAGTTGTTACTAATTGATTACCAGCAGTCCACTGGTGTTATGTTACATATTTTATGACTAATAATCAAAATATCGCTGAAAAGAAAATATTTTAACCCTATTTTACAGATAAGCTAAAACAAGGAAGTTAAGTATTTTCCTCAAGGTTTCAATCAAGACCTATCTGAATATAAGCAGGTATTCTCTGCACCCCATTATACCTCTCTTACATAAAATAGCACTTTGAACACTCTAGAAGTTTCAAGGAGAGGGAAATCGGTGGAGTAGTAAAGGAAGGCTTCTGGGGTAAGTGAGAACAGCTTCTTCTGTACTCTGTTCTCACCACCTTCTTATTTTTCTCTTTTCTTTTTATTATTTCCATTATCTCTTCCTACTTTTTCATTGATTGCACGTTTACTTTGCCCTCTGGCTTATTACTTATTATTCTGGTGGGTTTTCAAGAGGTAAAACTTCCATCATTATTTCACTTCAGTAAAGTGTTTGTGGTTCTTCTCTCATAAAGCTGCATACCACGTCAACGGCAGTGACTGTCTCAAGGGAGACCACAGTAGATAAAAGTGTAGGCAAGGAGGCTTCCCTGGTGGCGCAGTGTTTGAGAGTCCGCCTGCCGATGCAAGGGACACGGGTCCGTGCCCCGGTCCGGGAAGATCCCGCAGAGTGGCTAGGCCCGTGAGCCATGGCCGCTGAGCCTGCGCGTCCGGAGCCTGTGCTCCGCAACGGGAGAAGCCACAACACTGAGAAGCCCACGCACCGCCAAAAAAAAAAAAAAAAAAAGTGTAGGCAAATGAGAAGGCAGGCTCATTCTTCTACTGCTCCCCCTTAAAGAAAGATCAAGATGACTTTCTGAGCCTTTAAGAGCTTTTCATGAAGTAAATGTTAAAGATCTCTGTGGAGGGCTTTGGTACAATTTAATTTTCTCCTTAATTTCTCACTAAACTTTGCAGTTTCCCATTGTCAGTAAGGATAAGCAACTCCATACTCTATGCCCATTTCCGTCGAGAGGCCAGGGTTTATAAGGCTTCTGTCCCTTTCCTGATTGCCATTTTTTTTCTTTCCCTTTCTTAAAAGTAAAATATGCATAAAAGTACACGAAGTCTGTAACTAGGGGAATTACAGCAAAGTAAACCCACCTATGTATTCACCACCCAGGTCGAGAAATGGGTTCAAGAAGATCCCCTCTTGCTCTCTTAGTAATTACTACATCTCCAGTGTTTCCTTCAAAGGTTAACATCACGTAGAAATATTTTCACAAAGTCATTTTGTTGGGAGGGATCATGAGGTTTTTAATGAATTCATGTATGTGGTATCAAAGCATGTTACATGTGTATAGGAGTAAAGATAGGTCATGTGTTGATAATTTCTCAAGCTGAGCTATGAGTGTATGGACGGTCATTACATCATTCACTCTACTTTTGAAAATGATTGGAACTTCCCATGATTATAATTATTGAAAATATCAAGAATATAAAATATAGCAATTTTATTGATTATCTTAGTATACATCAGTAATAACACTCTACAGTGTTAAGTACACCATTCACTGCTCTACAGCTCTCTACTTTGCTCCCCTCAAAATACCTAATAGATCTTCCGCTTTGGGATAGGATGCTCTTTCCATAGTTTCTGGATGTCCCGGAGAACAGTGTAGTGGAACTCCAGGGATGTGAATTGAAGTAATGCAAATGTCAAACTGGTGCTGCATCGCCATCTAGAGGTCGAGATGATAACTGCAAAGTCCTAACTTTAATGAGCTTCTCATACATAAGCTTTCAAATTTGAATATACATAGCTGTTTATGTGACTGTGGAGAAAATTATCTGTTTGCGATTGTTTTCTCTTCAGTTGAGCTTCCAGATCATAATACAAAGCAGGAACCACCTGTGTTTATGGGTGGCACGGGGAAGTATAAATCATAGAGTCATATATCAGCAACACTACAGCATGTTTCTACCAAACATGAGCCTCCCACATGTGAGACAGACCACCTACAGAAGGACCACAACAGTGTCGGTGTTTTTTTAGCACATTCCTGATAATGAAATTCATGTTGAACTCAACACAAATAGCTTTTCTTTTCTCTTGGCAGTCAACAGCCTATACCAACCTGCATTTGACTGTTTTTCTCTCTGGCTAGCCATGACTATGGGAATAGAATAGAGGATATTCTTGGGATTTATGATACTATCAATGTATTTTTACTCCCATTCTTTTGCTGACTACAAATAGCATCCTTTTTCATGCAAAAGGGAGAAATCATTGACATAAACATATGTGAGACAAAATTTCATACTATTATTATTATGTAATTAATATTAGGTATAGTTAATTTATTCTTTATTATTCAGTTATGACCAAAATTATGAAATAGATTATTAATGTAAAATCATTGGTTGAGCCAAATTATTTGTTTTCACTTTTTTTATTCAGTTAATTTTACTGAGCTTCACCTGTATACCAAAAACTGTGAGAGATTTTCTTACGTGCTAGAAGGCTATAATGCAGAGTGACTCATAAAAAGTACATTCAAAGTACAACCGGAAATCAGAGTGATAAAGTTCATTTTTCTAGGGAAGGTAGGAAAATACTTCAGGTATAAGCTATCATCTTGAAAGATGAATAAAAATTGTCAAGCTAAAATGTAGACAAGGACATTTTGGACAGAACAAAAAGGTACATATTAAGAAGATTTTAAAGACATTGTTTGCCGAAGTAAGAAGCTTATATAGCTGCTTGGAAAAGAAATAGTTGAGGCTGTGGCTTGAAACATAGTCTGAGGTTAAATGAGAAATGCCCTTATATACCTCACTAAGCAGTTTGGACTTAAATCTATAAGCAGAGAATGGACAACAAAGGTCTTTAAGCTAACAAGTCGCGAGACTGTCTATATGTGCTTTAGAAAAGCAGGTCTGATGAGTGTATCAAAGAATAATTGGAGAAGTTAAAGCCATGAGAAGCTGGGAAGGTGCTGCAGTAGTCCAAGGGAGAGATGATGTGGACTTCAGCTGATGTTGTACACTGAGGTGCCATTAATATTAGTCAGTGTAAAGGAAACCATAAACAAAACGAACAGACAACCTACAGACTGGGAGAAAATATTTGCAATTGATGCTACCGACAAGGGATTAATTTCCAACATATACAAACAGCTCATACAGCTTAATATTTAAAAAAAAAAAAAGGGCAGAAGACCTAAACTGACATTTCTCCAAAGAAGACATACAGAAGGTCAACAGGCACATGAAAAGATGCTCGATACCACTAATTATTAGAGAAATGCAAATCAAAACTACAGTGAGCTATCACCTCACACCAGTCAGAATGGCCATCATTAAAATGTCCACAAGTAATAAATGCTGGAGAGGGTGTGGAGAAAAGGGAACCCTCCTACACTGTTGGTGGGAATGTAAATTGGTGCAAGCACTATGGAGAACAGTATGGAGGTTCCTTAAAAAACTAAAAATATAGTAACCATATGATCCAGCAATCCCACTCCTGGGCATATATCCAAAGAAAACCATAATTCAAAAAGAGACATGCACCCCAATGTTCATTGCTATTTACAGTAGTCAGGACATGGAAGCAACGCAAATGTCCATCAACAGATGAATGGATAAAGATGTGGTACATATATACAATGTAATATTACTCAGCTGTAAAGAAGATGAAATAATGCCATTTGCAGCAACATGGGTGGACCTAGAGATTATTATAGTAAGTGAAGCAAGTTAGAGAAAGACAAATATCATATGATATCACTTATATGTGGAATCTAAAAAATGATACAAATGAACTTATTTGCAAAGCAGAAATAGACTCATAGACATAGAAAGCAAGCTGATTGTTACCAAAGGGGATAGCGGGGTGGGGGCATAGATTAGGAGTTTGGGATTAGCATATAAACACTACTATATATAAAATAAGTAAACAACAAGGATCTACTGTATAATACAGGGAACTATACTCAATATCTTGTAATAACGTATAATGGAAAAGAATCTGAGAAGGAAAAAATATATATATAATATATCTGCATCTGTTTCCTGTACATTTGAAACTAATACAACATTGTAAATTAACTATACTTCAATTTACAAAAAAGAGGAAAAAGAGAAAAGAATATTAGTCACTGTACAGTTAAATATAATGTGGAAAAAAGGAGAGGATTGTTGAGAATGTCTTTGAGGTTCCTAATTATATTAATGAGCAGATGGTAATATCATTATCCAACACAGAACTTCAGGGGAAGGAACAATTTTGTGCAAGATTTTGACGTTTGCTTTGCATTACCATTGTACAAAGGTGGATGGAGATGTCTAATGGACAACTGGAAATATATTTCTGAAATTCCAGGGAGCTACAAAAAAATAAAGATAGTATCAGGCAATAGAGTTAGTAGATTGGTTCATCGTAGCAGAGTATGCTCAGTGCAAAGTACTGTGAACCACAGACACTACGTTAGAGAAGAAAGCCAGCCCTCCTTTAGCTCCCACCATGCCCCACTTCCCTTGGTGCTCCTGAAGCCAATCATTTTATATCTTGAGTATTTTTTTGCTCCTGTTTTGTTTGTGACACTCTAAGTTGCTGGAAGGAGTCTGATTCTTGAGGTTAATCGAAAATATAGTTGGATATAATATTGCAAAGTCTTTGGAAATCTCAAATATATTTTTTCCTTAGACAAAATTCTGAGACGAGACTGCCTGGTTTTGAATCATAGCAAATAGATATGAGACCTTGGGTGATGTCTTTAACTTCACTTTACGGTGCTTTTATTTATGTATGTATGTATTTATTTTTGGCTGCACTGTTTGCGGGATCTTAGTTCTCCAACCAGGGATTGAACCCACACCCTTGGCAGTGAAAGCGTGGCATCTTAACCACTGGACCTCGTTCCCTTTACTTTTGTTTTATCACCTATAAAACACTGAGATAATAATAGTACTTATTTGTTGGGATGTTATGCATATTAAGTTGATATTTATGTCACACAGAAAATTCTCTGTGACAGATTAAATGCAATGAGTATTTGCTAAATAAATACTAATTACTTTAACAGTTTTCTGTGGCCTCTGTTTACATGTATGAAAGGAAGGGAACCACACCTGACCTTTTCTTTGCAAAAATATACAGCATTACTTTTTTTGTTTATTTGGACAATTGTTATCTATTTAATCCTGGAATGATGAATGAATCCAAAAAATGATGCGGATGTTTCTGTATTTTTCCATTCTAATCTTAACTGTATGATAGCTTGCCTTTTCAAATTGTTAAGTATGTGTGTTTATTTGTGTTTAATCCATAGGGAAGGTCATAGGAAAAACACTGGCAGTTGGAGATATCCAAACAAAGTGTAGCAGTATGTCTCCAGTAAAACCTGAAGAATTTAACATCCCATGTGACAATCATTCCAGTAGCAGTGAGAAATGTCACTTTTCGTTCTGTCCTAAAAGAATGGCAACAGTGTAAATGAGAAAAGGAGTATGTGAAAAAATAGAATCATGGTGCACATAATGTTTAAAATCTCTGTTACTTGTTATGACTTTTAAGTCACTTTAATTTCTAAAATTTGAAAGTCACACCTATCAGATGCCTAAAAGGACCTTGATACTCAAAGAGTAGTTCTTAGACCAATAGCTGTGACCTCACCTGGGAGCCTGTTAGAAATTCAGAATCTCAGGCTTCATTCAGACCTTCTGAATCACAGTCTGCATTTTAACAAGATTCCCAAGTGATTTTAAAATACTAAAATTCAAGAGTAATTGAGTAAGGACACCTGGAAATCAGTAATAGATTGACAATAGATAGAGTAAAAACAAAACAAACAACCTTATTTTTATTTTTTTTGAGAGTTTTTATTTGAGAGTAAAAACAAAACAAACTACCCTCCCTCCAGCTCCACTTCATTGAATTTCTGAAATAAACCTACTTTTAAGCATAAATTTTACACTTTTTATTTTACAAAGATTTATTAAGAACTTATTCTGTGCTAGTCACTGTTCTGGATTCTAAAGTTACAGTGATGAACAAAATAGGCAAAATTCTTTATACTCAAGGTGTTAATATTTGAATGCGTTCCAAGAGAGCTAGAGAAGATTCTTATGGGCAGGAATTTAAACAAGTAGGCTTCTCTCAGCATGTGGAATTTTCCCTGATAACCTTTTACACATTCAGTTGTTGTATAGCATTGCTCAGATTCAGTCACTGCTTAGTTCTTATTCACATTCTGCGGCCAGACTGCCTAGGTTCAAATCCTGGCTCCCCAACTTAAGACAAAACACTCCGCCTTTCTGTTCCTCTATTCCTTGGTTTTCTTATTTGAAAGATAGAAGAACTCATAGTGTCTACATCAGGGTATTGTTATGAAGATCAATGGGATTAATATAGACAAAGTACTCAGGACCATGCCTGGCATTTGATAGGCACTATGTAAGTATGAGAGACCCTTTACTGCTGTTGTTGTTAGTGAAAAATTATTAGTGGCACTTTTCTCTTTTCTGAATGAGTTTTAAGGAACTAGTTCAAGTTTTGGGATATGTTAAAAAGTCTGTGGTAAAACCAGCCACCAGTGAGGGAGTGAAGAGTGGGCAAAATGGGTGAAGGGAGTTCAAAGGTACAAACTTCCAACAACAAAATAAGTCATGGGGATGTAATGTACCGTATGGTGACTATAGTTAACAATACTGTATTGCATATTTGAAAGTTGCTGAGAGAGTGAATCTTAAAAGTCCGCATCATAAGAAAAAGTTTAAGAAAATTATAACTACTTTACATACAGTGACAGATGGTAACTAGATTTATTGTGATGATTATTTCACAGTGCATACGAATGTCAAATCATTATGTTGTACACCTGAAACTAATATAATGTTACATGTCAATCATACCTCAATTTAAAAAAAAACAACAATCATCAGTGGATTTTGAAATATCTCCATTAGTTAAGATGTGGTATATGCTGACTAGATGTTGATAGGGAAGACTGACTTCTACAGATTCTCTCCTGCTCTGAAAACCTAGACAAGAAGATAATGATTTTTGAATCTTTATTTGCTTCCTGCATTTTGCACAAACACAGATAATTGGTTTTTTTGTGCTCTGCACGGAGAAAGTATGCGTGCCCGTCTAATTTGCTTTGAGTCATGCTCATGTCTCCAAGCTTTTAGTCTTTAATCTCAGCTCCTCTCTTAGTAAAGTTTGTTGGTAAATGAGCAGGAAGTTAATCCTTGCTTACCTTGGTTTCTTTTCTAATCTTTTCATGTATTTTAGTGAAATCTCTCCAAGCACTGACTTTTTCCTATTAAATAGTATAATATTTAAAGCCTCACAAAACTGGTACAGCCACCTAATCGATCACATAGTGATTCTAGTCAAAGGATTGTTTTTTCTTCTTGTACAAGTGGAAATAGTATTTCTATAAATTAATTCACATTTCTTGCTAATTATTCACACATTTGGAATGTTTATTACTGAAGTAGCCTTTGCTTAAAAACAAGAACTTGAAGAATAATATAAACCAGGTGTGTTGTATACACAACTGTATACAAATTCATCATGGACAGGTCTTGGCCAAAGAGCCTCCACCTCTCCTCCCCCCTCCCACCTGGGCACTCTGCTACTCAAAGCCCAGCATTTTGCATCTCACCCCCATGCCTTTCCCTACACCAGTATTTCTCAAAAGTGTGGCTTGGGCATGAAACCCTTTCAGGGAAGCTGAGAGCTCAAACTATTTTTTGTAACATTAGGGAATTCTTGGCTTTTTCACCCTCATTCTTTTATGAGTGTACAGTGAAGTTTTCAAGAGGCTACATGACATGAGATTTCACAATAGATTGAAAGCAGAGAGGAGAATCCACCTATCTACCATTAAGGCAGACATTATAGAGATTTATAAAAATGGAAAATCATGCCTCTCTTCTCCCTTTTTTGGTCTTAGAAAATAATTTGTCAATGAAAAATACGTTTATATATTAGCATTTATGAGAGTATTTTAATGAGTTAATAAAAATAAATGTTTCCAATGATCTTCATTTAAATTTATGGTACAGTAAAATCACTAGATAAACACTATGTAAATAAAAGCTTTGGGGGGCCTTCAATAATTTTGAAGAGTGGAAAGGTGTTCTAAAACCAAAATGCTTGAAAACTTCTGGTCTACACTCTTTTCTTGGCATGGTTGAGACAAGGGAGATGGTGGTGCTTTCCCCATAGTTATACTCTGGCAGTTTTATATCCTACCCAAATCATGCTTTATCTTTGCAGGGGGAAGGGAAGAAGAGTGATAGAGGAAGCCAAAGAAAACGTGAGGTGCTATGTGCATAAAAGTCTCCTTTCTAGATAATCAAATGCTTATAGTATGGTACACAATGATATGATGTTATTTTCTTATTTAGTAAAATAAATCTTAGAATTACAAAACTGAGAGTAATTGTGACTGATTATGTGAAGTACTTGAAGAGACTTCTTTGGATTTTTATGAGTCCAAATCTATTGCATTTTATAGGTGAGGAAACTGAAGACATTTTTTAAAAAATTTATTTATTTTATTTTTGGCTGCATTGGGTCTTTGTTGCTGTGCGCAGGCTTTCTCTAGCTGTGGTGAGCAGGGGCTACTCTTCGTTGCGGTGCACGGGCTTCTCATTGCGGTGGCTTGTCTTGTTGTGGAGCACGGGCTGTATGCGCACGGGCTTCAGTAGTTGTGGTGCACGGGCTTAGCTGCTCCGCGGCATGTGGGATCTTCCCAGACCAAGGCTTGAACCCGTGTCCCCTGAGTTGGCAGGAGGATTCTTAACCGCTGTGCCACCAGGGAAGCCCTGAAGCCATTTTTGATGATAGGACTTGCTCTGAGTCACTGGCCTCTTAGGAACCAAATCAAGAATCAGAACTCAAGTTTTGGCCTTTAGTTTATTGTACCATCATGCATCTCACAAAATTGAATATTTATCCATGTTTTCAGTTAGGATAAATTTTGACTATAATTATATACAACTATATGCATAATACTATATATATCTCTGAATAAAAGCCTAGCATATGAACTAATAGATCTGGAAAGGAACATTGAGAAAATATGAATGAATGGTTAGTATTTGTCAAATGATTAGGTATAGAGGTTCAATTTCAACTTCAAAACAGCATATGCAATTTTCCCTGTAATTTTGGCAAGTTATTCCAATAGCCTATAATACTCTTCATTTGGAGATTCTAAGGGGCTTATAATTATGTCTCAACTTTTAAAACCATATCACTATCCATTCAGTTAATAGACTACATTGATAAAAATCACAGTATCCTCTGGTGTACACTAAAATTGTTAAGCAGAATAATTTATGCAAATTACTTATAGAGTTATATGTTAAATATGTTTAATTACACTGCAGAACTTAGTTAACAGCATCACATACAATTATTTTTAATTATAAAAACAGATATTTTGGAGATTTATGTTCAACTGTTATACTACTAGTTAATATTGCTTTTCTTCATTGCTTCCAGAAATAAAGAAAATATTAATAATTTGTGCCAGAATCTTGTTACTGAAAAGCTTATGTATATTTTAATGTTAGCGTTCTCCAAGACTTAAAAGCTACCAAATGCTTTCTGGGCGTTATTTAAAACAAATACTCATTACCAAGAGATGGTAAGGAAACTAATGGAAGAACAGCTTAGAGACATAATAATATGTGCCTTTGGGGAGCAAAACTGGGGGGATAAAGATGAAGACAGCAACTTTTGTTTTTATTATAAGCTTTTCTTTATTACTTGATTGTTAATCATATATGTATTACTTTGAGTAAAAAATTAAATGTAAGACAATGCAGTCATACATACACAATACTAGAAAATAATGTTTACCCATCACTTTCTGGTGCTACATATTTCTGTTATTTTGATTTATATAGAATGGATGGCTGACCAATGGATGTTCAAATATTAAAGACAGATCTAATGATATAAAGAAACCTAAGAATTTCCAAATTTTAGGAAGAATACCCTTTCCATTGGTATTATTTTTCCACATCATGGTATTAAGTACTAGATTTATAATATATGTACACATCTGGGCAACAAAATCACATTTTATTATTGACTTACATATTCAATAATAATAAGGCAATGATGTGATTTTCTATGGCAAAGTGTGAATTTCAAGTGATCTATGCATCTGCCTACTGTATAAGAACCCCCAATCCTAGAAGTTATAAGTTTTAATACAATACTTACACAGAAAACAATATACTACATGATAGAAAAATGCATTATTTAGTGAAGCTCAAAATATAAAATGTTAGTGGACTACTTTATTTAATGAAAATATACTACTATATTGAAATAGAATGCACTTAAGTTAAATAGAATTTTATATTAAATAATGTTTATGTAGTGGGTGTACTTTTCCTACAACAGTATATACTGTACTAATGGTAGAATATAATAAATTAAATACAGGGTATTTTTATAACTTCTATGTTATAAAATCTAAAAATTTTCAGAGAGATTGCTATACTGGACATGATGCTAATACAAATCTTTCAAAATTAACGCACAGACATTGCAGCCATAAACTAAGGAATTTTATACATAAAAGAGTGCCAAACTAAAGTAAATGTACACTCTACTATCTTTAATTGGATATTAAAACATTTAAAGATTGCTTCAGTGATCAATGAAATTATAATATCCAACAAAGACATTATAAAAAAACAGTGAACTTGTCCCCACAGTGAGCCACAGCCACCCCCTGCCTCCACAGGAGACGCCACCCACCAGAACACAACACCAGTCCCCTCCACCAGGAAGCCTACACAAACCATTGAACCAACCTCACCCACTGGGGGCAGACACCAAAAACAATGGGAACTATGAGCCTGCGAAAAAGAGACCACAAACACAGTAAGTTAAGCAAAACGAGAAGACAGAGAAATATGCAGCAGATGAAGGAGCAAGGTAAAAACCCACCAGACCAAACAAATGAAGAGGAAATAGGCAGTCTACCTGAAAAAGAATTCAGGGTAATGATAGTAAAGATGATCCAAAATCTTGGATATAGAACGGAGAAAATAAAAGAAATGTTTAACAAGGATTTGGAAGAACTAAAGAGCAAACAAACAATGATTAACAACACAATAAATGAAATTAAAAATTCTCTAGAAGGAATCAATAGCAGAATAACTAAGGCAGAAGAACGGATAAGTGACCTGGAAGATAAAATAGTGGAAATAGCTACCACAGAGTAGAATAAAGAAAACAGAATGAAAAGAATTGAGGACAGTCTCAGAGACCTCTGGGACAACATTAAACACACGAACATTCAAATTATAGGGGTCTCAGAAGAAGAAGAGAAAAAGGAAGGGTCTGAGAAAATATTTGAAGAGATTATAGTTGAAAACTTCCCTAATATGGGAAAAGAAATAGTCAGTCAAGTCCAGGGAGCACAGGGAGTCCCATACAGGATAAATCCAAGGAGAAACATGCTAAGACACATATTAATCAAACTATCAAAAATTAAATACACAGAAAATATTATTAAAAACAGCAAGGGAAAAACAACAAATAACATACAGGGAATCTCCACAAGGTTAACAGCTGATCTTTCAGCAGAAACTCCTCAAGCCAGAAGGGAGTGACAGGACATATTTAAAGTGATGAAAGGGAAAAACCTACAACCAAGATTTCTCTACACAGGAAGGATCTCATTCAGAGCCAACGGAGAAATTAAAACCTTTACAGACAAGCAAAAGCTAAGAGGATTCAGCACCACCAAACTAGCTTTACAACAAATGCTAAAGGAACTTCTCTCGGCAGGAAACACAAGAGAAGGAAAAGACCTACAATAACAAATCCAAAACAATTAAGAAAATGGTAATAGGAGCATACATACCAATAACTACCTTAAATGTAAATGGATTAAATGCTCCAAGCAAAAGACATAGACTAGCTGAATGGATACAATAACAAGATCCAGATATATGCTGTCTACAAGAGACCCGCTTCAGACCTAGGGACACATACAGACTGAAAGTGAGAGGATGGAAAAAGATATTCCATGCAAATGGACATCAAAAGAAAGCTGGAGCAGCAATTCTCATATCAGACAAAAAAGACTTTATAAAATAAAGACTATTACAAGAGACAAAAACAGACACTAGATAATGATCAAGAGGTCAATCCACAAAGATATAATAATTATAAATATTTATGCACCCAACATAGGAGCACCTCAATACATAACACAAATACTAACAGCCATAAAAAGGGAAATTGACAGTAACACAATAATAGTAGGGGACTATAACACCCCACTTTCACCAATGGACAGATCATCCAAAATGAAAATAAACAAAGAAACACAAACTTTAAATGATACATTAAACAAGATGGATTTAACTGATATTTATAGGACATTCCATCCAAAAACAACAGAATACACATTCTTCTCAAGTCCTTATGGAGCATTCTCCCAAATAGATCATATCTTGCATCACAAATCAAGCCTTGGTAAATTTAAGAAAATTGAAATCGTATCAAGTATCTTTTCCGACAACAATGCTATGAGACTAGATTTCAATTACAGGAAAAAAAAAATCTGTAAAAAATACAAACACATGGAGGCCAAACAATACACTACTAAATAACCAAGAGATCACTGAAGAAATCCAAGAGGAAATCAAAAAATACCTAGAAACAAATGCCAATGAAAACACAATAACCTAAAACTTATGGGAAGCAGCAAAAGCAGTTGTAAGAGGGAAGTTTATATCAATACAATCCTACCTCAAGAAACAAGAAACATCTCAAATAAACAACTTAACCTTACACCTAAAGCAATTAGAGAAAGAAGAAGAAAGAAACCCCAATGTTAGCAGAAGGAAAGAAATCATAAAGATCAGATCAGAAATAGATGAAAAAGAAATGAAGGAAATGATAACAAAGATCAATAAAACTAAAAGCTGGTTCTATGAGAAGATAAACAAAATTCATGTACCATTAGCCAGACTCATCAGGAGAAAAAGGAAGAAGACTCAAATCAATAGAATTAGAAATGAAAAAGGAGAAGTAACAACTGACACTGCAGATATACAAAGGATCATGAGAGATTACTACAAGCAACTCTATGCCAATAAAATGGACAACATGGAAGAAATGCACAAATTCTTAGAAAAGCACAACCTTCACAGACTAAACCAGGAAGAAATAGAAAATATAAACAGACCAATTACAAGCACTGAAGTTGATACTGTGATTAAAAATCTTCCAAAAAACAAAAGCCCAGGACCATATGGTTTCACTGGCAAATTCTATCAAACATTTAGAGAAGAGGTAACACCTACCCTTCTCAAACTCTTCCAAAATATAGCAGAGGGAGGAACACTCCCAAACTCATTCAACGAGGCCACCATCACCCTGATACCAAAACCAAAGATGTCACAAAGAAAGAAATCTACAGGCCAGTATCACTGATGAACATGGATGCAAAAATCCTTAACAAAATACTATCAAACAGAATCCAACAACACATTAAAAGAATCATACACCATGATCAAGTGGGGTTCATTCCAGGAATGCAAGGATTCTTCAATGTATGCAAATAAATCAATGTGATACACCATATTGACAAGCTGAAGGAGAAAAACCATATGATCATCTCAATAGATGCAGAAAAAGTTTTCGACAAAATTCAACACCCACTACTTATGATAAAAACCCTCCAGAGTGTAGGCATAGAGGGAACTTACCTCAACATAATAAGGGCCATATATGACAAACTCACAGACAACATCGTTCTCAGTGGTTAAAAACTGAAATCATTTGCAGTAAGATCAGGAACAAGACAAGGTTGTCCACTCTCACTACTATCTTTCAACATAGTTTTGGAAGTTTTAGCCACAGCAATCAGAGAAGAAAAAGAAATAACAGGAATCCAAATCAGAAAAGAAGTAAAGCTGTCACTCTTTGCAGATGACATGATACTATACATAGAGAATCCTAAAGATGCTACCAGAAAACTAGTAGAGCTAATCAATGAATTCGGTAAAGTAGCAGGATACAAAATTAATGCACAGAAATCTCTTGCATTCCTATACACTAATGATGAGAAAGAGAAATTAAGGAAACACTCCCATTTACCATTGCAAGAAAAAGAATAAAATACCTAGGAATAAACCTACCTAAGGAGACAAGAGACCTGTATGCAGAAAAGTATAAGACACTCATGAAAGAAATTAAAGATGATACAAACAGATGGAGAGGTATACCATGTTCTTGGATTGGAAGAATCAACATTGTGAAAATGACTCTACTACCCAAAGCAATCTACAGATTCCATGCAATCCCTATCAAACTACCAATGGCATTTTTCACAGAACTAGAACAAAAAATTTCACAATTTCTATGGAAACACAAAAGACCCCAAATAGCCAAAGCAATCTTGAGAAAGAAAACAGAGCTGGAGGAATCAGGCTCCCTGACTTCAGACTATACTACAAATCTCCATTAACCAAGACAGTATGGTACTGGCACAAAAACAGAAATATAGATCAATGGAACAGGGTAAAAATCCAGAGATAAACCCCCACACACATGGTCACCTTATCTTTGATAAAGGAGGCATGAATATACAATGTAGAAAAGACAGCCTCTTCAACAAGTGGTGCTGGGAAAACTGGACAGCTACATGTAAAAGAATGAAATTAGAACACTCCCTAACACCATACACAAAAATAAGCTCAAAATGGATTAAAGACATATATGTAAGGCCAGACACTATAAAACTCTTAGAGGAAACCATAGTCAGGAGCACTCTATGACATAGAGTCAAGATCCTTTTTGACCCACCTCCTAGAGAAATGGAAATAAAAACAAAAATAAACAAATGGGACCTAATGAAACTTAAAAGCTTTTGCACAGCAAAGGAAACCATAAACAAGACGAAAAGACAACTCTCAGTATGGGAGAAAATATTAGCAAATGATGCAACTGACAAAGGATTAATCTCCAAAATATACAAGCAGCTCATGCAGCTCAACATCAAAAAAACAAGCAAACCAATCCAAAAATGGGCAGAAGACCTAAATAGACATTTCTCCAAAGAAGATATACAGATTGCCAACAAACACATGAAAGGATGCTCAACATCACTAATCATTAGAAAAATGCACATCAAAACTACAATGAGGTATCGCCTCACACCAGTTAGAATGGCTATCATCAAAAAATCTACAAACAATAAATGCTGGAGAGCGTGTGGAGAAAAGGGAACCCTCTTGCACTGTTGGTGGGAATGTAAATTGATACAGCCACTATGGAGAATAGTATGGAGTTTCCTTTAAAAATTAAAACTAGAACTATCATACCACCCAGCAATCCCACTACTGGGCATATACCCTGAGAAAACCATAATTCAAAAAGAGTCACGTACCACAATGTTCATTGCAGCTCTATTTACAATAGCCAGGACATGGAAGCAACCTAAGTGTCCATTGACAGATGAATGGATAAAGAAGATGTGGCACATATATAGAATGGAATATTACTCAGCCATAAAAAAGGAATGAAGATGGGTCATTTGTAGAGACGTGGATGGACTTAGAGACTGTCATACAGAGTGAAGTAAGTCAGAAAGAGAAAAACAAAAACTGTACGCTAACACATATATATGGAATCTAAAAAAAGAACAAAAATGGTTCTGAAAAACCTAGGAGAAGGACAGGAATAAAGACGTAGAGAATGGACTTGAGGACACTGGAGGGGGAAGGGTAAGCTGGGACAAAGTGAGAGAGTGGCATGGACATATATACACTACCAAATGTAAAATAGGTAGCTAGTGGGAAGCAGCCGCATAGCACAGGGAGTTCAGCTTGGTGCTTTGTGACCACCTAGAGGGGTGGGATAGGGAGGGTGGGAGGGAGAGGCAAGAGGGAGGGGATATGTGGATATATGTATATGTATAGCTGATTCACTCTATATAAAGCGGAAACCAACATACCATTTTAAATCAATTATACTCCAATAAAGATGTTAAATAAATAAATAATAAAACTAGCACATTATTTATTTGCTGTCTTTATTCCCAGTTAGGATTACCATGAATTTTATTTATTCTACTTTGCATGATAAAGGTAGCAGATTTTTCTGTTTGAAGAATTTCTGGGCAAGAATATGATCTTTTGATGAAGGCAAACCTTTGTTAATTTATTATGTGGAATATCATTATCTCAGCAGCCTCTTTTGTACTATTCCCTATAATTTGTTCTTGAATGTTATACATTATCCTTCTAATAGGGTTTTTCTAATCCATCTATATCCTTAGCACTGTAGTTGGGGCTTTTGACTATAGAGCGTCAGGAAATGTATCGTTATTGTTACTGTATTAATATGGTCAATATTGCTGTGTCAGTAGTTTTTCCTAGACATATTTTTATAAGCTCTCTCCACACAATTATCTTTCTTTATTATAATTAAGCACTAAAAACTAACCTCTAATTAATGGAAACATCCCCAGTGATCTCATGGCCCTCTACTAGATTACAAACTATTTTAACGTCAAGGAACTTTCTTTTTCTCTTTGTATACACTTAGTTCCTGTGTTGTGCTTTGTGTGTAATAGGTATCTTTTAATTATTTGTAAACAATCTCCTTTTTCCTACTGTTGCAGAGTGATGTAATAATGCTGTGATAATATTAACCCATGCATTTGCAGCACTTACTATGTGCCAAGCTTGCTTTAAGCACTTTGCATAATATATTAGCTAATTTAATCCTCACAATAACTAGTAACTCCATGATGTAGATGTTATTTTATCGCAATTTATAGGCACTGAGTAAAGAGGATAAATAATTTTCTCAGGGCCATATGGAAAGTCAGAGCAAGATTTTGAAATCAGGCCACTGGACACTAGAATTCATTCTATACAATAATGCCAATTTTCACTAAGGGATGAATCCTCCTGAAAACACTTACTTCTAGTAGAGAATTCTCAAAAATTCAGTTTTATGATGGTTAAATCAAATCAAACACACAAAAAATCAAGTACACATGTCTTTTCAAAGCAGTGTTCTCAAAAGTGACTGGAGTACAGTGCAGGAATACATAAGATGATCCACTGGAGTTTGGAGAAAAATATTAATTTTCTGTTTCTATTATACTTGTTATCTCTCCCTTTCTTAATTTTGACAGTGTTTTCTTTTTTAATTTGTAAACCCTATTACAGTACAGTAGTATATTTTATGATTTATAAATAAGCAATATATAAGTTTTGGTGGTGCCTGTGTGCTTTTAAAACATTTTTATGAGTATATGAGCTATAAAATTTGGAAATAAACACCTTATAGAAACCATCCAGAATTCAGGGAAAAATAGGGTAATAAGGCATATACTAATCTTTGCTAGAATGTGTTAGAGTAGTTACACATTTTTTTTCTGAGCCTCATTTCCTCATCTATATGATGGGAATGTTAAGTACCTTTATAGTTTTATTGCAATGATTAAATAAATGAAATACGTGTGAATATTTTAAAAGCTTAAATCTCTACAGAACCACTAATCACTCAAGTATTAGTCACCAACACTTTGAAATGCCATTTCAAGTATCTGGGACAAGCCCATGTGAAAGAAATTTTTGTGGAGGGAATCTTCTGGGCCCCTTTGTGGTTAAGTTATCTGGTTGATGTTTGGCATGGCTGGCATAAAACAGACAATTCCCAGGAGACAAATAATCTCCTAGAGGCACTGTCTCTGCCACTTTACTTCCTGCTGCTGCTATTTCTCAAGTGCATTAGTAGGCTTTTAGGAAGCTGCACTAGCCCCTGGCCAAGCAGATCTGAGATTGGTTCAAACGAACAAATAAATTTTTTAAAAATCTGAAAAGGAAGAAAATAGTTTTTTCTTTAAAGGTACCCCCCCACCAAAAATCAAAAAGATAAATTAAATGAATTAATCATTAAAGATGTGAATATATCCAGTTAATAGATATTCATATTTTTCCTGCAAGTGTCCATATCCTTCCCAGTGCACATCTCAATGTATTCTCTAATACCACTTTAGATTTTAGCTTAGTAAGCATGATCAGTAACTTTCTACTGGCAATATTAACCTATATTTTAATATATCAAATCTGCATATTAGTTAAAATAGGCATATCATACAGAGCTTTTCATTTCTATACTTTCTGTATTTAAAGTACACACATACATAAGCATTTCCCAAGGGTCATCTATGTACCTGTCCTGTAAGCTTTCTATTGTTAACCAAACATTCCTCAGTAAAATATGTTTACAAAATATAGCAGTTTACATAAGCATATTATTGAACCTGAGAAGTCAGACTACTTTGAATATTCCTCAAATTTATTTGACCCAGAAAGATTTTGGATTTTGTTTGCTAACATCAGAAGGAACTAAAATTTATGAAACAAGATGGGAAATACCAAGATACAGATTTCTCATTCATAAGTTCTTCAGTAACTCAAATCAGATGGTTAGAAAATGTCAAAGTAGAACTGGGAATTTTGCAGATTTTTATTTTTCCAAAGAAGTTAGCTATTTTACCCAAAGAAAATTTACCACAATATAAATGTATAATAATATATAATTCTTAGATGCCTGTTTTTGGATTATTTAACTAAGAGAAATAAGATATTTATAAGCCTTCCATGAGAAAATGTGCATCTGGTTAGTGAAAACATATTTTTAAATTGACCATACCATGCCCCTGTCTATTAACAATGGAATACATGTTAAGGTCATCCACAATTATGACGTGCAGTACACACACAAAGGACACACAGCACACATTCCTCTCATGTCCTCCCTCCTCTCTACCAGAATTGTTTGATGTACTTTTCACCCTATGGTAAAAAAATGACATGAAGATGGAGCTAACAAAATAAAAGAGGACATGATATCATACTAGCTGTTGTCTCATAATCCACAGTCTTCATATGACCCCTTACAGCAATGTGACACACAAGGTATTTCAAACCACCTTCCCAGTACAAATTGGATACAAAACAACTTCTGAATGAAATACAAGAAATATTCTGGTACACTCATAGCTAAGAGTCAAAGAATTTAAGGAAGATCTTTGACAAAATCCTAAGAGGAAGTAAGAATTAGATGTGGCTATTCTGTGCACATTTATCAACACCAGACACCCAGAGACTTGAATTGTAAAGGTTAAAAAGAGGACAAAAGACAGTATTTGTGGAATCTGGGAAATTCTCCTGTAAACTACATTGACTTTCATGTATATCATCCACAAATACACATACGTCTACATTAGCATTTTAAAAGTCAAAAACTGGAGACATTCTAAATGTCTATCAACTTAATTGTCTATCAAAATTTATATACATATTGATATATATATATATATAAATATACATCATTAGATGACTTCCATAAACTTAAAGGTGAGCAATTGCGAAAGTATTCTTAAAGGATGATACTATTCATGTATATTATTAAAGCAGGTAAACTGTACTGTTATTGTTTAGAGATATTTATACATGTAGGAAGAGCACTGGAAATATAACTACTAAATAGGTGGCTAGTAACCTGAGGGGGTGAGGGGACGATGTACAGTAGTTTGGAAACACAGTTCAGAAGGTTTTAATTTTATTGATAAAGTTCAATTTTTAAGCTGATTGTAAGGAGATGGAAGTTCACTCTATTATTCTTTATGTCTTTCTCATGTTTCACATATTTAACAATAGGCAAAAAAATTATTCAGTTCATCCCTGAGAAAAGCTTGAGTAGTTTATTTAATTTTCATAGTCTTTGGTTGTGTTTTGGAGCTAACTTTGTAATGTAATATAGAATAAAATTATCAAATTATATTTTCTAACAAATGATTAAAATTTCCTTTTTTGGACATGGACCTAAAACAAATGAAATGAATATTTGATGAATAATATTTTGGCATAAGGTTGTCATAAACTGTGATTTTAAAGAGCATGTTCTCATTTTGTGAGAGGTAAAGAAAAATCTTGATTTTTTTAAAAGAGCATAACATTATTTTGACTCTTCCGTCTTAAGAGGCTTTATGTTAATGACTTCAGAATGATTCCTCTGAAAGCGTGCACTTAAGCCCCATGCTCCCCAAACCCTCTCTTCTCCAGTACTGAGGTTGAAGGGAGTGGTGAGAGGTTGTCGTATTGTTGAAAATAGAAGATAGTAGAGTTAAATAGTGCTTATTATAATGATGCAAACAAAGTGTTTGTCCAATTAATATTGATGACCGAAAAGTACTGTTAGGAAGTGGAGTAAAAAAACTCTGGGATTGTCTAATGCCTGGGAGGGAAAAGCATTAGGTTTTGCTGTTAGTGGTTCCATTAGTGTCACTGGGTCATTACTGCAAGGTTTTTTCTGCAGAAACTGTTTCTGGTGCAAACTTTAGGAATACCTCAACAACATTAACATGACAACAACTGCACCCCCAAACCTGATTATAAGGGAAGGTTTTTAAATGACTTTTTAAAGGGAGAGTTTCAAATATATAATTGTAATATAGCTGAGCATACTGGAAACGATTATTTCAAGATCATTATTATTGTTATTATTATTATTGGCAAACTAGCTGATAAATAGGGTGAAAAATAGGTCTTCTGGTAATTTTAAGGGTCTTGTTAAAGGAAAGTTAGTGGCTTCCCTGGTGGCGCAGTTGTTGAGAGTCCGCCTGCCGATGCAGGGGACGTGGGTTCGTGCCCTGGTCCGGGAGGATCCCACATGCCGCGGAGCAGCTGGGCCTGTGAGCCATGGCCGCTGAGCCTGCGCGTCCGGAGCCTGTGCTCGGCCACAACAGTGAGAGGCCCGCGTACCGCTAAAAAAAAAAAAAAAAAAAAAAGGAAAATTACCTCGCCTCACATACACATTCTTTGTGGCTTATGAACTTTGAGAGGATTTTACCCAGCTATTCACTCTGTTCAATATGTTCATCTTTTTTTTTCATGATACAAAAGTTACCTGAAGATATTGCAGTATTTAAGGACTAGTATTATGGGTGTTGTATAAGAGAAGCAGAAAAATGAGAGTTAATATAGATTTCTCTGGATAAAAACCTGCATAACATAGGTTATATCCTATTTTGTATGCTCTGTACTTAAGTCACTTCAATAACTTGACTATAAATAGTATAGTGAATAGAGTAATAGAAATAGGACAGTATCATTATTATGCAATCAAATACTAATAGATTGTTGGAAAGGTTTATATCCAACACCTCAGAATGCTTGAACAAGCAATACATCCAATTACATATGCTCTTGGAATTATAAATCCACATACTCACACATATACAGCTATTACTACTTGTGATCCATATTTCATTACTTTAATCTTACATGTAAGACAGTTGTCTGTTTTATATGCAGAACCTCAAGTGCTCTGTCTACAGAGGTGATGTAAAATTTCTACATGAATAGCAATAAATCATGTTAATTAAACCCTAATCAAATGAAATGTGGTAGAGAGGATGGAAGAAGATTCGGAATGAGAATGGTCAAAACAAACTATTGAGTATAAGAATCTGCCCAATTGAAGTGATGCACTAATATTGGGTTAAGTACTCCCAGCTATGAAACAAAAACTCAGATCAGGAGTGTTTGTATAATTATAACAATCTACTGATACTTAAACAGGATAAAGTAATTTTTGTATGTTTGGATTTTAATACAATGTTTTCTTACCAATTCAGTGAACACAACTCAATTAGTTTCAAAAATGAGGTGAAAATGGACCACCTGCCAAAGTTTAATAAAATGAAAATGGGTTGCATTGGAACTATAAGCAGAGCCCACAGATTGATTTAATAAGAAGCCACCTTATTCAGTCCTCTTTCCACCACATTCTGTTCCTAAAATGAGGCTTAATGAAATCGGTTTCACCTATTAATACCTGCAAAATTAACACGCTTACCTAATATTGACTCAAAACAATCTCTCTCTTAAGCTATGTTTTCCTAAAGAGAGTGGCTGACCCATCTAGATAGGTCTGCATTTTTGATCCATCTACTTTTGCTATCAAAGTACCATTTGGAAAATGAACATGTTGATTGTTTTTTATACCTCTTTGAATTTTCCTAGGTCCCTGAATTTTTATTCCTCAAAAAGCTTAAGAAATTTAAAGAAAGAAAAAAACAAAGGGGAAATATGAGGATTTTTTTCTTGTGCAAATATAAAATGAAATTTTAGGAATCCTCTACTTGTCAAAAAAATTAGAATTCAAACATCTGGAAAATGTTAACCCCTTATTGCCCATTATTATTTCTTAGATAAATGATGGCTTTTGATGCAAGCTTCTGCACAGTTAAAGACTAAGGGTTCCAGCTATGATTGAATCCAACGTGCCTATTTAGCACTCTGCAATCACTCTATGGCTTCAACACAATATCCTTTCTTAAGGGTGAATAAGAGGATCTATTTGAACAAATCTATTCCCCCTTCTTTAGAGAGGGTTTGTGTGTGACTCTTAATCTCCATCAGAGTGTAATTGGGCACTGAAAGAAACAGATTGGTTATTGTTGACCATCTGATAGGCACTGCAGAGAGCCAGGGAAAAGCATGATTCATTGATTTTAATCATGGTCATATGAGCCATTTCAGAGATTATCATGTAAAATAAATACCATATAAAATTAAGGCATGCAAAATAAAGGCAATATTTTAGATTACAGAATTGTTTAGAATGCCTGCTTCCAAGATAAACTGGCTTGATTCTTGTTGGCCTAAAACAAATAGGCTGTCGTATGTTTTCCAGCAAAAAAATGGGTATATTCAGGATCACAGAGAATCGCAGTTTGGGGTCTGCAACCATGGGGAGACATGTGCAAGTCCCACGACAGCAAGGGAAGGAGAACACTTTTATAAAGAGGAAAAGGAAATCGGGGGGCTCTAGTAAACAAAGAGTTCCTGGCTTTTCATTGGCTGAGACCTTGCTAGGAAAGAGGAAGGGTCTTTCTTCTTGTTAGGCTCCGCTGTCATCAGAGGGTGTGACAGCTCCCCATTCTGGTTTCCCAACTCTAATTGAGGTTTCTGTTTATTAATTTTTTATATTCTGAATGCTATTTCTTAGTCCATTTGACTATGTTTGACCATAAAAGGAAATTGCTTGCTAATTAATTGCTGAAACACAAATTGAAACAGCTTAACAAGGTGCATCATCCCTATGATAAAATACAGAGATGGGGGAAAAAGTATACCTAATGTAATTGGTCTATTTATTAATCCAAGAACTATTGTCTAATCTATATTATTCTATAGCCTGTGCACTTATACCCACCCTGCAGGCTAATTCTACCCATCCACCTGCCTTAACAAGCATCATTAATATCTCTGTTTTTATTACTTGAAAGATACAGGGGTGATGCTGAGTTGCTTTGTAGCAACATGATCCTGAAAACTTCCCAGTCTTACCAGTGTAAATTTCTGGTGACATCCAAGTCCGATACTGTATCTTTTATTTTCTCTCCACGTTCTCATCATATTAAAGGTATACTGATTTGTTCTCTATAATTGAAACCACCATATAAAATAGTATCCCCTCCATGAAAAAAAATTGACAGGGTGGACTTTATTAAAATTGAAAATTTTTGCTCTGTGGCAGGCACATTCAAAGAAAATAGTTGCAAAAGACACATCTGATAAAGGATTGTGTCTTAGTTCAGACTGCTATAACAGAATAACACAGACTAGGTGGCTTAAACAATAAACATTTATTTCTTACATTTCTAGAGATTGGGAGGTCTAAGCTCAAGGCACGAACAGATTTGATGTATGATGAGTGCTCTCTTCCAGACTGCAGACTGCCAACTTGTTGTTGTACCCTCACATAGCAGAAAGAGGGCAAGAAAACTCTCTGGAATATTTTTTTATAAGGCATTAATACCATTCATAAGTTCTCATGACCTAATTACCTCCCAAAGGCTCCACCTCCTAATACTATCACATTAGAGGTTAGGATTTCAGCATATGAATTTTAGAGGGACACAAATAATTCAGTCTATTACAGACTGTTATCCAAAATATATGAAGAAATCTTAAATTCTTAAAACTTGACAATAAGAAAACAACCTTATTAAAAATTGGCCAACAACCTTAACAGATACCTTCAAAAATATACAGATGGCAAATAAGTATATAAAATGTTGCTCTTAGGTTCTTTCTCTATGTCTGCATCTTTTTTCCTGTCCTGAAGAACCTAGGGGCAGGACAGGAATAAAGACGCAGATGTATAGAATGGACTTGAGGACACGGGGAGGAGGAAGGGTAAGCTGGGACAAAGTGAGAGAGTGGCGTGGACATATATACACTACCAAATGTAAAATAGATAGCTAGTGGGAAGCAGCCGCATAGCACAGGGAGATCAGCTCGGTGCTTTGTGACCACCTAGAGGGGTGGGATAGGGAGGGTGGGAGGGAGGGAGATGCAAGAGGGAAGAGATATGGGTATATATGTATATGTATAGCTGATTCACTTTGTTATACAGCAGAAACTAACACACCATTGTAAAGCAATTATACTCCAAGAAAGATGTTAAAAAAAATAAAACATTGCTCTTCGTATGTCATCAGAGAAATGTAAATTAAAAAAAAAGAGATACCACTACACACCTATTAGAGTGGCCAAAATCTAGAATACTGATAACACCAAATGCTAACAAAGATGTGGAACAACAGGAATTCTCATTCATTCTTTTTTTTTTTTTTTTTTTTGCGGTATGCGGGCCTCTCAGTGTTGTGGCCTCTCCTCTCCCATTGCGGAGCACAGGCGGCATGTGGGATCTTCCCAGACCGGGGCATGAACCCGTGTCCCCTGCATCGGCAGGCGGACTCTCAACCACTGCGCCACCAGGGAAGCCCCTCATTCGTTCTTGATGGGAATACAAAATGGTACAGATATTTTGGAAAACAATTCAGCAGTTTCTTACAAAACTAAATATACTTTTACAATGCTAGAATCCAGCAATCATACCTTGGTATTTACTAAAAGGAGCTGAAAGCTTGTGTCCACAAAAAATCTGTACACGGGATGTTTATAGAGGCTTTATTCACAATTGCAAAACTTGGAAGCAACTGAGATGTTCTTCAGTTGGTGAGTGGATAAATAAACTGTGGTATATCCAGGCAATGGGATAGTATTGAGTGCCAAAAAGAAATGATGTATCAATTCATGAAAAGACATGAAGGACCTTTAAATGCATTTTACTAAGTGAGAGAAGCCAATCTGAGAATACATACTATAGGATTCCAACTATATGATATTCTGGAAAGGACAAAACTATGTAGACAATAAAAAGATCAGTGGTTGCCAGGGACTGCAGGGAAGGAGGAATGGATAGAGCACAGAGTATATTTAAGGCAATGAAAGTACCATGTATGATATTATAATGATGGATATATATCATTATACATTTCTCCAAACTCATTGGCTGTACTATACCATGAGTGATTCCTAATGTAAACTATAGACTTTGAGTGATAATGATGTGTCAGTGTAGTTTCATTAGTTGTAACAGATGTACGTACCACTCTGATCAGCTCTGGTCAGTGGTGGTGTTAGTGGGGGGAATTATGCAACTGTTGTGGTAGGGGGTATATGGGAAATATGTGTACCTTCCACTAAATTTTATTGTGAACCTAAAACTCCTCTAAAAAGTAATGTCTACTTTTAAAATAAAAATAAATAATATCCTCTCAAGGACAAATTAGTTGTTATTTATTAACTATATTAATGAGATACAAGAAATGGATGAAGGATTTGAATAGACAATTTCCAAAAAAGACTGTAAATGGCCAATAAGCACATAAAAAGATGCTCACTTTATTAGTTATTAGAGAAATGCAAGTCAAAACCACAATGAGGTATCATTACAGATCCACTAAGATAATTATAAGTAAAAAGTCAGATAATAGCAGTATTCTTGAGGTTGTAGAGAAATTGGAATCCTCAAACATTGCTGACATATAAATGTATATATCGTAAACGTATATATCATGTAAATGAATATAAATGGTGCCATCCACTTTGGAAAACAGTTGGAAAGTTTCTTTAAATGAAACTAAATCTAAATGATGAACATAGAGTTACCGTATGATCTTACACTTGTACTACTAGGCCTATACTCATGAGAAATGAAAACACAAGTCCACAAAAACTTGTACACAAATATTTATAGCATGGCTGCATTTCTTTCTGGGAGCTCTAGGAGAAAATCCATTTCCTTGTCTTTTCTACCTTCTAAAGGCTTCCTGCATTACAGATATCTCCTCCATCTTCAAAGAGAGCAGTGGCAATGGCCAGCAGAGTCTTTGTCAGATCATATCATTCAGATTCTTACTCTCCTGCCTCACTTTCTTGCTTATGAGAACCCTTATGATTACACCTGAATAATCCAGGATAATCTCCACCATCTCAAATTCACCTCATTAGCAATTTAATTCCCCTACACTTATGTAAAATAAGATATTCACAGGTTTTGGGAATTAGAACATGAATATGTTTAGGGGATAATTATCCTGCTTACCACAGATGACTCCTTTTTTAAATTTATTTTCTACCATTTCTAAATGATTATTTTAAAATTAACCCTAAATTCAACAGATATTACTAAATGAAAATAACCATGTACACTTTTCTGTGTATTCAAACAATGTATTCAAATAATGGGGGAGGTAAGTTATTTTTAATTTCATAATAGCATATGCTAAAAGATACATTTTTAATACAGGGATACCAAGTTTATTTTGCATGAAATAACTGACCAAGAACATTTTTTAAAAAAAATTATTTCTGCCTGTGTTTGGTCTTTGTTGCTGAGCCTGGGCTTTCTCTAGTTGCAGCGAGGGGGGCTACTCTTTGTTGCGGTGTGTGGGCTTCTCATTGCAGTGGCTTCTCTTGTTGCGGAGCACAGGCTCTAGGCGCACAGGCTTCAGTAGTTGTGGCTCGTGGGCTCAGTAGCCGTGGCTCACGGACTCTAGAGCGCAGGCTCAGTCATTGCGGCACACGGGCTTAGTGGCTCCGCGGTATGTGGGATCTTCCCGGACCAGGGCTCGAACCCGTGTCCCCTGCATTGGCAGGCAGATTCTTAACCACTGCGCAACCACGAGAACATATTTTTAAGAAAAAGTCAGAGTCCATTTTGTTGCTTAGAGGGATAGAATTTTGACTGAGTGATGATATATGCTATGCATGGAGCAGTGTTTTAGCGCTTGTAGTATGTGCAAATCATCCCTGTTTTAAATCACTAGAGTTCTAATTTATACCCCCAAACACTATTTTCTCATGCTTCTTTTACCTGAAATTAAATGGTGCTCTTTAAAAAAATCTAGAAAACAACATTTCCTGGTAAGAAAATGGATCATAGGCATATGTGATTGGCATTTTAGATAATTTACAGTTAGAATGTCAAACTTAATATTGCCTCATAAAAACTGATCTGAGAGTTAACAAAAAATTACCTGGAGGAAGAACAAAATGTACCCGTGAAAGGCAGGATTGACCTGACCTAGTCCCAAGGAAAGCCAGTGGAGTGTTGGGACAGGCAGGAGCAAGGCAGCGAAGCAAAAAGCAGCTGTATGGGAGTGAGGGTGTCTGTGGCTCATGGGAATAAAAACAGATGGAGACGGGTACGGTGAGTATGTGTCATAGTGAAGAGAAAGGTCCCCATAGCCTAAGGTTTGACCACTTCACAGCTATAAGTATTTAAACATTTCCTTTATTTTATTTTGTTTTTAAATTTATTTTATTGAAGTATAGTTGATTTACCATGTTGTGTTATTTTCTACTGTACAGCAAAGTGATTTAGTTATACATATATACACATTCTTTGTCATATTCTTTTCCGTTATGGTTTATCACAGGATATTGAATATAGTTCCCTGTCCTATACAGTAGGACCTTGTTGTTTATCCATTCTATACATAATAGTTTCCATCTGCTCATCCCAAACTCCCAGTCCATTCCCCGCCATCCCCACCGCCCTGGCAACCACAAGTCTATTCTCTGTGTCTGTGAGTCTGTTTCTGTTTTGTAGATAAGTTCATTTGTGTCATATTTTAAATTCCACATATAAGTGATATCATATGGTATTTCTCCTTCTCTTTCTGACTTTACATAGTATGACAATCTCTAGGTCTATCCATGTTGCTCGAATGACATTATTTCATTCTTTTCATGGCCGAGTAGTATTCCATTGTATATATGTATCACATCTTCTTTATCCATTCATCTGTTGATGGGCATTTAGTTTGTTTGCATGTCTTGGCTATTGTAAACAGTGCTGCTAAGAACATTGGGATGCATGTATCTTTTCAAATTATAGTTTTCTCTGGATATATGCCCAGGAGGGGGATTGTTGGATCATATGGTAAATGAATCAGTTATAAATCTATACATATGTTCCCATATCTCTTCCCTCTTGTGTCTCCCTCCCTCCCACCCTCCCTATCCCACCCCTCCCTGTGGTCACAGAGCACCGAGCTGATCTCCCTGTGCTATGCAGCTGCTTCCCAGTAGCTATCTACCTTACATTTGGTAGTGTATATATGTTCATGCCTCTCTCTCGCTTTGTCACAGCTTACCCTTCCCCCTCCCCATATCCTCAAGTCCATTCTCTAGTAGGTCTGTGTCTTTCTTCCTGTCTTACCCCTAGGTTCTTCATGACTTTTTTTTCTTAAATTCCATATATATGTGTTAGCATATGGTATTTGTCTCTCTCTTTCTGACTTACTTCACTCTGTATGACAGACTCTAGGTCTATCCACCTCATTACAAGTAGCTCAACTTCCTTTCTTTTTATGGCTGAGTAATATTCCATTGTATATATGTGACACATCTTCTTCATCCATTCATCTGATGATGGACACTTAGGTTGTTTCCCTCTCCGGGCTATTGTAAATAGAGCTGCAATGAACATTTTGGTACATGACTCTTTTTGAATTATGGTTTTCTCAGGGTATATGCCCAGTAGTGGGATTGCTGGGTCATATGGTAGTTCTATTTGTAGTTTTTTAAGGAACCTCCATACTGTTCTCCACAGTGGCTGTATCAATTTACATTCCCACCAACAGTGCAAGAGGGTTCCTTTTCTCCACACCCTTTCCAGCATTTATTGTTTCTAGATTTTTTGATGATGGCCATTCTGACTGGTGTGAGATGATATCTCATTTTAGTTTTGATTTGCATTTCTCTAATGATTAGTGATGTTGGGCATTCTTTCATATGTTTGTTGGCAGTCTGTATAACTTCTTTGGAGAAATGTCTATTTAGGTCTTCTGCCAATTTTTGGATTGGGTTGTTTGTTTTTTTGTTATTAAGCTGCATGAGCTGCTTGTATATTTTGGAGATTAATCCTTTGTCAGCTGCTTCATTTGCAAATATTTTCTCCCATCTTGAGGGTTGTCTTTTGGTATTGTTTATGGTTTCCTTTGCTGTGCAAAAGCTTTGAAGTTTCATTAGCTCCCATTTGTTTCTTTTTGTTTTCATTTCCATTTCTCTAGGAGGTGGGTCAAAAAGGATCTTGCTGTGATTTATATCATAGAGTGTCCTGCCTATGTTTTCCTCTAAGAGTTTTCCTCTAATAGTTTCTGGCCTTACATTTAGGTCTTTAATCCATTTTGAGCTTATTTTGGTGTATGGTGTTAGGGCGTGATCTAATCTCATACTTTTACATGTACCTGTCCTGTTTTCCCAGCATCACTGATTGAAGAGGCTATGCTTTCTCCACTGTACATTCGTGCCTCCTTTATCAAAGATAAGGTGACCATATGTGCATGGGCTTATCTCTGGGCTTTCTATCCTGTTCCATTGATCTGTCTTTCTGTTTTTGTGCCAGTACCATACTGTCTTGATTACTGTAGCTTTGTAGTATAGTCTGAAGTCAGGGAGCCTGATTCCTGCAGCTCCGTTTTTTGTTCTCAAGATTGCTTTGGCTATTTGGGGTGTTTTGTGTTTCCATACATATTGTGAAATATTTTGTTCTAGTTCTGTGAAAAATGCCAGTGGTCATTTGACAGGGATTGCATTGAATCTGTAGATTGCTTTGGGTAGTAGAGTCATTATCACAATGTTGATTCTTCCAATCCAAGAACATGGTATATCTATCCATCTATTTGTATCATCTTTAATTTCTTTCATCAGTGTCTTATAATTTTCTGCATATAGGTCTTTTGTCTCCTTAGGTAGGTTTTATCCTAGATATTTTATTCTTTTTGTTGCAGTGGTAAATGGGAGTGTTTTCTTGATTTCACTTTCAGATTTTTCATTAGTGTATAGGAATGCCAGAGATTTCTGTGCATTAATTTTGTATCCTGCTACTTTACCAAATTCATTGATTAACTCTAGTAGTTTTCTGGTAGCATCTTTAGGATTCTCCATGTATAGTATCATGTCATCTGCAAACAGTGACAGCTTTACTTCTTCTTTTCTGATTTGGATTCCTTATATTCCCTTTTCTTTGATTGCTGTGGCTAAAACTTCCAAAACTATGTTGAACAAGCGTGGTGAGAGTGGGCAACCTTGTCTTGTTCCTGATCTTAGTGGAAATGCGTTCAGTTTTTCACCATTGAGGATGATGTTGGCTCTGGGTTTGTCATATATGGCCTTTATTATGTTGAGGATAGTTCCCTCTATGCCTACTTTCTGCAGGGCTTTTATCATAAATGGGTGTTGAATTTTGTTCAAAGCTTTCTCTGCACCTATTGTGATGATCATATGGTTTTTCTCCTTCAATTTGTTAATATGGTGTATCACGTTGATTGATTTGCGTATATTGAAGAATCCTTGCATTCCTGGAATAAACCCCACTTGATCATGGTGTATGATCCGTTTAATGTGCTGTTGGATTCTGTTTGCTAGTATTTTGTTGAGGATTTTTGCGTCTATCTTCGTCAGTGATATTGGCCTGTAGTTTTCTTTCTTTGTAACATCCTTGTCTAGTTTTGGTATCAGGGTGATGGTGGCCTCGTAGAATGAGTTTGGGAGTGTTCCTCCCTCTGCTGTATTTTGGAGGAGTTTGAGAAAGATAGCTCTTTTCTAAATGTTTGATAGAATTCGCCTTTGAAGCCATCTGATCCTGGGCTTTTGTTTGTTGGAAGATTGTTAATCACAGTTTCAATTTCAGTGCTTGTGAGAGGTCAGTTCATATTTTCTTTTTCTTCCCGATTCAGTCTTGGCAGGTTGTGCATTTCTAAGAATTTGTCCATTTCTTCCAGGTTGTCCATTTTATTGGCATAGAGTTGCTTGTAGTAATCTCTCATGATCTTTTGCATTTCTGCAGTGTCAGTTGTTACGTCTCCTTTTACATTTCTAATTCTATTGATTTGAGTCTTCTCCCTTTTTTTCTTGATGCGTCTGGCTAATGGTTTATCAATTTTGTTTATCGTCTCAAAGAACCAGCTTTTAGTTTTATTGATCTTTGATATTGTTTCCTTCATTTCTTTTTCATTTATTTCTGATCTGATTTTTATGATTCCTTTCTATCTGCTAACTTTGGGGCTTTTTTGTTCTTCTTTCTCTAATTGCTTTAGGCGCAAGGTTAGGTTGTTTATTCGAGATGTTTCCTGTTTCTTAAGGTAGGATTGTATTGCTATAAACTTCCCTCTTAGAATGGCTTTTGCTGTATCCCATAGATTTTGGGTCATCGTGTCTCCATTGTCATTTGTTTCTAGGTATTTTTTTAATTTCCTCTTTGATTTCTTCAGTGATCACTTCGTTATTAAGTAGTGTATTGTTTAGCCTCCATGTGTTTGTATTTTTTACAGATCTTTTCCTGTAATTGATATCTAGCCTCATAGCATTGTGGTCGGAAAAGACAGTTGATACAATTTCAGTTTTCTTAAATTTGCCAAGGCTTGATTTGTGACCCAAGATATGATCTATCCTGGAGAATATTCCATGAGCACTAGAGAAAAATGTGTATTCTGTTGTTTTTGGATGGAATGTCCTATAAATATCAATTAAGTCCATCTTGTTTAATGTATCATTTAAAGCTTGTGTTTCCTTATTTATTTTCATTTTGGATGATCTGTCCATTGGTGAAAGTGGGGTGTTAAAGTCCCCTACTATGAATGTGTTACTGTCGATTTCCCCTTTTATGGCTGTTAGTATTTGCCTTATGTATTGAGGTGCTCCTATGTTGGGTGCATAAATATTTACAATTGTTATATCTTCTTCTTGGATTGATCCCTTGATCATTATGTAGTGTCCTTCTTTGTCTCTTCTAATTGTCTTTATTTTAAAGTCTATATTGTCTGATAAGAGAATTGCTATTCCAGCTTTCTTTTGATTTCCATTTGCATGGAATATCTTTTTCCATCCCCTCACTTTCAGTCTGTGTGTGTCCCTAGGTCTGAAGTGGGTGTCTTGTAGACAGCATATATATGGGTCTTGTTTTTGTATCCATTCAGCCAGTCTGTGTCTTTTGGTGGGAACATTTAATCCATTTACATTTAAGGTAATTATTGTTATGTATGTCCTAGTCCCATTTTCCTAATTGTTTTGGATTTGTTATTGTAGGTCTTTTCCTTCTCTTGTGTTTCTTGCCTAGAGAAGTTCCTTTAGCATTTCTTTTAAAGCTGGTTTGGCATTGCTGACTCTCTCAGTTTTTGATTGTTTGTAAAGGTTTTAATTTCTCCATAAAATCTGAATGAGATCCTTGCTGGGTAGAGTAATCTGGGTTGCAGGTTTTTCTCCTTCATCACTTTAAATAGGTCTTGCCAGTCCCTTCTGGCTTGCAGAGTTTCTGCTGAGAAGATCAGCTGATAACTTTATGGAGATTCCCTTGTGTGTTATTTGTTGTTTTTCCCTTGCTGCTTTTAATATGTTTTCTTTGTATTTAATTTTTGACAGTTTGATTAGTATGTGTCTTGGTGTATTTCTCCTTGGATTTATCCTGTATGGGACTCTCTGTGCTTTCTGGACTTGATTAACTATTTCCTTTCCCATATTAGGGAAGTTTTCAACTAAAATCTCTTCAAATATTTTCTCAGTCCCTTTCTTTTTCTCTTCTTCTTCTGGAACCCCTATAATTCGAATGTTGGTGCGTTTAATGTTGTCCCAGAGGTCTCTGAGACTGTCCTCAGTTCTTTTCATTCTTTTTTCTTTATTCTGCTCTGCAGTAGTTATTTCCACTATTTTATCTTCCAGGTCACTTATCCGTTCTTCTGCCTCAGTTATTCTGCTCTTGATCCCATCTAGAGTATTTTTAATTTTATTTATTGTGTTGCTCATCATTGTTTGTTTCCTCTTTAGTTCTTCTAGGTCCTTGTTAAATGTTTCTTGCATTTTGTCTATTCTATTTCCAAGATTTTGGATCATCTGTACTATCATTATTCTGAATTATTTTTCAGGTAGACTGCCTATTTCCTCTTCATTTGTTAGGTCTGGTGGGTTTTTATCTTGCTCCTTCATCTGCTGGGTTTTTCTGTCTTCTCATTTTGCTTATCTTACTGTGTTTGGGGTCTCCTTTTTGCAGGCTGCAGGTTCGTAGTTCCTGTAGTTTTTGGTGTCTGTCCCCAGTGGCTAAGGTTGGTTCAGTGGGTTGTGTAGGCTTCCTGGTGGAGGGGACTAGTGCCTGTGTTCTGGTGGATGAGGCTGGATCTTGTCTTTCTTGTGGGCAGGTCCACGTCTGGTGGTATGTTTTGGTGTGTCTGTTGACTTATTATGATTTTAGGGAGCCTCTCTGCTAATAGATGGGGTTGTGTTCCTGTCTTGCTAGATGTTTGGCATAGGATGACCAGCACTGTAGCCTGCTGGTCGTTGAGTGAAGCTGGGTGCTGGTGTTGAGATGGAGATCTCTGGGAGATTTTCACTGTTTGATATTATGTGGAGCTGGGAGTTCTCTTGTGGACCAGTGTCCTGAACTTGGCTCTCACACCTCAGAATCACAGCACTAACTCCTGGCTGCAGCACCAAGAGCCTTTCATCCACACGGCTCAGAATAAAAGGGAGAAAAAGTAGAAAGGAAGGAAGGAAGGAAGGAAGAGGGAAGGAGGGAGGGAGGGAGGGAGGGAGGGAGGAGGGAAGGAAGAAAAAAAAGATAAAGTAAAATAAAATAAAGTAAGATAAAATATAATAAAGTTATTAAAATAAAAAAATAATTATTGAGATAAAAAACGGTCGGATAGAATCCTCAGACACATGGTGGAAGCAAAGCTATACAGACAAAACATCACACAGAGGCATACACATACACACTCACAAAATGAGGAAAAATCATAAATCTTGCTCTCAAAGTCCACCTCCTTAATCTGAGATGATTCGTTGTATATTCATGTATTTCACAGACGCAGCGTACATCAAGTTGATTGTGGAGCTTTAATCCGCTGCTTCTGAGGCTGCTGGAAGAGATTTCCCTTTCTCTTCTTTGTTGTCACAGCTCCCTGGGGCTCAGCTTTGGATTTGGCCCCGCCTCTGCGTGTAGGTCGCCGGAGGGCGTCTGTTCCTTGCTTAGACAGGACGGGGTTAAAGGAGCCGCTGATTCGGGGGCTCTGGCTCACTCAGGCCGGGGTGGGGGGGGGGGGAGGGAGGGGCACGGAGTGCGGGGCGGGCCTGCGGCGGCAGAGGCCAGCGTGACGTTGCACCAGCCTGAGGCGTGCCGTGCGTTCTCCCGGGGAAGTTGTCCCTGGATCACGGGACCCTGGCCGTGGCGGACCGCACAGGCTTCCCGGAAGGGGGTCGTGCTTGCACACAGTCTTCTCGGTGGCGGCAGTAACAGCCTTAGTGTCTCATGCCCGTCTCCGGGGTCCGCGCTGATAGCCGTGGCTCGCGCCCGTCTCTGTAGCTCCTTTAAGCAGCGCTCTTAATCCCCTCTCCTCGCGGACCAGGAAACAAAGAGGAAAGAAAAAGTCTCTTGCCTCTTCGGCAGGTACAGACTTCTCCCCGGACTCCCTCCTGGCTAGCCGTGGCGCAGTAACCCCCTGCAGGCTGTGCTCACGCCGCCAAGCCCAGTCCTTTCCCTGCGCTCCCGCTCCCACCGAAGCCGAGCCTCAGCTCGCAGCCCGGCCCGCCCCGGCGGGGGAGCAGACAAGCCTCTCGGGCTGGTGAGTGCCGGTCGGCCCTGAACCTCTGTGCGGGAATCTCTCGGCTTTGCCCTCCGCACCCCTGTTGCTGTGCTCTCCTCCGCAGCTTCGAAGCTTACCCGCTCCGCCACCCGCAGTCTCCACCCGCAAAGGGGCTTCCTAGTGTGTGGAAAGCTTTCCTCCTTCACAGCTCCCTCCCACTGGTGCAGGTACCATCCCTGTCCTTTTGTCTCTGTTTATTCTTTTTTCTTTTTCCCTACCCAGGTACGTGGGGGGTTTCTTGCCCTTTGGGAGGTCTGAGGTCTTCTGCCAGTGTTCAGTAGGTGTTCTGTAGGAGTTGCTCCATGTGTAGATGTATTTCTGGTGTATCTGTGGGGAGGAAGGTGATCTCCACGTCTTGCTCTTCCGCCATCTTCCTGGAAGCCCATTTCCTTTATTTTAATGACATCATGGTTATGCAGAAGGTAAAACTCACTCTTTCTTTCTTTCTTTCTTTTTTGCGGTATGCGGGCCTCTCACTGTTGTGGGCTCTCCCGTTGCGGAGCACAGCCTCCGGACGCGCAGGCCTGGCGGCCACGGCTCACGGGCCTAGCTGCTCCGCGGCATGTGGGATCTTCCCAGACCGGGGCAGGAACCCGTGTCTCCTGCATCAGCAGACTCTCAACCACTGCGCCACCAGGGAAGCCCAAAACTAACTCTTTATTGCAAGTTTTTACACAAATTGATAATCAGGCAGCTGGACATAGCCAAGATCAGTCAGAGCTGAAGAGCTGCTGTAAGGTCTATGCAGGAACACACATTCTTAGAATTATAGTGCCTCTTGCTTTCGGATCCACACCTGTGCATCCTCTTCCACTATTGATTTCAGCAAATAACCCAAGGACTGGAAAGCAAAATGCTCTTTCCTCCTCACCAGTTCAGCCTACAGACATGGGGAAAAGATGCTCTCAAATATTATCTTCAACTCTGTTAATGACACTGAACTCAAGGTGGAAAAGGGTAATGGCTCATCATGGAATCTTTTTAAACCTATCTATTCAGATATATTTCATTTTTCTGGAGTTCTGATATCACTTGTAGTTTAAAATAATACCATCATTTTATAATCCAACACATGTAGTCTGTGCCATATTAATTAAATTATTGTATAACACATTTTCATATTTTTCCAGTCTTTACTTTGTTTTCCTGATAGTTTTTACACTGTTTTTCAATTCTTAGACATTCTGCATCAGGTAATTGATTGATTCATTCATAATGCATTTAAAATATGAATTGAGCCCTCAAGTGAACCAGGTATTATATTTAAATCCTTGGACTAACAAGGTCAGTAGACATATATTTTGCTCTCAAGGAGCCCAAGTTCTTGTTTTGGGTGACATTACCTAAGAACAAGGGAATGTATTTTGCTTTTAATTTGTCTTTTCATATTTTTTTCAAGGACTTCTTCTAATTTTTACATGGAAACATTTATATCAGCATTTTGATCTTAGGATCCTATTTTGTTCTTTAAAATGCTTTCATTGACTCTAGTGTTTTATTTCGTGTTTTTGGTATAATTGCTTAAATTTAATGCATCAGTAGTTTTGTACTGTCATATATAAAAGCTGTTAAAAGATTACTCAGAATTATCAAAATATATTTTCATGTGTAAAGTCACAAATATATTGTGATCATTTTTTATAATAGAATTTTTTTTTTAGTTTCTTTATACAACAAATAATTATTGAGCACTTTCTATGAGTCAGAAACTGATGGGAATTCATCAGTGTACAAAAAAGATCAGTCTTTTTGACTTTGGCCTACACAAAGCTTCCTTTCTAGAAGTTATAGAGAAAGGGAAATAGGGTTCAGAAACAGAAAATTACATAATTGTACTATAGTAAGTATGATTGGGATTTTCTGGGTATAACAGTAACACCTAAAATAAATATCTAACATAAGTATGGGGTAACAGAGAAGGTATGGCATCAGAGTATTTTTGCATGATTCTGATTTTTTTTTTGAAGTGGCATTTACAAGAAATGTGGATGTAGGGCTTATAGAAAAGATGCTTAATTATATATGTAAATATATATATAAATTATATATATATAATTGTTCCTATTAAAGAATTGTAATTTTTTATTTGTTCATTCAACAAAAATTTATATTTCTAGCAGGGACTAGACTAATTAGTAAATACATAGTGGAAGAAAACACACTATATACCTTAATGGAATTCATAATCCAAAGGATTGTTTAATTACCTCACTGTAGTGTACAAATATCCCATATTCACTAGATAGTTATGTGGGAATATATTGGAATATGTTACATATAAAATACCACATTAAATAGAAAGATTAGGAATAAACAAAATTGTACTTTAGGTAAGCATACTTCTTTATTTGGAAAATAAAAATTTGGCTCTTTTTTAAGGGATTATTCAACTAATTTGTCATGAAATATACCTATCCTGAGATTTTCTAGCCTATACATTAATTTCTTATGTGTATTTTTCTATTGCTGCAAAGATTCAAAAATAATCATCCTTCTTTGCTATATTGATGCCTATGCCATTTCTGAATTCATGCATGGTTTTATCTTAAATGTATAGAAACAGAAAGTCATACTGAAAGTCATACTGAAATTTGTAGAGCTGTTTGAGTGCTTATTTACAAACATATTACATTTCTTCTATGTTCTACTTAATTAAAAATTATGACTATATTCTTGAATAAACAAACAAGTAAGGAGGACTTGTCACCTGTTAGTGACACTGAACAAAGTCAGGGGCACACTCATGATGTGGATAGAAGTCAATAGGATCTGATGGTCTCCCAATGAAATGCATGTGCAGTCCATACTAATTAGCCTGTAAATCAGACTGACACTTGAGTTTATTTGGGCCAGAAAGACTACCTACTGTCAAGCAATCAAGCACTACCCCTTTAATTGCAATTTATAACAACAACCACGCTTTATTGATCCTAGCAACACTTATACCACAGCAGTATCATTATTTGACTTTATTTTAACAGCTTTGAAAGGTTAGGAAATTAGAAACCACTGTACAAGAGACCATTAAAAATTGAGTTGCTTACATTGCTTCACGCTCTATTTTAACAATGCTAACTATATTTATGGAATTATATAAAAAGAGAAGGAAAAGGGGACTTAATATTTATTAGGCACCTAATAAGAGCTAGTACTTCCTTACAGTGAATATTACTTTGCAATCACCAAAAAAAAGAAAAAAAAATACATAAAAGCAGGGAGGATCAATATTGTTATTTGCATTTTACAGATAAGCTGCAGCTTAGAGGTTAAGTAAACTTCCCAGAACTTTAATGTTAAAATGTTAAGGGCTTCCCTGGTGGCGCAGTGGTTGGGAGTCTGCTTGCAGATGTAGGGAACGCGGGTTCGTGCCCCGGTCCGGGAAGATCCCACATATCGCGGAGTGGCTGGGCCTGTGAGACATGGCCGCTGAGCTTGCGCGTCCGGAGCCTGTGCTCCGCAACAGGAGAGGCCACAGCAGTGAGAGGCCTGCATACCGCAAAAAAAAAAAAAAAAAAGTTAAAATCAACTCTCTTACTCCAAAGCATGTGTTTAATTTCTTGTATAATTTCTTGCAAGATTTTTGCACACTGGCCATTCTATGATATGGTGTTATCATGACACACTCTAAGTGATATTTAAAGTGTGAAGACAGCACATCCACATGAGTTTTGTGCCCAATATGGTTTTTAAAACATAAAACATCAGTGTATGATCACTCTTATTTGTCAGTTGTATTAACTTTTATAAACTTAGTTATTTTTTTTTCCATATTTAAACATTAGAGTTGTGGAGTTTCAATTTGGAATTTTCAGCTAATTAGACAATGTAAGCAGCATGCCTAGTAAGAAAACTTTTAGAGTTTCAGTGAATATTTAGGCAATATTTGGTGAATATGAAGAGTAGCTTAAAGTTTGGCCTTTCATTTATTTTCCCCCAATTTAAAAAGACTACCGACTTAATTTAATTTTGATAATTAAAACTTGCGTATATTTCAGGTATACAAATAGATGAATTGATATATATGTATACATTGTGAAATATTCACCACAATCAAGCAAATTAACATATCCATTACCTCATCTAGTTAGCATTTGAGATGGGGGGAAGTGAGAAACTTAAGATTCACCCTTTTAACAAATTTCAAATATATAATACAATATTGTTAACTATAATCACATTGTTGTACCTTAAATCTGCAGAACTTATTTATATTGCGTAACTAAACTGTGTACCCCTTGACCAGTATCTTCCCATATCTCACTCTCCTTAGCTACTGAGAGCCACCATTCTGCTCTCTGTTTTTATGAAATTGATATTTCATATTCCACATATGATTGAGAACATGCAGTATTTGTTACTCTGCATCTGGCTTATTTCACTTATAAAGTTTTTGGGTTTATGCATGTTGTCACAAATGATAGGGTTTCCTTCTTTTTTAAGGCTGACTAATATTTCAGTTTGTGTGTGTGTGTATGTGCGCACACGCATATATATATAGCCAAATATATAGTCACGTTTTCTTTATCCATCCGTCAACGAACATTTGGGAATGTAAATTGGTACAACCATTTTGGGAAAACACTATGGAGTTTCCTCAAAATATTAACAATATAACTACATTTTAATCCAGTAATCTCACTTCTGGATATATATTCAAAGGATATGAAATCAGTATCTCAAGGAGATTTCCACACTCCTATGTTCATTTCAGCATTATTCACAATAGCAAAGATATGGAAACAACCTAAACATCCTCCATGAATGGATAAAGTTTGTCATTTCTTATACATACTTTCTGAGTAGACCTGAGTGATCGCTTAGTTATTACAATTCTTCATGAATCCTCTGTAAATCTCTGACTAGATTTAAGCCAGATTTAGTCTGGTTTACAGGAAGGGACCAAAAGGTGGAGGCTCTAAACTTCCTCTTTGTATCATCTGGAGTAGCTCTACTTCTAAACCTTTCATTTGTTATACTTCCACAAAATTTCATTCACAGAATGAATAAACCAGTAAACTTTATAGTATTAATTAAATTAAAAGTCATGGATCTAGTCCAATGTCCTCATTTTTGCAGGTGAAGAAATGGAGATTCAAAGAAGTAAAGGACCTGTCTCAAAGTCACAGTACTAGTAAGTAATATCTGCACATCTAGAGTCAGATGTCAGACTGTTTGACCTGAGTTCTATCCATTGCATAATAATAGCTTTTCATTTCAGACACAGTGTTGGAAAGTCTATAAAACTCTGTTTCCATCCCTGACATATGGTCATTGGCACTAATTGCATGTCACCTGTGTTCAGTTCTGCTATACACTTTGGAAGATGCTTAGAAACTGTTACAGGATGTTCATTTTAGAAAAGACAGTGTAACTCATGAGATGGTGTCGCAAAAGAAAGCTGGCATTCATTTCAGGACCTGCCATGTCCTAGGTGCTTAATAAGAATCATTCCATTTAATCTTCAAAAACTATTGTAAGGGTTTTATCCCTATTTTAGAAATAAACTAAGGCTCTAAGGTGGTTGGTAGTTTGCCCTAGTACATAGAACTATTTAATGTCAGAGCTGGTTTCAAATCTAAATCTGACTTCAAAGGTGCCATTTTTTGTACTGTACAATTCTGAAATTAAAGACAGGGATCGATACAAATAGTACGTAATTCCAAACTAGTGTGATATACACAGTTGTATGATATAGTGCCAAGAGGAAACTAGTGAAAGATCAACTTGAGTTGACACTGTAAAGGTTGATATGTTCTTGTTATTGACTCCAAACTAGCAATTCTTGGAAAGCTTGTTACTATGAAGACATTATATATAATAGTATCTGTAAATGACTGGAAAAATATTTGCAACACATACATAATGACATTACAGGTAGAGATTGCTAACTTGTCAAGATAAAGTAGAATGGGAATTTCAAAAAACGGAGGCTTTATTATAGCTGTTGGAATATGAATGAATTATTGAAGAAAGCAAATGGCATTTTGTAGCTGGATGGGATATAGATATGTGAGGTTGGATAAAATAATTTCTTTCAAGATGGAAGTATGAGAAGCATGGAGGTGGAAATGAATAGGGACATTTTGGCAATAGGGGATAGACTTCAAATATGGTAAGGAAGAGTTGAGATGTTATTTCAAAAGGTTGAACTGGGATTCTTTGGTGGAAGTTTTGAAGCCTGATCTAAAAAATTATATTTTACTATATAAACAAAAAATGGATATTGATAGTGTTGGTCTTTTGTTATTATTATTATTTATTTGTTGTTCTGATCTGTGCAATCCTGTAATCAGAACCGTGCCTTGGAAAAATTATGATAGCATTATGATGGATGGACTACATAGATGAAAAATCAGAAGTGAGGAGACCAAGTAGCTGGTGTGAAAAAAATAACGAGGCAAACATTCCTCCTCAATTTCTATCTATTTTTATCTGTTAAAGATAATGACATCTCCCCTTCCCAGTGCTTGTAATTGCTCAGATTTCTGTAGTAACTTTGAGGAGAAAATACTACTGATCTCATGTACCAGACCTTAGCTCAATCTTGCCTCAAAGAAACAAACATAAAATTCCATAGATTCAATATCCAATTTCCTCCCAGTTGTCCTTTTCCTGATAAATGTTTGTTGAATGAATGAATAAATCTCTTTTCTATCTGCTTTTCTATCTTGAAAATTCCTGTCATGTAGAGGAGAAGACAGATGTCATGATAGCTTTATTATCCCGGAAACCTGTCTCTTCCTAGAGAAGTCTTTCTGAGTGAAAACTTTCCTTGTGCTTTGAAGATACCAGTTTGCCTAAAATTTGCACTTTAGTTGGAGGAAAGGAAAAAGTAAGGGATACTTGTTTTTCTCATAAGGAGCATAAACAAATAGGACGTGCCTGTGCTGCCTTTAAAGCATTGTGCCCATATAATGAAGGAACAACAAAAAAATGAAAAAAGGCTTTATGCAAATTAAGAATCATTTAGCTTCTTAAAGGTCAACTGCTTGGTTTTAACATTCAAATAGGGAGGAAAGAGCTTTAAAAGGTCTCTGCCCTCATGTTAGATAAACCATGGACAGATAAACAGGACAACTTGTAGCACTCTCCTCATTTTAGAAACCTTCTTATTCCAGGAATTGTATGCGTTCATTAATGAGTCTGACCAGTACCACCCAAATACTCTGCTGCTTCCTAACTGTGATCCCACAAGTAGTGGAAACAATATGCTTTCTTCTTACTCAGTTGAATTCATCATAGCTGTGAAACTTTCTTCAGATTTTCTTTTTCCTGTTTTGTGGATTGCATTTTTGACCCCAGGTTCCCTTTAAGAATGTGCTTCATTTAATTTATATGCATTTGTCTTAGGAACAATACATCTGCTAAATTATCCCTTCTATATTGAATCTCTGCTCTGCTTTCTCAGAGAAAACATAGGCTGCTCCAAACATGGGCTATCCCTCTCAAAGGCAATACCTTTGCCATTAGAGATCTTTTTGCCTAACTGATACATAACATTCTGAACTTCTAAGAAAGTAACACTTTGATGCAGGGGCTATTCAAGTAAATTCTATATATAAGATTTGATATTTTGTTTGGTCAGGTATTTGAAATGAAAAGGTGAGTTAGAGTTTTAGGTGGGAAAGGAAAGTAGCAGTACACCTTTATCAATAGATGCAATAAAAGTCAAAATAGGCCAACCTTGTGAGGTTTGGTTGAGCACTGAATATCCATAGCACTGTGTCTGGTACACAGAAAAATTATTTGTGGAGTGAATATATATGTTATTGGCTTGTAACTGACACTTCTTTGGTCTTTTCAATGTCTATTTGTGAAATTACTGTAGTCTATCAGGTAAAGGTGACGTTGGATTGGATAGAAATCTAGCATTAGATTTCAAGCAACTGTCTCAAGAATCAATCCTCTGCTTGCCTAAATGTCACTCATTAGCCAAAAAGCTGAGTTTGCGCAGTGACTGAGCTATAGCACTCCAAGTGACTCCTAGTAGCCAATTGTGCTGAGAAGTGAAGATGAACATTGCATACTCAGCTTTGTTTCTTGGTTGTAACTATGATACTGCTAGCAAGACCCAGTGGTATTCCATTTATAGTTTTCTTTTTATACATTCTGAATTGGTCTTTGGGCTAAAAATAGAGGTTCATATGATAGAGATGCAACTTACTTCATAACTCTTTAATCTCTGGTATAGGGAAATGAGAGAAAACATTTGCTTTATTTCCCAAGGGGATAAATTAATAAATGTAGTACTATGAAAATTTTAAAGAAAAAGGATTACTGAAAATGTGTTTGAGCATAAAATATATCATTTTATTATGGGAGGTAGTTTGGCACAGAGATTAGGTATATAGATCCTGGGGAAACATAATTTGTGTAAAATAATGGGTTCCACTATGTATATGACCTTGGAAAAGTTTTCAAATGTGTCTGTGCCTCACTTTCTTCCCCTGTAAAAACATCTACCTGAAAGAAAAAGTAAAGCATGAGTCCTTATAAAAGTCTTGTTTTATATTTAAGTTTTCAATAGCACAACTTCTATATGTTAAAAACTATATTAATTTTCTTAGTACATATTCCATTACGCCCTGACTATTTCCCACATAAATTTCCTATTCAAATGCACAGTAAGTTGATAAATACCATTCTTTGCAACTATATCTAAGTCCACTTGAAATATGGCATTAAGAAGAGTAAGGCATGCTGTTTTGGTATTATCTATATCTATAAATCTAAATATCTTTACTATTTATATATATTTCTAACCCTAACTTTTTCAGAATCTTTGGATTAAATTTTTATTTGGAATTTATAATAAAATGCATATACAAATAATGTGATATTGAGGGGGAAATTCAGTTTTACAGATGGCACTTATTAAAGTGATTTAAAGATAATTTTTTTTTTTTTTTTTGCGGTACGCGGGCCTCTTACTGTTGTGGCCTCTCCCGTTGCGGAGCACAGGCTCCGGATGCGCAGGCTCAGCGGCCATGGCTCACAGGCCCAGCCACTCCGCGGCATGTGGGATCCTCCCGGACCGGTGCACAAACCCATGTCCCCTGCATCGGCAGGCGGACTCTCAACCACTGTGCCACCAGGGAAGCCCAGTTTTTACCTTTTTTTGTTTTTACATCTTTATTGGAATATAATTGCTTTACAATGGTGTGCTAGTTTCTGCTTTATAACAAAGTCAATCAGTTATACATATACATATATACCCATATCTCTTCCCTCTTGCGTCTCCCTCCCTCCCACCCCCCCATCCCACCCCTCTAGGTGGTCACAAAGCACCGAGCTGATCTCCCTGTGCCATGTGGCTGCTTCCCACTAGCTATCTATTTTACGTTTGGTAGTGTATATATGTCCATGCCACTCTCTCGCTTTGTCACAGCTTACCCTTCCCCCTCCCCATATCCTCAAGCCCATTCTCTAGTAGGTCTGTGTCTTTTACCTTTTTTAATGGCAGTAAATGTTATCCCTCTCCCAGCCTCTCCAGATTCCCACACACCTCAAAAATGAAATTACAAAACAGCAGATTCCATTTTGTCCTGGCAGCCAATTAAATGGCAGTGGGTGTCTGTTTCTGTGTCATTTTCAGAAACAATTGTATCATTAAATCGCTGAAATTGTAGTGTCAGCTGGAAAGAGAGCAAATAGTTAACAAAGGGAGAAAAAAATATGAACAATACAGCTACTTTGATGTCTTCCTGCCCTCCTTTCAAGTGTCTATTGCTGAACAAGCTACAAACAAAATGTGAGGGAGCAAAGACTCATGCAGATGAGCCTGGGTGGCTTGTACCTCCCTCTCTGGGAGGATGCTCACACATTTCTTCTGCTCCCACTTGACACCTTAGGCGGACCGCACCAATCAGTGTTTCAGAACACAACTCCCACTGCCCTGCCTCTGTTTCTATCCAATTACTGTTCACTCATGGACTCCACTCTCTTGTCTCCTTTTTAAGATTTATTCATTAATTTATTCAACAAATACCTATGGAGCTCCTACCTTATGCTAGGCACAGTCCCAGGCAAAGATACATCAGTGAACAAAACAGACAACAACCCTGCCTTTAAGGAGATTACTTGGAGGTAGTAGAAACAGACAGTAAGTTATTTGCATCATAAATCTGTCAATTATGTAGTTGGGTAAGGGAAATCAAGAGCCAGGGGACTACAGTTTTTAATGGGATAGTCAGAACTTTGGGAGAAAGTGTTTTATGTTGTCCAGAGAGGCACAGAGAATAGTGGTTAATAACACACACTCTTTTATGAGACTGCTGGGTTTCTTAATCTATACAGTTTGTCACTTGTTAGTTGTGTGACCTCCTTAAATTTACTTGATTTCTCCAGGTCTCAGTTCCCCCATCTCTAATATGAGTCTTATATGTAAAGGATTTAGAACATAATACATTGTACACATTACTACAGTGCATGTAGTAAGTACCTAGTAAGTATGATGTGTTCGTTATTATGTTCTGAAAAGAGTGTACACCTCAATTTAGAGATATCTGAGTGTGAAAATATCAAGGACGTACTTCTCACTAACCTGAACCTCATTTGTATGATCAGGAATATTAAGTTAATTCCTATCATTTAATATTATAAGAAAGTTCATATTATGTATTCACAGGAGATCCTTCTTAAATGTCATGCCCTTTCCTCTCTAGATCCAGTTGAAATGCTTTGACGTATTCTCACATTATCCAGCTAGTGAAAATCTTAAGTCTCCTGGTGTCACTCATGGTACTTATTACATACTAGCTTGTGCTGTGTTGCATTTCCTCCTTTCTAAAACATCACGGATAATAAGGCACATGTGTTGATTTAATAGCAGCTTTTCAAGGGGAAGAAACACTCCCACATTAAATGCACCCATCAATTAAATGGTGTGCCCTGATTTTAAACAGATTTAAATGTGAAAAATAAGTGCATCATAGAATCAAGGAAATGTCTTAGTTTCTGTTCGTGTGTCTCATTGCTGCTACTGTGTGATTAACTACTCAGATACTATATAATTCTTTGTATCCTTCTCTTTGCTTAATCCACTGCCTTGTACATTTAAAGAGCTCAATAAAATATTTCCTAGGTGATTGAATAGATGACTGCATAATTCCTTGAACAAAAGAACTCGTTAAGTTTATACATCAAATGAAAACTGATCATGGTTTTTCAAGTTGGGGGCCTTTCTTCATTCAAAATTGCATAAAAAATAGTAAGATACCGTATGGTAGTCTTTTTGAAAAGCAATATGCATGAAGAATGTTTGTTTCCGTAGATTGTACGATTTGTCAGACCTCCTTTTGAGTGCTAATTAGAGAAACTCAATTTGGACTAACGAGCAAAAGAGGGGGATTTTTCTATAAGTTTACAGGATTCTAGCATAAACTCAAGAGCAGAGGCAACTCTGACTGCTCCACTTCCAGCACCAGTTGCTTCATGAGTCACATCTTACTGCTAACAAACCAGTCCTTCCTGAGGGGCGTAATACTGCCGGAGGATCAGGAATTCAGACACAGAGGGGATGGTTTGCTTAGGCTCTGCAGTATCAGTGTTCTCACCTGGAACACTCGATCAGCTGGGGATAATTCAAATAGTTGCGGGCTGGCCTCTCTTCTTTAAACCCTCATCTCCTTCCAGCTAGTCAGGTTTCTGCTAGTAGTTTTCTCAAAGCCCTTCAAGTTTCCTTCACTGCTGGACCAAAAGCCAATGCCACATGTTTTCGGGTTTTGTTATAATAGTACTCATCTTCTATACCGAAGTCAGAGAAGCAGATCACTCTGATGATATGAAATACGGGATTTATTGTAGGGATTTTATGGAACTGTGGCAGCGGAAGGGGGCGTTTATACAACGCTGTTTCCTCTTCATCTGATGTTGAGCTTGAAGTTGCTTTAAGTTGGTTGGGCTGTGAAGTGGAGGAGAGCCAGGACAAAACTGGAACCCATGAGGATAAAGGAGGACCCAGGAAGATAAGCTGGAGCTCAACTCCTGTCTGTCTCTCACCACCACTAATGTTGACGATAAGGTTGAACTGCAGGAGAAGTCGGCAGCTTCACCAAAGGGCCACACATGCATTTAACCTCAGAGAAGCTGAAGGAGCTGCATGCCTCGGTGCTGCCCTGTGTCAGTAAGTCAGCAGACCAGGGCATGTGCCCCAGGGTCTGACTCCCTGCACCCAACTTTGGAGAGAAAAATGGCTCTCACTTCTCTACTTGCGAAATCATGTGCAGGTTTTTCTTGTGACCTAACTAAAAACTATACACAGAATGAATTGTGAGAAATGTTTCAGCTTAGCTAAGGTAACAGTAAAAGACACTGTATAGAGTGTGTATCAAAAGTCTTTAAAACATTCATTTCCATTTCTAGAAAATAAGCTTTTGAAGATATAGAAACCCAATCTGGACAAATGAACCAAAAAAAAAAAAGAGGAGGATAAAGATATATAGATATATCTTTATATAGATATATATAAAGATATAAGGTTCCTAAGATATCTTCTAGAAAGCCAAGATCAGGACTGTAAATATGCCTCAGGAATGAAAGTCTTTGAGAATTTGTGTCATATTCTCTCTCTGTTCTTTGTTACTGCTTTTTTCCTGTCATTTGTTTTATTTATCCTTCTGACACCAGTCAAGTTTCCTCTGCACAGTCAGTCTGTATGTTAGAACACACCAATATTAGCTCTTGAGATTTGCATAGTGGAACCACCCAGAGCAGATAAAAGTCATTCTCTCAGTCCCAGTTAAAATTTCTCAGAGAGTATTCAAGTTTACTGTGACAGAGGGCAAGTTCATGTTACACAAATGACAGTTGCCACCTCAAGTATGTGGATGAGATAAGGAAAAGGAAATTTCCAGAGAAAAAAGGGTACAGAAATGCAGTTCAATAGAGATCTCGTAGAGTCCAACTTTTGTCCTTGATTTACTGATCTGAAATTACAAATGTGTGCATGATTTTTTCTGTATTATTTCAAATATCAAAAACAGAAAATGTGAATATCCAAGTCACTTAAGTAAATTGTTACACCTTATGACAGACTATTTTGTGTACATCAAACTGGTTATGAAGTTTTAAATAATATAAAAGTGCATATCATCACACTAAGCAAAAAATATACAAAATGGTATATTCAGTGTAAACTCAAAAATGTATAAGAATGTCAGTATAGTAGTTATGTCCACATTGTAAGATTATAGGTGTCATTGTTCTCTATTCTGTTTTTTCAACTTTTATACAATAAACATACACACTTTTATAATTTAAAAATATTCATATAAAATAGCTTCACCACAAGACCTATGTGCAAAGTACTCATTAAGCTGTTTCCCATGAAAAGAAACCAGAGAAAGACCTAAGTACCCTACCCATCAGGAGTTCAAGTATAAAGTATTCATGGACACATTTTATGATCTTTGCTGTCCAAGGACATAACAAATGACTCGTTTAAAACATATAATAACATTTTAAAGATATATTCCAAAATAGTAATACTACTTTCAATTAATCCTAATTCCATGGAATATGCGGATTTATAAAGCAATTCTTTTAAACCCCATTTCACTTTCTTGAAATAAATCATGTATTGTACATATAGCAAAGAAGGCAGTGACAACTAAAACAACGTTAACTGAAGCAGATAAACGCAACTTGACTGTTAATTCCAATATATTAGCCTAGTGTTGTAAATTTATTATTTGCCAAGTACTAGTGAGAATAATAAAACATGACTTAGTTTTATCATCAAAATCAAGACTCCAACTCAAAAAAAACTAATACAGCATACATTTTCCACACTGCAGTCATGTTCTTTAGAAGCTAGAAAATAACCCAACCCATGTTAATGAAGATGCGAAACAACTAGCCTGGTCTGAGAACTTCCATCTACATGACATTTTGTCAGAGTTGGAAGAGAGTGGGATGCCTTAAAACAAAAAGATACTATCTTCTAATTTTAAATTTCTGATTGGTTGAATCTCTGTCTTCATATTGCCTCCTTCTCTAATTAAATCGTGGTTCTTTTACTGCATAGAATTGAATTTAGCCCCATATTAAGACCAGAACTCACAGAACATCTAATCAAGTCTTTTGTCAGGTGCATAACATTCTAAAGCCTTGCCTCCAGCAAGTCATTCAGTCTCACAGGAAAACTCTTTGACACTGGCTATGTTGACTCGATTCCAAGAGATAAAGAGGCTTTATGTAAAAGAATTTTTCTTCTACTCTGTTCACTTTTCTAAGTTGCTAACAAGTTCCTTTGGGCAGAGGGAAGTTTGTAGTAGATGTGTGTTTGTGTATGTGTGTGTGTTTGTGATGTGCATTTTTTAAAATGAGATTCTTGTACTCTCAAATATTGAAAAATTTGTAAAAACCTTCTCTTATATCCCATCTTTGCTGCAACTCTTTCTACTTTTTTCCAATTGTACAGTCTCATGGAAAAGCATTTTAGAGTACCAGGTATAATTCAATAGCCATCATCATTAATTTTTTTTAAAAAAAGAAAAAGCTAAGTTTGTGTCTCAATAGCTATTAATATAGTATTATGGAATGGCTCCAGGCTAGATTAGTCACTGATTAAAATGTTTGACTCTCAATATTTTTTAGGAGTTCTACTTTTTTCCCTAATCTGTGTGGGGCCAATTACATAAAGTATTTCTTTTTGTTTAAGACTGTTTTGCTTTTTTAAAATGGAAGCTAATCTTCAGAAACAGAGAACTTATATCAGGAACATATAGTCCTTTCCCTTTATTGTCTATCCCAACCTGGTGGCAGAAAATTATCACCAAAACTCCAGAAATTGTGGCAGCAGTGTAATATGTTTCCTGTTGCAAGGACCTAAGCGTCATTTTTCCAAGAGATATCAAAGAGTGGGGTTGGGTCTCTGCAGGAGCCGAGAAACTATCAGTCAAGTTATTACAGTGGGCCCTCTTGACAACTAGGTATTAGTTTAAGCCCTAGATATTAATGTATTGACATAAAGAACAGGAAAACAGATTATTTCCTTGTATATCTTTCTCAGGAAATTTGTAAAGGGGAAAATTAGTTTCAAATAGCACCTTTTGTAAATCCTCTAAGGTTTTGCCAATGGGATGCTTTCGTTCTCCTTCAAGCTGTAAGAAAAGTTTTAGTGCAGAATCACTTTATGCAAGAACTCTAGATTGTCCAGCAAGTGTTCTGTGAACCCATTGTCATGATATAGAATATTTCAAAGATTAGTGCAAATTGGCAGTTAATTTGATGAAATCTACCTAGTATGTGTAAATTTCAGGCTTGAAAATAATCCCAGTTATCATAAACCTTTAGGAAATGATACAAAATAATATGCAGAACCATGCACATTTTATGATTATTTATCTCACAGCCATGAGTTAGCCCACTGAGTAATAAGTGATCTGGCTGTTTGTTTCAGATAAATCAACTTTTATGAGAAAAGTATTTTATTATCTTTTAGGGTCAAGGGTCACATTATCTCTAAATAAAAGTGTCTTTGAGCTCTATTACTTACTGCACTGTGAGAACTGAAGAATAGTAACATGTTATCATATACAATCTCAGTAATACATTTATATAATGTGTAATGTACATAATACATAAATATTCCCAAATATACGTAAGTCTGTGTGCATAATTAGATTTCTAAGTGGCTGAGTCAGCATAGAGAGCCTCCTTTTTGGACATTAGCATTTTACCTGAATTATTTGGCAGTTTTTAAATTAAAGAACACAAATATTGCTGAGTCTAGCTGACAGCTTTCCTCATTTGGACTAAGATTTTTGAAAAGTTTCCAGTCAAACACGGTAGATGGGTTTTTCATTTTGCTTTGTTTTGTACTTTTAGCTTAGAGAAATGATCAGATTTATCGGCAGAGAAGAAATATATCTGCCTTAGAATTAATCAGTGAATCAAAATTCAGGTTAGGACAAACTATTCTTTTTGGATATTTGTTCTGATAGTTTCCTGTGAAAACACAATTACCGGAAAGTAGTTTCCATTTGTTGCATTAAAAAATTATTACCTACTAGGTTGTGAATTTTATATTTGCCTCTCCCAGTTAAACTAATGAAAAAATATACCTAATATTTTGTGAGAGTGGTACCATACATCAATATTCCATCTAACAATCAATATTTTACATAGATCAGATTCTTCCTTTAGTTGTTATTCTAAAAAATCAGGCAACACTTAACTAATTATTATTGAATGTGAGATTAATCTCATAGGTTGAGAAAAATTGAAAAATTTACTCAGCTTGGAGCTTTGGTTGTTTCCAAAGGTTTGGTTATTTTTTGCTGCTTTTAAAAATAAACAGCTTTTAATGCCTCATTACTTTCTGAGTTTCTTTTAATAAAGCTTTCAAAGTAGGAAAGGATTTTAGCAGTGTGAAATCAATCAAGGACATTGTTTAGCACTTGGCAGTTCCTCGTTTATTGATACTTCTCTCTTTTTAATAATGGGGTAAACCTAAGTTAGTGGTGTTTAACCCTATCACTTTCATAAAGATCGCATGTAATATAAAAAGAGTAAAGTATTGTGTATTTACTCAGAATCCATCCTCTCAGAAAACAAAAAGAAGCATGGCCAGGATAGAGATTAAATGCCTGCATAGATATAACATAATTTTTTGAATATTTTCAAATACTATCCTTGCATCTCAAAATGCGGCCAGAAGTATTAAGAAAAGTATTAACATCACCTGATAACTTGTTAGAACTTCAGAATCTCAGTCCCTCCTACCTCCCCAACTGAATAATAATCTGCATTTCAACAAGACCCTCAGATGATTTGATGCCTATTAAAGTTTGAGAAGCATTGCTCTAGAACACCTGTTTCTCCATTTTGCCCTGAGTAGTATGTCTGAGTAATAGGCACATAGGAAAGGGTACCTATTTAGAATCTAGAGCCACCCTGGCCTAAATACAAACTTTAACACATAGTATCTAAATGACATGTCATTAATCTGAGTTTCTTTCAGAAAGTGTATTAATAGCAACATCCACCACAAGATGTTTTTATTAGCCTCATTTAAGTAAGTTACAGAATGGTATTTGCATATTAAAATTATAGATATGTTAGTATAATTTGAAAATTAGATTTGTCTTTTTAAGTTGAACATTTTACTGTTGAATTATTTCCACAGTTTTGAGTTGACCACATGCAGATTTCTGGTAGCAAGTTTTGTAGTTAGTGAGGCATCATTAATAGTACAGTATTTCAAAAGCTTGAGATACAAGTTATGTTTTCAAAGGCTAATAATGGTCAGAGAAAAAGACATTGAGTGCTTCTTTGAAGGGAGGCATTCCCAGAAGGGTTACCCTTGATCACAGCAGATTCTGTCTCAGAAAATGTGCTCCATTTGGTGGAATATGGGGATATTGGAGGGATGATTATAAAGCCATTGGAGTAACCTTGGGCATCTGACTAAATAGCCTGTCAGCTTGATCTACCATGGAATCAGTGAAGTGACCCTTGTCTCAGACAGAAATTCTGCATATCTATTTACTAGTGCTAACATTATCAATAATAACAGCCTACCTATTGGCCAGGCAGAAAGTATACCTTGTCTTTGATTCTTTCCTTGCTATGAAGTCATATCCACTTAATTATCAGTGATTTTTTTGCATTAAAAATGAATATAAATGACATGATAAAAGTCATTGCTCAAACTACCATCAGGAAGACACTGTGAGAGATTTTAAAAATCTATCCTGGCATAGGTTTAAAAGTTTTGGGTTTTTTCCAACTAAGAGAAGGCGTTATCAGAGTATCTAATAACTGAATATCCTTCCTATAAGGAATTGTGTGTTGACTAAAAAAAAAAAAAAAATAAGGAATTGTGTTTTGTGAATGGTGTATTCCTTCTCTTTAGAGAAGGGTCAATCAATTCCCAGGTTTATAATAGAGCTTTCATACTTTACCCTAACATTCTAAGAAAATGAGAGAGGAGGTGTTACAATTTATCAAGACCTTGCTTTGCTTATAGAAAAATATGAATCAATATATCTACCCATTTAAATATTTCCAGTTCTGCTAACTTAATTCAATAAAAGGCAATCATCCAATTTATTTTGAATTTCTCTTGAAAATTCAAAGAAATACATTCTCAGGATCATTTTTTTCCTTAGAGAATATGGTCTGATCTGTCCCTCTATATACAGTCTTTAAATCATTTTTTGGTACTAGTTAGCTACACTGGCCACCTGTAAATATGTGAGTTCTTTCTACTTTTTGATATAATGTAAAATGAGCAGAATTAGTGTACTATATTTCTATATTAAAAAAGAAAAACTCCTAGTCTGCAGATATATATCATCTTTCACCAAACAGAATATAAGATCAGAACTGAATAGTTACTACACTGTTAACATTTATCATTATCAGTATTAAATTGCCATTTAAGTTATTCAATACAATATCTCACCGCTTCAAACTTCTGCCCCTCCATCTTTGCCCAAATGCAGAAAGAATTAGACTTTATATTTGATGTTAAGTGAATTACTAAAATGTCCAGTTTTTCCTCTTTAAATATTATTTCAAATAATTTCTTAGGAATGAAAGCAACACTCTCTTCAATAGCTTGTTAAGTAAAATTATGAATCTGGTAATTTTGTAATAGTGCTTTTTGTTTTGTTTTATTTTTAGATAGAATCCTTATGCATGGTTACTTCCATTACAGAACACTTCTTCACATTACAATGATTTTTTTCCAGTCTACCACCTTAAGTTACCCACGTTACCATTTTTCTGTGAGCTCCCATATGAGGAAATCCCTTCTGACACTATTCACACTTGGATTTCTTATCTTCCCCAAGGCTAAATATGTCTATTTCTCAGTCTTTTAAAGTAGACTATTGCCTCTTACTCTCTGCTGGGTGAAATCTCAAATACTAAACCAAGTGGTACCACTGTGCAAATTGGTTGATGTGTTAATGTCCATCTTTCCTCTTTTCAAATATGTATTTGTTTTTAACTAATTTCTGAGTATTTTAGTTTAAAGAGAATCCCCAAAAGTGGGGATTACAATTATAGTAGCAAAATCATGCAGTGAGGTTTGATGGTGAAAATTGATTTGGCATTTCTTCAGTTAAAGCTCAATTGTAGATATAAATGAATAGCTTGACCTGGGTATTTATCCTAAAATGACTGTTTATTCTAGGTTTGAAATATTGGTCTAGGACAATAGAGAAATCCTTAGTTTATATTTGAAATAGTACAATTTGAGTGTTAGCCTGTAACCCCCTGACTCAACCTTCTATGATGTCCCCCAAACACAGCTTATTTTATAGCTAACTTTAGCTCTCATTTGTTGTTCTCTGGTTTTCATCATTTTTATTTTTACACACAGGATATGCCAACATTGCACTATTTTATCATAAATAATCTTTTTTATGGGCCTGCCGTACATTAACCTGTCTGCAAGATGTTCATATTCATGGTTGTGAAGAGTACTTGCTGGTCTTTCACAAACTGATCAAATATTTAATGGGGTTTTGGTTTGAGCTTGTTGGAAACAGTAAATAACGTTCACACAGTTTGCTGAGAGCATACATTTTCCTCACTTTGTCTTTTGATATGAACATGTTTTGAATTCCTTGGACTTTGTCTTCCCCATAGCACCACTCCCTTATTATATTTAGGATTTCAGTTACATTAATATGCATCCCTAACTGATAAATCTTCCTTCTTGGCTTTCTTGGCACATTTATTTCAAAGCTAAAATGCTTAAGAGATTAAAATGAATCATCTTTAGGAAAAATTGGAACGTTTAACTTACGATATTGTGTAAGGCTTTTGCAGTGATCCTGTGAATACATTAGGGGTCAGCCACTTTAGTCAGTGGGTTCTTAAGTCTGTATATCTACCTACTGGATGGCATTCTCAAGGATAAATGTTTAGTACATAAATATTATCCCACCATTATTCCTTTTAAATTATTTAATAAACAGATAAATAAAAGGGTTGCTTCTCAAAACTTGCACAAGCCTCTTAGATAGCCTCATCCACCAGAGGGCAGACAGCAGAAGCAAGAAAACTACAATCCTGCAGCCTGTGGAACAAAACCCACATTCACAGAAAGATAGACAAAATGAAAAGGTAGAGGGCTATGTACCAGATGAAGGAACAAGATAAAACCCCAGAAAAACAACTAAATGAAGTGGAGATAGGCAACCTTCCAGAAAAAGAATTCAGAATAATGATAGTGAAGATGATCCAGGACCTCGGAAAAAAGAATGGCGGCAAAGATCAAGAAGATGCAAGAAATGTTTAACAAAGACCTAGAAGAACTAAAGATCAAACAAACGGAGATGAACAATACAATAACTTAAATGAAAAATACACTACAAGGAATCAATAGCAGAATAACTGAGGCAGAAGAACAGATAAGTGACCTGGAAGACAGAATGCTGGAATTCACTGCTGCAGAATAGAATAAAGAAAAAAGAAGGAAAAGAAATGAAGACAGCCTAAGAGACCTCTGGAACAACATTAAACACAACATTTGCGTTTTAGGGGTCCCAGAAGAAGAAGAGAGAGAGAAAGGACCCGAGAAAATATTTGAAAAGATTATAGTCAAAAACTTCCCTAACATGGAAAAGTAAATAGCCACCCAAGTCCAGGAAATGCAGAGAGTCCCATACAGGATAAACCCAAGGAGAAACATGCCAAGATACATAGTAATCAACTAGGCAAAAATTAAAGACAAAGAAAAATTATTGAAAGTATCAAGGGAAAAATGACAAATAACATACAAGGGAACTCCCATAAGGTTAACAGCTGATTTCTCAGCAGAAAGTCTACAAGCCAGAAGGGAGTGGCATGACATATTTATTTATTTATAAATTTTATTTTATTTTATTTTTTTTAACATCTTTATCGGAGTATAATTGCTTTACAATGGTGTGTTAGTTTCTGCTTTATAACAAAGTGAATCAGTTATACATATACATATGTCATCATATCTCTTCCTTCTTGCATCTCCCTCCCTCCTACCCTCCCTAGCCCACCCCTCTAGGTGGTCACAAAGCACCGAGCTGATCTCCCTGTGCTATGCGGCTGCTTCCCACTAGCTATCTATTTTACGTTTGGTAGTGTATATATGTCCATGCCACTCTCTCACTTTGTCCCAGCTTACCCTTCCTGCTCCCCGTATCCTCAAGTCCATTCTCTAGTAGGTCTGCATCTTTATTCCCATGACATATTTAAAGTGAGAAAAGGGAAGAACTTACAACCAAGATTACTCTACCCAGCAAAGATCTCATTCAGATTTGATGGAGAAATCAAAAGCTTTACAGACAAGCAAAGACAAGAGAATTCAGCACCACCCGACCAGCTCTACAACAAATGCTAAAGGAACTTCTCTAAGTGGGAAATACAAGAGAAGAAAAGGACCTACAAAAATGAACCCAAAACAATTAAGAAAATGGTAATAGGAACATACATTCGATAATTACCTTAAACTTGAATGGATTAAATGCTCCAACCAAAGACACAGGCTCGCTGAATGGATACAAAAACAAGACCCGTATATATGCTGTCTATAAGAGACCCACTTCAGACCTAGGGACACCTACAGAATGAAAGTGAGGAGATGGAAAAAGATATTCCATGCAAATGGAAATCAAAAGAAAGTTGGAGTAGCAATACTCATATCAGATAAAATAGACTTTAAGATAAAGAATTTTACAAGAGACAAGGAAGGACACTACATAATGATCAAGGGATCAATTGAAGAAGAAGATATAACAATTATAAATATATACACACCCAACATAGGAGCACCTCAATACATAAGGCAACTGCTAACAGCTATAAAAGAGGAAATCAACAGTAACACAATAATAGTAGGGAACTTTAACACCTCACTTATACCAAGGGACAGATCATCCAAACAAAATTAATAAGGAAACACAAGCTTTCAATGACACAATAGACCAGATAGATTTAATTGATATATAGGACATTCCATCCAAAAACAGCAGATTACACTTTCTTCTCAAGTGCTCATGGAGCATTCTCAAGGATAGATCACATCTTGGGTCACAAATCAAGCCTCAGTAAATTTAAGAAAATTGAAATCGTATCAAGCATCTTTTCTGAGCACAGCACTATGAGATTAGAAATCAATTACAAGGAAAAAAACATAAAAAACACAAACACATGGAGGCTAAACAATACGTTACTAAGTAACCAAGAGATCACTGAAGAAATCAAAGAGGAAATCAAAAACTACCTAGAGACAAATGACAATGAAAACATGATGATCCAAAACCTTTGGGATGCAGCAAAAGCAGTTCTAAGAGGGAAGTTTATAGCAACACCAGCCTACCTCAAGAAACAAGAAAAATCTCAAGTAAACAATCTAACCTTACACCTAAAGGACCTAGAGAAAGAAGAACAAACAAAACCCAAAGTTAGTAGAAAGAAAGAAATCATAAAGATCAGAGCAGAAATAAATGAAACAGAAACAAAGAAAACAATAGCAAAGATCAATACAACGAAAAGCTGGTTCTTTGAGAAGATAAACAAAATTGATAAACCATTGGCCAGACTCATCAAGAAAAAGAGGAAGAGGACTGAAATCAATAAAATTAGAAATGAAAAAGAAGTTACAACAGACACCGCAGAAATACAAAGCATCCTAAGAGACTACTACGAGCAACCTGGAAGAAATGGACAAATTCTTAGAAAGGTATAACCTACCAAGACTGCACCAGGAAGAAATAGAAAATATGAACAGACCAATTACAAGTACTGAAATTGAAACTGTGATTAAAAGTCTTCCAACAAACAAAAGTCCAGGACCAGATGGCTTCACAGGTGAATTCTCTCAAACATTTAGAGAAGAGCTAACCCTCATCCTTTACAAACTCTTCCAAAAAATTGTGGAGGAAGGAACACTCCCAAACTCATTCTATGAGACCACCATCACCCTGATACCAAAATCAGACAAAGATACTACAAAAAAAGAAAATTACAGACCAATATCACTGATGAATATAGATGCAAAAATCCTCAACAAAATACTAGCAAACAGAATCCAACAACACATTAAAAGGATCATACAGCATGATCAAGTGAGATTTATCCCAGGGATGCAAGGATTCTTCAACAGGTGCAAATCAATCAATGTGATACACCATATTAAAAAACTGAAGAATACAAACCATATGATCATTTCAAGAGAGGCAGAAAAAGCTTTTGACAAAATTCAACACCCATTTATGTTAAAAACTCTCCAGAAAGTGAGCATAGAGGGAACCTACCTCAACATAATAAAGGCCATATACAAAAACTCACAGCAAACATCATTCTCAATGGTGAAAAACTGAAAGCATTTCCTCTAAGATCAGGAACAAGACAAGGATGTTCACTCTCACCACTATTATTCAACATAGTATTGGAAGTCCTAGGTATGGCAATCAGAGAAGAAAAAGAAATAAAAGGAAAACAAATTGGAAAAGAAGAAGTAAAACTGTCACTGTTTGCAGATGACATGATACTATACATACAGAATCCTCAAGATGCCACCAGAAAACTGCTAGAGCTAATGAATGAAATTGGTAAAGTTGCAGGATACAAAATTAATGCACAGAAATCTCTTGCATTCCTATACAATAATGATGAAAAATCTGAAAGAGAAATTAAGGAAACACTCCCATTTACCATTGCAACAAAAAGAATAAAATACCTAGGAATAAACCTACCTAGGGAGACAAAAGACCTGTATGCAGAAAACTATAAGACACTGATGAAAGAAATTAAATGTGATACAAACAGATGGAGAGATATACCATGTTCTTGAATTGGAAGAATCAATATTGTGAAAATGACTATACTACCCAAGGCAATCTACAGATTCAATGCAATCGCTATCAAATTACCAATGGCATTTTTTACAGAAGTAGAACAAAAAATCTTAAAATTTGTATGGAGACACAGAAGACCCCTAATAGCCAAAGCAGTCTTGAGGGAAAAAAATGGAGCTGGAGTAATCAGACTTCCTGACTTCAGACTATACTATAAAGCTACGGTAATCAAGAAAATAATGGTACTGGCACAAAAACAGAAATATAGATCAATGGAACAGGATAGAAAGCCCAGAGGTAAACCCACGCACCTATGTTCAACTAATCTATGACAAAGGAGGCAAGGCTATACAATGGAGAAAAGGCAGTCTCTTCAGTAAATGGTGCTGAGAAAACTGGACAGCTACATGTAAAAGAATGAAATTAGAACACTCCCTAACACTATACACAAAAATAAACTCAAAATTGGTTAGAGACCTAAATGTAAGACCAGACACTATGAAACTCTTAGAGGAGGGCTTCCCTGGTGGCCCAGTGGTTGAGAGTCCGCCTGCCGATGCAGGGGACATGGGTTCGTGCCCCGGTGCGGGAAGATCCCACATGCCGTTTAGTGGCTAGGCCTGTGAGCCATGGCCGCTGAGCCTGCACATCTGGAGCCTGTGCTCTGCAAAGGGAGAGTCCACAACAGTGAGATGCCCACGTACCGCAGGGAAAAAAAAAAAACTCTTAGAGGAAAACATAGGAAGAACACTCTCTGACATAAATAGCAGCAAGATCTTTTTGACCCACCTCCTAGAGAAAGGGAAATAAGAACAAAAATAAACAAACGGGTTCTAATGAAACTTCAAAGCTTTTGTACAGCAAAGGAAACTGTAAACAAGATGAAAAGACAACCCTAAGAATGGGAGAAGATATTTGCTAACGAATCAACGGACAAAGGATTAATCTCCAAAATATATAAACAGCTCATGCAGCTCAATATTAAACAGACAAACAACCCAATCAAAAAATGGGCAGAAGACCTAAATAGGCATCTCTCCAAAGAAGACATACAGATGGCCAGGAGGTACATGAAATGCTGCTTAACATCACTAATTATTAGGGAAATGCAAATCAAAACTACAATGAGGTATCACCTCACACCGGTTAGAATGGGCATCATCAAAAAATCTACAAACAACAAATGCTGGAGAGGGTGTGGAGAAACGGGAACCCTCTTGCACTGTTGGTGGGAATGTAAATTGATACAGCCACTATGGAGAACAGTATGGAGGTTCCTTAAAAAACTAAAAATAGAATTACCATATGACCCAGCAATCCCACTAGTTGGCATATACCCAGAGAAAACCATAATTCAAACAGACACATGCACCCCAATGTTCATTGCAGCACTATTTACAATAGCCAGGTCATGTAAGCAACTTAAATGCCCATCAACAGATGAATGGATAAAGAAGTAGTGGTACATATATACAATGGAATATTACTCAGCCATAAAAAGGAACGAAATGGGGTCATTTGTAGAGATGTGGATGAATCTAGAGACTGTGATACAGAGTGAAGTAAGTCAGAAAGAGAAAAACAAGTATCGTATATTAACGCATATATATATGGAACCTAGAAAAATGGTACAGATGAACTGGTTTGCAGGGCATTAATTGAGACAGATGTAGAGAACAAACGTGGCGGGGGCGGAAGGGCAGGTGGTGTGTGATGAATTGGGAGATTGGGATTGACATATATACACTAATAGGTATAAAATGGTTAACTAATAAGAGCCTGCTGTATAAAAAATAAATTTAGAAAAAAATGGCTGCTTCTGTTTAATAGTTAATGATTATGTCCCTACCTACCCTAGACCACTTTTAAGCCCCTTCTGAGTCCTTTAATTGCTCTGATTTGGTATGAAGTCTACACTCCAACAATCTATCAATACAACATTCTGTTTGGTATTGGTCTCTTTCTGCCATCATCTTATTGTTCTTGTCTTCCAAACCATGTTAAACCTCTCTCACTTTGTTTGATGCCCTAAATTTCTTTCAGTCTCTTTGTAATTCTATTTTGTTTGTTGCACTTGCTGTTCACTCTGCTTTTACAATTCTTTCCTCAGTGCTTCACTGGACTAATCCCCTTCCCACTCTTCATATTCTAGCTTACATATTATTTCCTTAGGGAAATTTTCTCTGATCCTACAGATTCTGTTAGAATGTTTTGATATACGGTTTTACAGCAGTTGTTCTTTTTTCTTTGGAGTTGTTATTATCATTGTGATTAGTTGATTGCTTAAATAGTTATTGGTGTAAACTGTCAGTTGACTAAAGGTGCTTGAGGTTTGAGGTTATCAGTCTTACTTTCCACACAATGCCTACCTTTTAGCCAGTGCTCTATATGTATTTGGTGAGTGAATGAATGAATGGAAGAACCTCCAAATAGATGTTTCTAGGAATCCATAAAGAGAAAACAATATAATTTACATTTTAACAATGTTGTTAAAATTTGGGATCTCCGTGGATTTTAGGGTTGAACACCTTGGTTGATAATAAGCTGAATTTTGTGCTAATAAAATTCACGTTACAGTATCAAAAGATCCATGGGTTTTTGCAAAAGGTATCTACCAAGCACATGACAGAACAGTTGCCTAAAAAAAAAATTATCTTAACCTTTGAGGGGGAAACCTGGCCAAGCTTTGCTAAATTCTCGATCCTTATATTAATAAGGCTTAGTGTGATTAAGAGAGAGGATTTTCAAACTTATGTAGTCAGCTGTTTTTTCCTCAGCTGTAGGCATTGCTGACTTAAGCAGCTCTGAGCTATTATTTATCAATATTAAGTGCAGAAATATTCAATTGCTGGTTCTTCATAACGCAGTATACATTTGTAACTGGATCCATTATTTATAATTGACTTGAATTTTTAGACATCCCTTGCTAAATAGCTGCATTGAGATGTAAATTATCCTGTAAAAAGTCAAGAGTTTAGACCATAGAGCAGAAATCCATACCATGTAAAGATTTTAGAATCTCAGTTGACAGGCTACTTACTGATCCACTAAAATGTCAGATAATGCATTTTAGGTGTTTTTATTAGAATTTCCATGGGAAATGACATTTGGTGGCTGGAAATAATTCACTGGAAAATATATCTCTTAGGTTAGCACTGATTAAACTGAGTAGGTTGATAATACTATGAATTATAGGAGGAAGGAAAAAGTGTCATTGCCAACTGTTTCATCTAGAACCCCTACCCTCACGTCCTTTGTTACAGTTCTAAGTTTTGGAACATTTTTAGCTTTCTCTCGTGATTTCTCTTTAATATCCTTTATTGTTATAAAATATGTCCTATTGTAAAAAGGAATGAAAAAGCATAACGTTTTACAAATAGCAGATGAGTAGTTATACTTCTTATTGCATTCATTATCTGTATACAGCCATTTATTCAGGAAAACTTTAGTTGTGAAAACTGATTTTATGTTGACTTTCTTAAAAAAGTAATTGAAGGGGAAAGAAGAGATATCTATTTCAATTTTCAACTTGTTTGTCCTTGCAAAAGTTATATTCCAGAAATAGTCTAAATTAGTTTGATAATTGAGCATGTAAAGTGAGATTCTAGGGAACACCCACAGAAGCTGTCATCCATATAGTGGGGTAGATAGTACTTCGCATATATTATAAATTTCAGATGTACTTATTAGTTAAGTGCATTTCAAATGTGAAATCTAAAGTAGTAACAGACTGTAAACCACAGACTGTATGAAATAATCACTAATTCATCCACAAAGGAGAAGGCTAAGTGCAGTTGTTTGCAAGGTTGATGAGACAGAATCAGAAGGTAATTACAGTTTCAGAGACAGATTAATAATACATTACAACTTAGGTAGGCTCTGTCCCCTGCCCATCCTTTTGAATCATCTTACCAGCTCATGCTGGTGGCTTGCCAATAGACACAGTGTGCTTTGCCACCTTTATTTCTATTTTTCTGTAATGAATGATTTCTTATGAGTTGGTCATATGATACTAAAGAAGCCGGGGGGGGGGGAAGCAGCAGCAGCAACATGCTTTTAGTCTGACTTATAGCTCTTAGAAGCCTCTTGAAGTGAAACTCAGCCCTACTTCCAGTTGTATGAGTGGAATCATCACGGCAGACAGATATTGCGAGATGTCTGAGAAAGATACATTCTCTCCTGCTACAGAATTTTATCTTGTTTGGGGCAGCAATGTACCCAGTTAAAAATATCCCCTTCCCTAGACTCTCATGAAGCTAGCTATCCTGACTAAAAGGGACTGACAAGCCTGCCTATGCCTTCCATCTTACTGTCTATCATCCTGGCTTCATACCTGAGGTGGAGTCACTGTATTGTGATTGTAAAGATGAAAGCTACAAATTAAGGATTCTCCATCAAGACACTTGATCCTAGACCTCTGGTGAATTTCTAAGCAAACTCTGACTGTACATATGCTGACTTCTTCTTTTGTGAGAAAAATAACCTCCTTTATGGTTATGCCACTGTGGCTAACTGAACTAAGTGCAGCCACTTGGCAATCCTCGTGGATCCGAACGTGAGGAATGGAACAACAGCAAGTGTCCTACCATTTTGCAAGGGGCATGACTTATAAGCAGAATGTATTCTGTCAGATGATACACCAAATATTTCAAGTTTGATTTAGTTCACTTGGGGGAAAGCAACAGCAACTAAACAGGTACTAGACGTGTGAAATTACTAACAGGTTAAATTTTAGATAAAATAATGCATCAAGGAAGAGGTTGTTATACTATGGTAAAAATGCCACATCTATATTGAAAATTGAAGAAATAAAATTGAGCTGGAATTGAGAATATATTAATTGCAGAATATTAAAAATCATCATTATATGTTATGAGCACATGCATGAGCCAAAGATAAATTTTGTAAGTTAAATGTATAGTCAGATGTATATTGCCAGCTTGAAGGCAACATTGGGGTCATGTGGATTGACCCAGGAAAGTGAGTTGTAGAATTTTTAATTGCTCGTTATTGTTGTTGTCATTGTTTTTATCTATTACTTTTACCTTGATGTAAGTTGCGTCATTTATAAAGCAACCAATTTTATATAAAAATCTGGATTATTAAAATCTTCTTTCAAAATATCAAAAGATTTAGCAATACTGGGCCCACCTTCCAGTAAAGTTCAGCTGTAGCTAAGCAACTACAGCATGCTATTTTTAGTTTACTGTAGTATCTTACATGACCTATTACTTTAAACTCTTTTGGTTCTGTCTCTGGTTTGCCAGACTGTTTTACTCACTTTTTTTGGTCCACATAGACATTTCAGCTGCAAACTTTGTTTGTCAAAAGAAATTTTTACTTAAAGGTGCTACTGTTGGTTTGGTCTAGGAGAGAATGTAAAATTGATGTATTTTAGTAGTATAATCTGCAAGGTTTCATATTATCATTAAAAAAGAGAAACTAATTCAAATCTAATTTCAAATGACAACATCAAATCGAATTAACTGATTAAATTACGATGGTAACATTGGTAAGAATAGTCCCCTCCAGATTATTTTTTTGTTATTTTTGCTTTTATTTGACAAAGTGCTGTTTATAGCCTAGCTTTTTTGCATTAGTGTTTCTATACAGCTCAAAATGTGAAGTTCTGTAGCCAGTCTCACCAGGGAAATAAACCCATTGTGTATGGAATTACATTTTCCAAAATATGCTTTAGTAAACTAATAAGGATATCTGTTCAGAAAATAGAATGTGCTTGTTTTATGAATGCATGCATGTTTGTTGTTTTTTGTTGTTGTTGTTTTTAATAGTTAGGACTTTTTAAAGAAGCCCTAGGGATTAGGTTTAAGATCTTTAATTAAAACTCACCACGGTGTAGATTGTTAGCTTCTTATTCACCTGAGAAATTATTTTATTGTTGTTGAACCTGTACTTATCTTGCCAAGATTAAAAGTGTTCTAACTGCAGTGCTAAGATTTTTTATACATTTAGACTAATATATTCCTCATAACTTTGATAGGAATTGCTGTTATATGTGGGCAGGAGATAAATGTATGTCAGAAAAGGTGCATTAAAACACTTAATTTGGGCTTCCCTGGTGGCGCAGTGGTTGAGAGTCCGCCTGCCGATGCAGGGGCCGCGGGTTCGTGCCCCGGTCCGGGAAGATCCCACGTGCCGTGGAGCGGCTGGGCCCGTGAGCCATGGCCGCTGAGCCTGTGCGTCCGGAGCCTGTGCTCCGCAACGGGAGAGGCCACAGCAGTGAGAGGCCCGCAAAAAAAACACCTAATTTAACATTTTGAGGAATGTACTGATTGAAGATAATATAATCTAATATATTGTATATATAATATGATATATTGAAATATAATGTAATAATCTAATTCCAAAATAAAATAGTAGTGAATTTTCTGAAAAATCAGACCAAGTAAAATATTTCACATTTAAAAATTTTAAATATGGAACAAAGATATAGTTCCCAGTTCTCATAATTTTTTCCCATTCATAGAATCACACATAATTACTCTCATTCCTTTTTTCTTTCTTCCCATTTATTTTCTGCTGTTCATCCACCATTACTTAATTTTCAGTAACATGAATCATAATATGCAACCCATGCATGCGAGCACCATTCCATTTGGTGATTCTTCTTAGTCATTTGTACTTCAGGTGCTATTGTTACTATCATTACAGTTGTACTTTTCTACATTCCAAAGGCCCTTAATATTTATAGTCAAAGGCAAATGCTTGGTTGCTAAATTATTGGGAATACTACACTATTATTTTTCTACTTTGTAAAATAATGCTCAGTGATCATTAGCACATGTATCGGCGATCGATGTAGTACTAAGGCAATACTCATCTGAACCTTCTCTCTCTGTCTCTGTTGGTCTGTCTCTCTCTCTCTCCTATTTTTGGAATTGTCTGAGTTGGTTTCCTTCACAGAGTTTAGTCAGATTTGTCTCTAGCTTGTAGAGAAAGATATTAATTAGGTATTTGACATAAAATCTCAAAATGAGGCTTGCTTTGAAAGTCTGACAGTATGTTAAGACAGTTAAGAAGTGTGATTAACAATGTTTTAAAGCAATTATAATATATAGATCACCATTGTAAATGTAAAACTCCAACCATTTTGTTTAGCACACTTTGTGTCTAAAAATGTTTCTTGTTTTTGTGTAAATGTCAAAGTGACTTATCTGGGCCCCAAAGAGATTCTGATGACAGTATTATAAAACTTAGGAAAACCCAAAGAGGAAAATATTATGAAATGGATGCAGCATGAAGTTGTCCTGAGCAGGAATCAACTCTGTAAATATACTTCTATAAATGGCATAAGCCACCAGTTAACAGCTGAGCCACTCTCTGGGGATCAACCAGCTTGAGTACAAAATTGGGAGAGGCTGCAGAAGAAAGGTTAATTCTTCTCTATAGTTCCATGGGGCCTATTACAGTGCTCCACAGAACTATAAAGGGCTAATGGAACAGGGTATGTTTTATTCTTACCCACACAAATTATTTGGATTACCTTGTGGGAAAGTTTAAGGAGAAATTTAATGTCAAACAAATGTTATGATAGTAAGATTGAAACACTAAACTACACAGAAATAGAATGCAAATACATGTTCAAAAGTTCCAAAAATTTGGTTTTGAATTATTGCCATGTTATATATCATACATTAAAAAATAAAACCCTATAGTTTTAAGAATCCAATTACTTTTTTCTTATTATAACTCTAGTTCTATACATACATTATGGTTTCAGAAGAAGTAAAGGTGTTGGTGAATGTAATGGAATCAGGCCATTTATGATTCTGGTTACTAGATTTTGCAAAAGTAAAATAGATTTTCTTCTGCTTTTGATTTAGGTTTAACTCATCTTAATTTGTATGCATCTCATATATCAGGCTTCCCAAATCAGGGAATCTCTGATTGACCTTATTTAAAAAACAAACATTCTTGGGATGAATTTGGAAAGCTTAAATGATAAAATTAACACAAACATAATCAAGGCATTCATTTTGGATGTCTCATATAAAAGTGAATCATAATTGTATATTTTCGTATCATGAAAATGAACTACATGTGTGTACGTTTTAATATCAATTTGGTATTGGTCTTTCTTTTCCGCATGTTTGCAAATATTCTCTACCCACCACCTCTCTCACCATTCCCAGATGCATTTAGATGGTGAGGAAGAAGGGTTAGACTGTACATTGAATTAACCTTTCTCAGAGCCTAGAAGAAATTTATGACCAAGGCCTCAAATACCAGAGCAAACCTACAATTCTCTAAGGGGGGATGCGATACTGGACAGTGTGGTATTGTCAAAAGAGAGATAATTTAGAATTCAGAGACATAAATTCTAATCCTGTCTCAACCATTTACTTAAAATATTCTACTAATAATGGATGGTTCCTTGGACATTGGATAGTGTTGACAGTTGCTCTCTTGAAAGTCTCCTCCCTTGGCTCATGTCATTATATACTGGCTCTCTCCTTCCCTATTTCTCTCTCCCTCTTTCACATCTGTCTATAATTTCTCATTACCACTACAAAAACTACTATCATATATATATATATATATATATATATATATATATACACACACACACATATATAATATTTTTATATAATTTTGCCTACCTATCTATGTATCTCAGCCTTGGGTTCTCTCCTAAACTTCAGGGATGCATTTCCAATTTCCTCCCAGTCCCCTCTAATGGTACATGCCAACATAAACTGAAAGTTTCTATGACAACAACTAAAATCATCATCTATCTCCGTGCACAATTTGCATCTAACAAAATGACAAATCCCACTGATTCAGTTTCGAAACCTTTGGAAAATTTGCCCTGTTCATTTCAACATTATCCTTGTTGGGGACTCCTTTTTCTGTACTATTATAGTAATTTTGTCTCTGGTTCTCATACTTATAACATATCTTTTCTTACACAAATAAACTTTGTGTTTATATACCATATTAATATTTCTATAGAAGAGCTGTCATTAGGTTTCTCCCCTGCTTCATAATATTCGGAATTTCCCCGGTCCCTCAAGATTACAATGTAAGTTCCTTAGGCTGATGTCAAACTTCCTTTCACCCTTATCTCTCCCTTATAAGCTTCTGTCTTCACCACTCTGTCTTCATCTCCACTTATCAAATCTCCAAAGCTCAAAAACCATCTCCATGAAGTTGGACAGGAAACCACTGGAGTGAGAAATGGCCTGTCTAATCTGAATCACCAGATTTTCCCTATATCTTTCTTATGGCATCTATCAAAATAGTCCTTGCATAATTTATAAGTCTCTGTCTGCATAGGAAGGAAAACTATTATGGAAGGCTTCCAATGGGGAATGTTAATTTAGCTGAATTTTGAACGGTGCCTGGAATTCAACATACAGAGAAAACTGGTGAAAACACATTGAAAGCAGTTGGAGCAATGCTTGCAAATGCATCGGAATGGCATGTTCTGCTACCCGGGACTAGATTTAGATAGCTTATGTGTGTGGATGTGGTGGGAGTTGATATAGGACTCTAACACGGTAGCTAGAAAGAGATGGCTATGTATCTCTTGCTAAGAAATGACTACTTCAATTTAATTTAGAGCCATTTGAAGGATTTAAAATTTTGAAATCCCATGATCAGTAGTTGTATTTTGGAATAACCATCATAGTTGAGTTTTGGAATAACCATACTAATGGCAGTATAAAGTGAAGGTGAACCAAAGAAGAATTTAGGTATTATTCTTCCAATTTGGGGAGAAAAAAAAAAAAAAAAATATATATATATACACACACATAAACACACACACACACACACACACACACACACACACACACTTATATATCCCTTGTCCACACACACACTTATATATCCCTTGTCCACATGTTGTACACTTCCATTTTCAGGATTTCATCCTCTCTCTTCTTCAAATTTCTAATTATTAACTGCAGTAACCTACATGAATAGTGCATGAGAGACACAATCTAGGTTAGCCCTGTGAAGCTATGTGTAAGAATCAGGATGGTTTCCTGGACTGAATTGCCTAATGATGGAAGTTCTGCCCTACTTTGCCTCTTCTTTGAAGCACCTTTCCATAATCCTGTCCCAGTCTTGAGTCCAGAAAAGACTTTACCTGCAGAGATTGCAAACTGTGTAGCTTGTGTAGAAGACAGTGAGCATGGAAAGGACGCATCCAATTATCACTGGTAGTCATGATACAGCTGTTTATGTTCAACCACCATGTGTCAGTCAGGACCACTGACAGACTAAAAGATGCATCTGTTTTATATATAGGTATGTCTTTGTACGTGTGTGTGTGTTTATTTATATGTGTGTGTATATATATATATACACACACACATATATATATGTATTATAGTTCCTAATAATGTTTTTATTTTGCACAGAAAGCAATATAGCTGACAAGAAATTTTATATTTCATAAAATTACATCCCACACTTTTCACATTTGCTCCTGAACTTCAACATAAATGCAACAAAATTTATTTTCCAAGGTCAGTGGAACTGTGCCTTTGAATCCCATCCTTAGACATTTTTGGTGGCTTTGACTTTATTTTTATTGTCTGGCTCTGACCCTTTTCTGGTTATATTTTTGTCATGCTTTTATATATAAAGCACATAAGAGAAGGTATATAGAGATACACTAATATAAGGATATATACTAGCTAGTTATATAAATGTAGAAAATAAGGATGTTATCGGTCATTCATTTCCATTTCAGGTAAAGGGTGTAGACATACCTTTTTTTAAAGCGTTAGTTTATACATTTTAAAATGTCCCACACCGAGTTTTTATAAAATACCTGGTAAGATTTTCTATCTTGAAAATCCATTTCTAATCCAACAAAACTAGAAGACAGCTATGTATTCTACTTCATATTAGTTATAATCAATACCTCCATACTTCTACAATACTAAAATGCTATTTTAATTGTATATGTGCTTACCTTATCGAGAACAAAATCAATCTTTTAAGAAATCAATGTTCTCTGCAAAATAGCCTCAAATGGATAAGGAAAAGTGAATGGCCCAAATATGCAGAAAGACTTGACTTCGCCTTTTTGTACCAATGTTAGCACAGGAGTATATAATGAAAAATCAGTTATAACATAGAATCTCATAATAGGCATTCAAGTGTTCTCTCATCAAATAAGAGTACAAAACTATGTCTGACTGCTGACTATATTCTATATCACTAGACTCTGGTTATTTTTATTTCCTCTAAGGAGGAACAGAGGTCAGAGGTGCACAGTAACTATGAGACAGATAAGACCTTTTTATTGGTCACCATGTGAGATGTGCAAGTGAGCAGCTGCCAAGCCCAGATGTGTCTGTGAATGTGGCAGGTAGGAAGAGAGAGAAGAGAAAGGTGGTCGGTAAAACTCTGTGACATCTCTCCCAGTTGCTGTTCCTGACAGAAGCATTTTACTGTAACAGCATTACTGTGAGTGTTTAATGGTGAAGACGGGGAAGCCATTATGGGCTGCCTAGTTGCCCTGAAACTATGAGCTGATCCTATTATATTGCCTGAAGTAGAGTCTGATTGTGTAAGGAATGATACAATGTATCTACTGTCACTAGTGTGTGTGTATATGTATGTATATGTAAAATGCATATATATATATGTATACACACACACACACACACACACATATATAAAAGCCCTACTTAGAAGATGATGGAATTCCTTTTTTTCAGTAGTTGCACAGTGATGGTTATAGTTATACCTACAGTAAAGAAGTGGTAGTTGTGGTAATAGCAATATCTGATATATGCATAACTGTTTTCACTTTTGGAGGTAGTTTTATATGTTTTATTTTTCGTGAACCTCATCCTCACAGCACGTGTGTCTTCCACACAGTAGACACTCATTAAATAAATAAAGTGATAAATAGATTTATGAATGGAGGATGGAATGAGTACACAGAAAGCACAGTGAGATGGGCAGTGCAATTGCATTTAACTTGATTTTGCAGATGAGAAAACTGAGCTTAAAGCAAGATAAGGATTTTATGAAGGTTACTTGGCAAAATGAGTAGCAAGTCCAAAACTAATATTTAGGTCTGAATATAGAGCATGTTGCATTTGTGTTTTATTTTTATTTTTTTTTAAATTAATTTTTATTGGAGTATAGTTGCTTTACAATGTTGTGTTAATTTCTACTGTACAGCAAGACTAATCAGCCATACATATACATATGTCCTCTCCCATTTGGACTCCCTTCCCATTCAGGTCACCACAGTGCATTAAGTAGAGTTCCCTGTGCTATACAGTATGTTCTCACTAGTTATCTATTTTATACATAGTATCAATAGTGTATATGTGTCAGGCTTCCCTGGTGGTGCAGTGGTTGAGAGTCCACCTGCCGATGCAGGGGACATGAGTTCGTGCCCCGGTCCGGGAAGATCCCTAATGCCATGGAGCGGCTGGGCCTATGAGCCATGGCCGCTGAGCCTGCGCGTCCGGAGCCTGTGCTCCGCAACGGGGGAGGCCACAACAGTGAGAGGCCCATGTACCGAAAAAAAAAAAAAGTGTATATGTGTCAATCCCAATCTCCCAATTCCTCCCACCCATTTGTGTTTGATTTTCACCAGTTTTTTAAATTGCTATTTATCATTCCAGTGCATATAATTGTGAGATTCCTTAGTTCTTTCATAATCAATGTGAAGATTGCCCTTGAGCTTGGAAGAAGACACTGTGAAAGCTAAAGATCTTCCCTCCAAGTTCAGAATATTAAGAAGGGAAAAGTCAAGACAGTATTAAAAAAAACAAACACCTTGCACTAGGATAGAGGAGCAGAAGGCTGAGGATTGCATACCAAATATAACGTTATCTACATAAAACACAAGCAAAATAAAAACTAAAAAAAAGCAAAAAGTATAAATATGCTAAATTTCAATATCCAAAACTGGATCTTGCACCCACTTTATGGGAAGGAGGCCAAATGGAGTTTGCAGTTGAAATTGGTTCACATTTGCCACACATGCTTCTTATGTGACAAAGAGAGATTTGAAAATGTAGGTACAGCAGGTGACTGGAAGAAGCAGTGTATTCTCAAGGCTGTTTTGGACTCAGTTGTCCTCTGCCCAGAGCAGCAGTGTATTAATGGAGTAACCAACTTTGGAGTCTTTTGTGTTTAAGAGTCATTCATACTTGTCAAAATTCCGGGATAGCCTTCCCTTGTTTGAAGACAGTATCATAGGGATGTCTGTTTAGGAATGCATAAATACCCCCAAAGGCTTATTGGGGGAGACAAATGGGAGACAGTGGAACTTCAGCCAACAGCTTTAGAGTCCTTTGGGATTTGTGGAAACATTTTCTCCAGACACCTGGGAAAGATCCAAACTTCCATTATTCCTCTCCTTTTAAAACAACCACACATTTTTTTCCTTTTTAATTCTCAGTGAATATGTCATTTCCCTTTCTTTTGCCACAGAGACGTTTCTTTTTTCACAGCCCTGTTTGGTAAAACTGTAATTTATTCACATAATTTTTTTCTGGAACTTTAATAGATGTTGTACGTGTTTGTAAAAATAGGCATGGCTAATAGCGACAATGGTGGGCTGTATTTTTTCTTTTGGTATGCCCCTGTACTTCTGAAATCGCATGTTTTCTATCTGTATTTGTATCAGTTAGCAGTGATTGGGAGAAAGTGTATACAGGTCTTGACATTTGTTTGACTACACATTAGTGAATAATATTTCTCTTTTACTGGTTTTCTCCTAAATGCTACATATATCTCTTTTTATCCCATATGTAGATTCATAAGTTTGACTCTGGGGCAAATTAAAAGAGCCTGTTATGGATTTTATTTATTTATACTATTCTTCCTTCACTTTAAATCTCTATATAGACTTCTTGTGTCTGTAAAAGGAGAATCATTTGTTAGTGAAACACCATGTTACCAATTGTGAAGAATTCCCACCCTGGATGGTGTGATACCCGAGGGCAACTCCCATTTTCTCAATAAGTATTAGACTTGGGACACAACATTTCATTAAAAGTTTTATGCCATGGTACACTTTTTAGAACAAAAGAAAGGCAGTAAAATCAATGGGACCCAGTGATAAGGTATTAACCCAACTCCAAAAAATGTTGTCAAATACAATGTTAGCCTGCAAAATTATACAGTTCTTAGTTTTAGTTTCTGCTTTTCTTTTTAAAAGGTATTTCATTTCCAATATTTTGAAAAGAAAATTTAGGTTGAATGAGAATGCTGCTTGTGATAAAGATGGAAAAACTATTGTCAGAAAGAAATCAGCTGGATTTCAAAGGAAGTATCTATGCAGTAGCTTTTCTAAAAAAAATTAAGAAATGATTTCTTTCATTTCATGGACTTAGAGATTTTTTAGACTATAACAAATTTTGGGAGAGGGGAAGAAATAAATAAGACATGAAGAAAGGAAATACATGGAGAAAAATGACAGGGACACCTTTTTCTCCCCTAGTTCTCTTTAATTATTCAGAAGGTTGAAAGATTAAAATATTGATGAAAGGTGCCATGTCTGGGTGCATTTAAAAAGGACACTGAATTGGTTAGTGTTTGTATCCACATATGCTGTTGGTATGAGAATTAGGTGATGATACATTGAGAAAAATTTGACTTTATATATCAAGACTAAAATGTAATTTTTTAGACCCAGCAATTCTACTTTTAGGGTTTTTCCCCCCATAATCAGTATTGATATACTCACACAAGTACACAGTGATAACCCACAAAGATATTTATTGCAGCATTGTTTACGAAAGCAAAAAATTAGAAACAGTCTACTGTCCATTATAGAAGACTGGTTAAATCAATTCTGCTACTTTCTGTGCAGTGAAATATAATGCAGCAGTTAAAAAGAATGATAGAGATTAATTGCTTGCATTTTTTTTTTTTTTTTTTTTTTTTTTTTTTTTTTTGCGGTACACGGGCCTCTCACCGTTGTGGCCTCTCCGTTGCGGAGCACAGGCTCCGGATGTGCAGGCTCAGCGGCCATGGCTCACGGGCCCAGCCGCTCCGCAGCATGTGGGACCTTCCCGGACCGGGGCACGAACCCGTGTCCCCTGCATCGGCAGGCGGACCCTCAACCACTGCGCCACCAGGGCAGCCCAATTGCTTGCATTTTTGACATAAGATTTTAATATTTTATAATAAAAAGTAGTTAATAAGTAGAATTAGAATACTAAGTAGAGACAGTATTAGCACCTGAAGAAAATAGACAGTTGATTTTATTTAGGATATATGCATTATATCACAAATTAATTCTGTGAGGAGCTATTGATACTTGAAGCAAGTAAATTCAATGCAGGAGGTAACGTTTTGAGACTGGATGGATGTAAAGGGCAAAAAAAAATATGCTCATGGAATATTTCTGAGCAATTAAATATTCTCTTTTAATTATTACTAATTTTATTGAGAAAAACAATGCTTGGAGAATGTTTAAACTCTAGTTATTAGGGCATTCCTTTATTTCCTACAGACTGGCTCTTGGATGTGAAAACCCTTGCTCTGAGTGCTGACAGGGAAACTAGTAAGAAGGATTAAACAGTCACAAATTATATTTTCTCATTGAAATTTTTAATTTTCATAAGTGGGTTTTATTTTCTTGAGTTTATCAGAAGATAAATCAGCTATTGACCCAGACTATCAAAGATGGAATGGACATTTAGAATTGTAAACTTTTAAAAAATTTTACTTATTTTATTTATATTTTGCTGCACTGGGTCTTCGTTGCTGTGCGCGGGCTTTCTCTAGTTGTAGTGAGCAGGGGCTGCTCTTCATTGCAGTGCGTGGGCTTCTCATTTCGGTGGCTTCTCTTGTTGTGGAGCACGGGCTCTAGGCGCATGGGCTTCAGTAGTTGTGGCACGTGGGCTCAGTAGTTGTGGCTTGTGGGCTGTAGATGGCAGGCTCAGTAGTTGTGGCACACGGGCTTAGTTGCTCCATGGCATGTGGGATCTTCCTGGACCAGGGCTGGAACCCGTGTCTCCTGCATTGTCAGGCACATTCTTAACCACTGAGCAACCAGGGAAGCCCTAGAACTGTAAACTTTTAAACTTGAAGTTTTTTAGAGATTATAGCCAATGTACAGGGCTAATAGTGCAGTGAATAAAAGATTATCCCTTCAGAGGTACATAAAATCAACACAGTGGAAATATACTAAGTTTCCTAGATGAGAGAAAATGGGGGCCAGGCTGTCAAAATTTGATTATCAGTTCCTTGATTGGATTAATAACTCTAATGGGAAAAATTATCAATTGTGACGGAGATGAATTAGAGCAGTGCAAATATAAGGTGTCCATTGCAGTGTGTAAAAAAAATTCGTGTACAAATATTGTCTTCTTGGGATTAATGTTATTTCTGACATACCTGTTCTCAGCTATCAAAACTAGCTATTATTGTCTATAATCATCAGACCTGCCAAGCAACCTGATGAATTACCTAATCAGGTCTATGGTCTTCAGGGTGAGAATGTTCTATTATGGCTAATTTGAGGTTTATTTACCAGTTAAAATGTGAATTTTACATTCAGTAAACCAGCCAGTCTTCCCTTACAAACATCTTGACCTTGCTAGAAGATTCATACGTATATTTCTAAAGCGATCTCTTCATTCAGTTACTTTTTTTTAATATCTAAGGATGATAAATTCTAGAGATGGTAACCTTTTTTTCATAATCACACAACTAGTTTGTGGGATGGCTGGAATTAGCATCTTGGTGTCATGCTTCCCAGGCAAGTTCTTTGTCATATCCATTCTGGTGTTCAAAGTACACAGATTTCAGATTTCTGATAATTATAACTCATAGATTAAAAAAATAGGCAATAGTCCAAAATATTCTGCAGTTAATAGATTCTCAACAGTTATCTATTGTTGATGATCGTGATGACGGTAATTCTACCCAGAAGTAATTCACATTACTTTGTGAATTATTATAATAATAAACCATAAAGTGTTAATAAAATGTAAATAAAATATTAAAACAAAAAGTCATAAAATGTTAGTGATCAAGATTTATTGACATTTACAATGTGTCCAATATTCTGCAATGTCATTGTGTGCATTAACTAATTCCCTTAATAATGTAATGAGTTACATTCTCTATAATCTTCAGTTTACAGAAGAAGAAACTAAACCTTTAGAAAGTTGCTAGGTAGGAGTGGGATAGGGAGGGTGGGAGGGAGGGAGACGCAAGAGGGAAGAGATATGGGAACATATGTATATGTATAACTGATTCACTTTGTTATAAAGCAGAAACTAACACACCATTGTAAAGCAATTATACCCCAATAAAGATGTTAAAAAAATATATTAAAAACAAATTAACCATAAAAAAAAAAGAAAGAAAGTTGTTAGGTACTTTTCAATCAATGAAGTGGACAAAAATGATGATTAAAATAGCTCTGACTTCAAGAAACCTCCGGTCTCTATCTTCACTGCTCTAATATGCAAAGTTCTGTAATGCAAATCAGAAATTAAATGTATATGATTAGTAAAAATGCCTTTCAATAATAGTAATATAAAACATTATTATACTTGTTCAATATGGTAAGCCTCTCAGACTATACAGATAAGTACATATTGTTTCTTTTCATTTTCATTGCTTTCTTTCTTCAAAAGGAGGTATCACATTCATGGGAAATGGGTCTCCCTTGGAGTTTATCTAGGTCTTTAAATTTTATTTATTGTGTGATAGCAAAAACTAAATATTGTCTGAAAATTATGGCAGTTGAGTCAAAAATATAAAATGAATGAGTGCACACAAGCAGAATGCAAAAGTGCAGTTAAAAATCCAGGCTATAAAAATTCTGTTTCAACTTATCTAACATATCCCTTTATCGTTGTTGAAAATTGAATGCATGGCTTGGCAAGGAGCATATCTGTACTATAATTGGAACCAATGGAACTCTAATTTGGCAAATAGGCTTCCTTGTTGAGTGATGGATCTTTCAGAATATATTGCTATTGGAACCTTTAATGTGTTCTTAAGTTTAACTTTTCAGGAGAGGTAACATATCTATTTTAGGGAACAAACAATTACTTTCTCTGCCAGGATAAAACTCTATTAAGAACTACCACCCAAAATAATAAGTAAATAAAATAAGCAAACAAACAAACAAATAAATAAAGCTATTTGATTTAGTAGTGATGAAAAAATTAATTTCATGAGATACGTTTTCATTACTTTAATTTTTTTTTATTTTTAATGCTACAACCCCCAAATTAAAGAAAAAACATCAGACTGACATTTTCTATGCTTTCATATATTTTGTTACTTTTGGGAATCATTTTTTTCTGCCTGATGTTTTGGATCATTGCATTCATTCATGCATGTATTCTTTAATTCTGCTTGCTTTGGAACTGTGCCGTAGGAAATGACAACTATGGCAGTAGAGCTTTTTAACATGAAGGTTGCCTTAGAAATGCCATATTTCCATGTCTGACATGTTTCAAAATCATTGGAGTAAAGCCCACATAACCAGAAGTAAATATTAAAGCAGCTATTTATCATAGCAATGTTCCTTTGTTACTTTCCCATCACTCTAATTAAACAGCTAAAGTTGCAAGTAATGGTTTTACCCTCTGCACACAGTCAAATATTAGTTACATTCCTCCATATGAATCTAGTTTATTGATTGACTGATTGATTATTGATTCATTTATTTGTTTATACCTGAATTTACATGTATGCCTCACAAACTGGGTGTACAAGGGAACATGTAAAGAATCAAATGGTCCATCTTTAAAAAAAATTTTTTTTGACATTACTCAAGTATTTAGGGAAAATAATGTTCTAGATAGTCCCACAATTTTAAAAATACTAAGAAATGAAACAGTTTTTCTCATGTAAGCCCTCTTGAGCTGTGTCCCCAATATTGTGGGGACTCAAATTCACTGTACTTCATTATTAGGGATTTATCAGTCAAAAAGTTTAAGCAACACTGACCTAAGTGAATGGGCATTATTACCATATTCTATTCTAATGGAGGATGGAAAATACTGTAAAATTAAATAATTGAAATAAAAGAGGTAAATTCTGTGACTTCGGAGAACATGAAAAAATCAACAACACTCTAAGAAGAAGGAAACAATCTAAAACAGGTGAAACAGCACGATATTTAAGTCCTTGCTACCTCAGGAGTGGAGTAAGTGAAGACCATATTTGGAATTTGACTTTATTAAACTGTGAGCTCTGCAGAGGCTGATCTGCTTATGTCTGATCTCACATACCTGGCGGTAGGGCCCCTACCTATGATAACAGTGTTATTTAAGTAATTTGAAGAACGTGGAAGTTATTTGGGAACAGAAAATAATGCATTTGGGGATGGAATAATTTAACTTTGTCTTCAAATGAAGTAAGTTGAGCAAGTACATTTTCAGTCATCTGCATAAGGCATGAACTTATTGTTTCTCCTATGTGTGATCCAAGTTTAGCGGAGATAATCATTCACATAGTTGTGTGTTTATGTTGCCATTAGGACCTGTCTTTAATCACCATCTATAAGGAGCCTTAGACTGAGAAACAACAGATTATTCTTTTGGTCCCTGTTGACAGGTTGGGACCTGAGCAAGCAGCTGATTTCTCTTCCTGCCCAGAGAGTCAGCCTTGAAGGGAAGTGGCAATAGACATGTTCACATGTCCAGGGATTTCCTAAGCATAATCTGGTTGTTAGTTTTGGTAAGCTTTATCGCTCTGTCTTATCTAAGATGTGGTTATTTAAAAAAAAAAAAACTTAAATAATATATCTATCCATAACTAGGGGCTGACATAAGGAATAGAAGTATATGTAATCCCTCAGCTATGCATTACAAAAGATGATTTTCATTATGATGTTCTGTGCTCTTTATGTACAGATGCCGTGTAAAATTAAAAAAGCATGTTTCTTGATGAATTGGATAGTTTCATAATTCGAGATGGTGAGAACTGTGTAAAAATTGTTTTCTTTTTTGTTGCCTCATGGGATGCACAGTGCTAAATTTGGCTTCAAATATTATTACTGGCTCTATCAAGTTAGGGATATGCTGTTCTTTTTTTTTTCTTTTTTTTTGTTGCGGAACGTGGGCCTCTCACTGTTGTGGCCTCTCCCGTTGTGGAGCACAGGCTCCGGATGCACAGGCTCAGCGGCCATGGCTCATGGGCCTAGCCGCTCTGTGGCATGTGGGATCTTCCCGGACCGGGGCACGAACCCGTGTTCCCTGCATCGGCAGGCAGACTCTCAACCACTGCGCCACCAGGGAAGCCCAGATATGCTGTTCTTTTAATCCCACTTTTATATCTTAGTTTGTTTTGTTTGTCTCTGTCTTTGGGTCTTATTTTACATTGCTTTTATTATAAACCACCTTATATCCTTCTTGAAAATAGATAGATTATAAATAAATCAACTTAATATAATATCAAGGATGGAAGATAATAGAGCATTGTATTCAATCAATAAACTTTATTGATCATCTCCTATGTGAAAGGCAATGGAAGAAACCAAGGATATCATCATGAGTAAAAAACTATCTCTGCTATGAAGAAGTAAATCTAGTTTATTTGTAAAACTAAATCTGATTTTCCATGCTAGCATAACAAATTACCACACTTCCACTGGCTTAAAACAGCACACGTTTATTCATTCTCAGTTTTGTGGGTGAGAAGTGTGTGTTAGCTTTATGAGTTCCTTTCCTCTGGGTCTTACAAGGCATTTGCCTGCCTGAACTTTTGTCTGGAGACTGTTGGGGAAAATCCTTTTTTAAGTTCATTCAGATTGTTGACAGGATGGAGTTTCTGGGGGCTTTAGGCCTGAGGTCAACATTTCTATCTGGCTGTCAGCTAGAGGCCTCTCTCAACTCCTCAAGGCCACCTCTATTTCTAGTCTTATCCCCCCCTCCATCTTCAAAACAACAAAGGTATATAAAGCCTCTCTCCTATTTCATATCTCTTTAACTTCTGCTGCATCTCTTAATACAGAAATATCTCTGTATTAAGGGCTCATGTGATTACAGTGAGCCCATCTAGGTAAAGATAATACAGGTGACCTCCATATCAGAAGGTTCATAACTTCACATCTGCAAAACTCTTTAGCCATGTAAAGTAGCGTATTTGTAGGACTCAGGAATTAGGATAGTGGGATATATTGGGGAGCCATCCTGCCTACCATACTAATGAAAAAGAGAATGATGTAAACAAATAAGCTCTTTATTGAAAGTGTAGGAAGGCTGTGCAGTCACACAGAAAGGAATAGTTGTAATTGATCAATACAGGAGAAATGCAGAAGTATACTCAGAAAAGAGAAGCAAATAACCAGAACAGATGAAAGGAGGCGTTCGGTTTCACTCACGTTCATCATTATTCATCATAATAAATAGAAGGTAAAACTTCTAATCTGTAACTCCTTGTAATGAAATCATATGATAATAAGATATTTTTGTTTTGAAGTGAACCTAAGAGAAAGTATCTCTTAGTCAAGCTGGTGGAGCTGGGACTGTTGTTTTGGCTTATCACAAATACTTGAGCAACTATTTCTTCTCTTACAATGATTATGGTTGATTTGCCTTGTAATTTCTCTGTGCAATAAAGGTAGTCAGTTCAGTTCTCAATGAATTTGGAAGTCACCTATAGCTTGTGTGAAATTGGAGCTTATATGTTGTGATTCATGCTCTTTTATAGCAACAAAACTAATTTTATATCTTTAATTATATAAATGAAAGGGTCATTCAGATCTTCAAATATCCAGAATTGCTTGATGCTCTTTGTTTTTAGGAAAATACAGTTTATGGCACAAAAATATAAAGATATATATTGTTACTAAATATTCTATACTTTAATAGATAAAAATGATAACCCAGAAACCCATGCAAGGATGCTCCATATACTTGTCACTAAGGCAATATATTCATACAATATATGAATATATGAATACAATATATTCATACAATACAGGATTTTCAACAATGGTTAAAGACTTTTAACAATGTATTTTGTAAAGACTTTCAACAATTAAAATAATTTTCCTCTTTTCCAAGTATATTAAATAATCATAAATTTATTAAGTAAAATTCATCTAACTAAAATGTCTTCTTTTCATTGATATTTTATTTATTCTTAACAGAGATAAATAGATGAAAAAATCATTCACTAAACTCACATGGTGTTACAAAACCTCTTCTCCATTATGGTTTATTCATTTAGGATTAGTAAATGCAAATGCAATTTATTGTTTACGGTACACACATTAAAAGTAGTTGGTAAAGTAAAATGAAAATAACACTGGCCTTAAATCAGAAGACAGGAATGAAAGTTCATCTCATTTATGATACATTCTAATTTCATAATTTACCTCTTAAACAATCTGAGCATATTTCTCTTTATAAAAGAGAGGTTTAGGTTAAACAATCTCTGAGGTCCTTTCATACTATAAATATTTAGAATTTTATAATAATGTAATAAAATGTCCAGGTAAATAAATACATAAAATAAAAACAAATTGATATCTAAAGCATTTTTAAGAGTTCAACTGTTTCTCAGTTAAAAATGCAAATGTTTTCCAGAAAACAATGCTTTTAGGTTGACTTGATTTACAGTCATTTTCCAAAATAGGGAATAAAACCGCATAAAGTAATTGTTTTGAATGGTTATTATACTTTAGCTTGTAGCCACCCGATAATGTGACTTTTTCTCCCTGTCTTTCTGCTGCTTTCAAATTAGATGCTTTATCTTAATGGGATATTTTTCTTCCTGTGTTTTCAATAGATGAACATCTCTTTGTATTTATAACCACTGAACATTATCAAATTCATTTGAGGTTTAGCCTGCCCGATATCTTTCTAACTCTCTCGAGATAAACATGGGAAAACAGAAAAAAAAAAAAAAAAGTTTTTTGGGCAGTGTTTCCTGAAATACTCCATATAAAAATGAGGTACGGACCATTTACGATCAAGACACCCAAATTCTAGTCAGACGTTTCACATATTTTGCAACAACGTTGAGAGAGTTTCATAGATTCCTGGATACATATCAACTTGATAGTTATTACAGAACATGCCATAAGTGATGGAAAAATCAGTGACAATCTATCACTTTTTAAATTGTTTGTTTACCGAATGCATATCACTGAGCAATCACAATAAGAATTGCAGAAAAAATGATTCATCTCAATATTGATTCCATACTGTTATTACGAATGTGGAACATTCTGACTAGATTAGTACTAAGATTTCTCTAACTTGGTGTCTCACCTTGGTGTGTCTGAAAAAGTCCTTAGCAGTCACCCTTGTGACTTGTGTGCTTATTCTCATTACCAAAAGGAACTAGAGTCATATTTCAAAACATTCTGAAGTAACAAATTATGAGCAAATTTTTCTAAGATTTTGAAAATTAATATATACCTTCAATATATGCTGACTTTGGAGCAAGGAGTTTCTTAAAGTCACTGCCAGGTGTAAGATGGAATAATTGCTTTCATTTTAATGTTAGATTTTATAAGTTCTCATAGAATGTTCTTAACCTGATGAGAGAGCAAGGATGAATAAATAAAATTTATGTGACATGATTTAATATTCTTCAAACTTACCTTTTATCAGCCTTTTTGTTTTTTCCTTGTCTGCGGGGCCTAAACTAAGTCTCTTGACAAATACTAGATCCCTTCTCCAAAACTTTGATAATTGTGTATACCTTTGAAACAGTATGTTTTTCAGTGTGTTTTTCCTTTTTTCATATTGAAATATGGAGGACAAAACTACATGTTAGTCTGAGAGCAATGAAATCAGTTTTTACAAGATAAAGAAATACTAAGTGTTCCAGTTTCTTTTGCTTTTGTTGCCTGTAGCTCTTTATGGAGATTCCCAACATTTTGTTGAACTTTCTGGTTGTGATGCTCCCTTTTGATGTGAGAGCAGTAAACACAGAATTTGAGGCCAGAGATTTCAACAGTGGGATCCCATATCAGCCACTCTACATGATCTTGACTAGGGCAATTAAATTCTAGTATTTTAAAATGAGATCAATAATACCTCCTTCACAGATATCTTAGCTGGTTTGGGTTACTATAACAAAAGTGCCATAGACCCCGTGGCTTAAACAACAGACATTTACTTCTCACAGTTCTGGAGACTGGAAGTCTGAGGTCAGAGTGCTCAGCGTGATTGGGACCTTGATGAGGGCTCTCTTCCTGGTTTACAGAATGCTGTGTTCGTGCTGCCTCACATGGCAGGGAGAGAGATGATCTCTGGAATCTCTTCTTACAAGGACACTAATCTCATTCATGAGGATTACGCCCTCATGACCTAATTCTCTTCTAAAGGCCCCGCCTCTAGATACCAACTTGTGAATTTTAGGTGAACAGAGACATTCAGTCCAAAGCAACATAGTTCTTATTCTTATTTGCTTTATATGTGATTTATATGTCTAATTTTTAAGAAATCATTAATTTATTCAACAAAGATTAAATGAACATTTCAATTTAAGTAAGAATATCTGGAATACAAAAGTGGGTAGTATTGGTCACTATCTGGGTAGTCATTTGTTCTTTCAGGAAATAATTAATGTAACATTTGTTTATATACATGCATTGTAGCTCTAATTAAGTGTCTCTCATTCATACAGCATTAAATAGGAGGGACTATGTATTTTAGGTACTGAGGATTCAACAGTGAACAAAACAGAAAAGTCCTGCATTTATAGAGTTTATCTATGGAGAGAGAGCCAAAAAGTCAAGTACATAAATTAATGTATAATGTCAGGTGGTAAAGATAGAATGGTAAAAGGAATATATTTGCCATATTTCACTACATTTCATTAGATCTTGCAAAATAGCAAATGGCCTTAGGATTTCCAGAAAAGAAAGGTGGTTTCCTCTCTTATGTTACGTGTTGTCTATGGGCCATTGTAGGTCAGTTTCAGCTCTGGGCTTCTGTTTTCTTCATTCTGGGATCCAGGCTGCACAGATCATGTGGGCTTTGTAGCCAATTTTGGAGAGTTTGGCTTTTATTCCAAGAGATATGGGAAGACATTGGAAGGTTTTGAGCAGGAGAGTGGAATGATCCATTGTATATTTTATAAAGGATCATTCTGCTTGCTGAATAGTATGTGTAGTATCAGGAAGAACATTTGAAGGCTAACAGTATAGTGTGGATGAAAATAAAGTAGTGTGCACTAGGATGGTAGCATTTAAAATGGGGAGAGACAAGTGGCCTGATTTTGGAGATATTGAAGGCAGAGCTGAAGGATGTACTGACAAGATTGTATGTGGGTGTGAGACAAAAATGCATTCAAGCATTCAAGATGGCTGCTAAGTATCTCTCACTTGAACAATTGAAAATATGGTGTTGCCTTTTATTGAGATAGCTTTTAATATTAATTATATAAAATTGTGGTAAATGCTTTATTTTCTCCTGGGCTGTGATCAATATCTTAGAACGTCTGACAATATAAAAAACTAAAATAACTTAAAGTAAGGGGGAGTTTACTCTAAGGCTAAGTGTGATGGAAACTGAAGACCCAGTAAAGTCAGCAAATATGATAATCCATCAACTATTTACTACAGAAAACAATCACCTATGCCACTCAGGTAATTCCCACATGTCCTTTGCAGTACTGTGGTTGAGTGGCTCCTAGGTGAATAAATTTAATGGCTCATTCAAATCTTTCCATCTGTATTAGTTTTCTATGGCTGCTCCAACAAATTACCACAAACCCAGTGGCTGAAAACAACACAAAATTATTATTTCACTGTTCCGGAGGCCAGAAGTCTGAAATTAGTTTCACTGGCTGAAATGAAGTTACTTGCAGGGCCATCTTCTTTCCTGACACCATAGACAAGAATTTGTCTCCTTGGTTTATCCAGATGCTAGAGCTGCATTCCTTATGCTCCTTCGCTTATGACTCCTTCCTCCATCTTTCAAGCCAGCAGACTAACATCTTCAAATTCCTCTGTGCTTCCATCTCATTGCATTCTCCTCTCTGTGGGTCAAATCTCCTTTTGTCTCCTTTTTATAAGGACACTTATGATCACCATTAGGATCTACTCAGATAATCCGGGATCATCTATCCATCTCAATATCTGTAATTTAATCACATTTGCAAAGTTTCTTTGTCATATAAGGTAATATTCAGAGGTTGCAGGGATTAGGACATTGGTATCTTTTGGAGCCATCATGCAGCCTACCACACAATCTTTCTGCTAGGCCTTCCTCAGCGAGGCTGTTTGTCTTCAGCAGTCATCCATGGTAGCCGCATGATGGCTGCACGTTCTACGAAGCACAGGCAGACACTAGTGTTAAACGGAAGGAAAAAACAGCTTTATCTGTGTATGCATGTCTATTTATCAGCAAGGAAACCTTTTCGAGAAGCCCTGCAAGAAGCTTTTCTTTATAACTTAAGAGGAATCTCACTACGTGCTCATTCCTAAATAAATCACTAACTAGGGGTGATTAATACAGATTCCCTAAACAGTTGCATTTGTTAGAAAAATAGAAGCCCAGACTGTTAGATTCTGTCAATTTTAGGTAAACAACCAACACTTCTCTTGCATTTCTCTAGCATTAGCTTAGGATTTCTATACGAAGAGAGTTTATTTCATATGCAAAAGTGTATGTAGAGTTTTGTGCATGTGTGTATGATTTTCTTTGTTGAGATGATTTATTTATTATTTAATTATTACACTAGCTATCATTAAATTCCTCCCTCATAGCACTGACCCTTTATGACCTTGACCTTTATTCATTAGACTTCAGCATCTGTAGAACACTTGTTTTTTTGACTCTAAACTTAATGCTTGTCAGATTATAAATGTTTTATAAATATATTTTTAAATAACTTAACTCCTTATGGTCTCATTATTTAAAAAAAGAGGGTAAAAATAGTGTTAGAAAGATTAATCCAATGTAGGGGTCAATAATATAACTTCTTATATTCTTAATACATTTATACATTATAATGTATATTAATGGGATGTGAAATTATTAAACATATAGAAGAAAGCAAAAGAGAAGCTTTTGAAACTTAAGCTGCACTGGTACAGCTACAGCTTTCTCATGTAACACTGTAATCCTGAAAGCAAATGTCTAACATTCTCTTTCTTAAGTTGGAACCTGATTTATGGGTTTATGCCTGCATCAATGCCTTCGTTAGATTGTTGCCGTCTGAAAAAGAGTAAAGCAGCCAGCGTCTTTGTTAACAGTTCTGGAAAAATAATAACCAGCCTGTCATGCGAAGGGAATGAGATGGAAGGGGTATGGGGGAAGAAAAATCTTGACTTTTGTTGAATAAATTAACAGTATTTTGGATGCTTTATGAAATTTGCTGCTAGAAGCAACTAGCGATCAGTGTTTTTCATTGTCCTTCTCACACACCTTTGGGGAGGTTGTTAGATTCAATATGAATATTGCAAGTTCAGTAATGCAATATGGTCATCCTGTCACAAGGGAAGAAGATTTGACCAAGAGCTCTTGTTTTGCAGTTTTGGTAACTGACAAGGTTTTAGGATAAGTTTGAATTGACTAAAATGCTCTCTTTTAAATTTCACTGAAACAAATGAATATGTGAAAATTTAACTATAACCCTCTTTACCCTACTTCTCCTAAACACCCACACATATATCATAAGAAGTCCCTTGGTCTCTAAATACTCCTTAACATTTAATCTGCACCTCTCTTCACACCCAGTACATTCTAATCTTCATTAGAATTTGTCTTATGCATATCTTATCCCATTACTAAATTTTAAACCTCATAGGTATATATAGAGTGTCTTGCATACAACTGGCACTTTAAAATACATATTGAATAAATGTTTGGTTCCAGATCACATTGCAGGGTTTCCTGTTCAGTCCCATTTTTACAATGTCTTGATTAACTCTTGTGATTTTACTCCCATCTATCCTTCAGATTTCAAAAGACAAGTAAATTTCTTACTGTTGTGACTATAGAGGTTTGGGGGAAATCAGTTACACCATCTCTGATGTTAGACATTCATTTCAAGGTGAGCAAGGTTCTTGTCTTTGTTCTCACCTTCACTTCTCTAACACCTGAACTGGAGCCTGCTCTGCCCATTAGTTCACTCAGTTGGTGTGTATTGAATAGAAACATAAGTTATTAAAATATAAAAGTTGCTTTATTGCTCTTTTTTAAATAGAAGGATGTCACATAGAGCCTATTCATAAATAAATAAATAAAATAAAAATAAATAAATAAATAAGAAGGTCATTAATATCCACCCAAACTGTGTGTGAACCTACCTCATGTCTGGAGGTTTTATACTTTATAGCATTGACTCTGTTAAAAGATAAACTGAGGCATATTAAAAATTTTAAGGGTCTACTTGAGCAAAAATCTATTTGAATTGGGCAGTGCCAAACTGGAAATGCTTAGGAGCACCCCCGGACAGGAGCTGGGGAGAGACTTTTATAGAGAAAAGGCAGAAGCAAAGCAAGGGAATTATTGATTGGCTATAGCTTAAAGCCTAGTTTGTGACTGGTTGTCCTTAGGCTTTGATTTTTGTAACCTTAAGGCATTTACTGGCTTAGATTTTGGTTTGCCAACTAGGCAGCCAGGGCATTAAAAACACCTCAGTCTCTTAGCCTCCTTGTTTAATTAATTTAGCAACTCTTAATTTAGTCCCATTTTGCCAATCTTTTCTTCAAATTTGAATCTAGCCTTTGGTTTTCCAGAGACTACGGGAAAGAAAAAAAAAAGAGAAAGAGAAACGTAACAAAAATGTCCATCATGATTCAGAGTAAGTTAGTGAGCAGTGTTTTGGTTATTTCACACCGTATATTCCTGATCGGTGCTTATTGATGCCTTATCATATGGTCAGTTTCATTGAGTGCAGATGAAATCCACATTGGACACCCTGTATTGTATATTTTTTTTACAACCCAATTTTAGTATCTCTGAAATAAACCCCTCAAGAAAGAAAAAAAAGTTTTCAATTTCCCAATTCAAATCTGGGCTGTTGCCATGTCTATATCTGAGAAATTGTAAAGTACATGAGGCAATGATGAAGCTTTCATGCCAAAGATGCTTTTAAATACCAAAAAGCATGTCATTACTGTCGAGTTTTGTTTTTCTCCTAATTCTTTAATTAAGAGAACTGCATCCCTTAAGCAGATTCTCCTGCTGTCCTTTCTGGCCTCTGGAGGATCTCATATTTGTCTGCATCATATTTTATTTGTAATGGACTTTTATGAATTGTAGACTTTGTTCTTTCATCCTATCCTCAAAGTAGAAGTGAGTTCTAGATTTCTTTGTTCCTGAAAACAGAATTTAAATTGTGTTGCTTCTTTACTTGGGTCAGTAAGTTGACAAATAAACCGATGTTTTAAATTCTGTGGAGAAAATAGACTAATCTTATAACTAGTTTTATAATGTATTTGAGAATAGGCAATTGTACAATTGTTTTTAAACCTAATGGCCCAGCAGCTAATTGAGACATTAGATACAGCAAACAGAAAATTTTCCTTCTAAAGTAATTTTAACCGAATAATAAAAGCAGACTTTTGTTTTTCTTTACTCAAATGGTTATGAAAGCTCTAAATTGTTTTTTTTTCCTAAAGATGATAAAAGCAAAATCGACCACCATTCCTTCCTCAAAAATGTTTTTTAAGTGGAGATCAATTTTGTATTTCCAAGTCTTCCAACAGAGGTTTATGGTCAAATTGTTAAAAATATTATAGAGTAAATTCTTGAATTCTTAGTTGATTCATAATTATCTTCCAAATAAGACTATAGGATTGCTTAGTCAATGTTGGATTTGAAACCTCACAGATTATTCAGATTTCTCAAAACATAAATCATGTAACATAGGTACTGAAGGAGTAAAAAACAGGAGTCAGGAACAAAATGCCTCTTAGGGGAGAAAACTTCCTTTATGTGGAAATATTAATGTCCCGTTAGCCATTTTGGCTGAGGAATGGCCTTCAGGACATTGTACAGTGATCTGGAAATGACAAGGAGATACGGCTTTCCCGCCTAAGAAACACTCCTAAATTGGGACAGTTGCTGGTAAATTTATTAAAGAATAAAGTAAAAGAGATTAGAGGTGGGAGAGAGAAGGTACAGTAAAATGGCAGGAACCAGAGCACAGACAGAAAGGATAACCAACAGAGACCTGTCCAGCGGAAGAGTGAGCAGACTCCCAGGCACTAAGAGGCTTCCTGCTTCTGCCTGTGTTCTTGCATCTCTCCTGGCTCCTGCCTGATGCCTAGATACCCTCCCAAGGGAAGAGTGAGACCTGAGTTTAGGACATATGCAGTAGCAGTGGTGGCACTGGTATGCGGATTTGTTTTTTATGGTGCTTAGATTCTCAGGGGATCACAGGGTTATTTAACCAGAAGCAGTCTCTTCTGGATGCAGGAGGAATATGACCTGTTAAGAGACAACTCACTTCTGCTATGGCTGTGTGGGTTTTGCTATGCAGAGGCATCCAACTGAGTGGTCAAGTTGGTTCCGGAAGTCAGTTTGGCTCCACTCACTAAGCTTTGCTACAGGACCTAGGCTGGCATCTGTTTTGACTTTGGGATGTCTTTATCTTAAGGTATCCCAACTTACTGTGTACTAATCATGGCCCAGCTCTTGTCAATTCCTACCTTAGGCCCAAAGGAGGAATTTTACAAGCCTGAACCGTGAATACCTGCTGTGCAATTAACAAATAATGAGCTCCTGACTACACCACTAGGCTGGTGGCCTATGATAAATACCCTTGACATAACAGTGTTCCCTGCTTTCTCTCTTCAGCCTTTCTCTGCCTCTCTTTCTGGATAGCACTATTGATATAGATAGCTTGATATGTGTATACATAGTTTTATATGTACATATATATAATACATACATATGTATGTATTGCATGTATATATAAAGATACACACGGCACAAAAAAATAGTACAGAAGTAGCTCTAGTCCCCACAATTTTCCACCAATAATCCTACTTTCAAGAAGGATTTTTATGTTGGTTTTTATTTCTTTTGCAAATTACTGAAATATCTTTAAATAGTAAGCATATACTTCTATTTCTTGACTTATCAACTTCTGACAATAGCTTTTGATTCTCACCTATGAAAAATAAGTGCTGTGCAATTATATTATCCTACTAATCTTCCTCACACCTCTCAATATTTGATAGAGGTGTACTTTAAAAAATTATTCTCTTGGTTAATTTCCATGTTTACATGCCTCGTTTGAACTTTGGTTTCCTGTACCATCAATCTGCAGCATATGGAGAGCCCCCATTATATTAAATGAGAATACTATTGTCCTTCCTCTTTTCAACCCCTCTCCCTTTACTTGCTATCCTGTTTCCTGCAAGCTCTAACTTTGGTTTTTATATTTTCAAGTTTGTTAAATTTCCATTCTGTGTTTCTGTCATGTTTGAGTCATCAGTACTTTGGGTATAGTTTGACCCTAATCATTAAAAACAAACATTCATAGTGGTATGTTTATGTGAATACTGTTAGTTGCATTAGTGTAGAATTATGTATCCTTTTCTGCAGCTTCAAGATTCAGAACCTTTTGCATTAAGGATTTTGAAAAACAATAGTCATTATTTTTTTCTCTCTGTGCTTTAATACATGTTTAGGGATTTCTTTATCATCAGGTACACATACAATCCAAAATTGTAAGGCATACTTTTATGTTTATATGGATTAAATATTTAAATACATATTTCAAACACACATACATACAAATGTCATGTGCCAGGCTTTTTCTTAAGTATAAAGAAACAAATGTAATTAACAAATTTAATCTTTTCCATAATCCTATTGAGGCTGATGCCTATTATTATGCTTATTTTATTGATAAAGTTAATGAGACTCCATAATTACGTATAACATGTTGAGTTGTACAGAACGGGTAGGTTAGTGATGATGCTGAGATTCAAACCCAGGAGACTTTCTCCAAATGCTGTGGTTTTATTATCATATAATGTTTCTAAGAAGAATGAAATTTAGATGTAGGTTATGATGTTATTTATGAGTATTTCACCATAAAGGATGGAATTCAAGTGAGATTATATAATATCCTGACATACTGGCCCCCAACAAAATAAATTTTTATGTTCACAATACATGGGGAAAATAAACCAAAATTCAGTCATTTTGCAGATTTTTTTTCTGTACTTTAAATGTATTTATTCTTTCATGTGAAAACAAATAGTCTTTTTTGCTAAGTCTATGTTTTAAAATGTCTTGTTATTGTAGCATCATGTAGAATTGATAAAAACAGGTATATTTCCAACTAAGTTATTTACATTTTAATTTGAGAGTCTGTTTTAAGAGATAATTATAGTTAATAACTTACAAAAATTTTTATTACAGTTATTAGGCCAATTAAAAGTAAATTCTTAGTTTTCAGTGAGAAGTTAAAACATGAATAACTTTCATAAAATGTTCAAAATGACAGTTAAAATGAAATATTAATACTATTTGGAATACCATTCAAACTGGAATGGCTATAAAAAAATCATTTCAGATTGTTTTGTAGACCATGTGATATTCAGAATTCTAAGATGAACCTCAGTGCCCCACACCCTTGTATAATCACCCATCCTTGAGTGTAAACTGGACCTGCAACTGCTTCAACCCATATAAAATGGCAAAGTGGAGGCGTTTTTCAAATGTAATTAAAGTCCCTAATCAATTCCCTTTAAGTTTATCAAATGGAGGATTATTTGATAATAATATCAAATAGTTGGAGTCTTTAAAAGTGGTCAAAAAGTGAGAGCCTGGAAGCAGCAGATACACTGCCTCTCACCTGCTGGCCTTGGAGAAGCAAGCTTCCATGAGCTGTACAGTGGCAAGGAAATGAATTTTGCTACAACTCCATGAGATGAGAAGAAAACCCTGTGCCTCAGATGAGACTGCAACCTCAGCTAACACTTGACTGCAGCCTTTTGAGACCCTGAGCAGAGAACCCAACGGAGCCATGCCTGTAACTCTGACCCACAGGAACTATGAGATAATAAATGAGGATTATTTTAAGCTGCTAAGTTTGTGGTGATTTTTAATACAACAGTAGAAAGCTATATAGTGAACTAATTCTTAGGGGAAAAAGCAGGCTATTTTCCAATAAAACTTTTCTACAACTTGGATCACATTTTGTTACATGCACAAAAACACACAGATATAAGTCCATGCACATGCATGACTAGGACATCTAACTCCTCAGAATTTTGGGGAAAAAATCCAGTCTTGATAATTACATGTAAATAGTTCTAACAGTCCTAGAATGTCAGAGTTAAAGAGCTGAAGTTGCGTCTAACTCTTTGCTTTTCAGTTAAGAAATAAGAGCTGCACAAAGGTGAAGTGCTTGTCCAGTGTCACACAAGCTGACAGAGAAGTTGCTGGAATAAGAGCCTAGCCTATGTTCCCTGAACCAGCCTCAATTTCTTCCTAGTATAAGTTACCAGATGTAACTTGGGGAATCTAGTCAGACTGCACCTAACCAATACAGAATGGCAGATAACTCATCTTTATGATTTGTAGAAATAAGATTCTGTAATCTTGCAATGAATAGGACTGAAAGGATTTTACTTCACAACATACACAAACCTGAAGATACTCGGTCAATCAGCTGGATATTTTTATCCTGTGTGGCAGTTCTTAATGATTAACTGTATATTTTGACACCAAACAGACAGTTGAAATTTCACCTATGTCAATGGAGACTTGATCTCTGTCTTCAAGATTATTACAGTGTTTGAATGAGTCAGAATGATCATACCACAGTAAAATTAATTCATAGAAGAAAAGCACAGGGCCAATAGATACATGAAAAGAGGGTCAGACTTACCAATAACTAAGTGCAAATAATGGTAACAAAGATTATTTTTTACTTTTCATTATTCAACAAATATTAACTGAGTGTTTATTGTATGCTAGTCACTTGTACTGTTTCTGAAAATCAATAGCAAAAACATTGTTCTTGCATTCATGGACTTCATATTCTAGTGTTTGATATAGACACTGAACAACAGATCACACAAATAAACCTAAAATTTAATCCATATTGAGTCCTATGGAGAAAAGGACCAGGGGGCTATGCACACATATGAAGACATCTAACCTAATCTTGAGGAGGTCAGAGGAGGCTTTCCTGGGTAAATCACTTTAAAGATGAAATAGAAATGGATTGATTGATGGTTGGGGTCTCTGTGTGTATGTGTACCTACAGATGTTGTGTGCTAGAAGAGAGTTTCAAATTTCATGCTGTGGTTTTGATCTTGGGAAATTGATAATGGAGGTTTCCTTACTATAAATATGAAAAACCATGCTAAAGAACAGGTATTAATGAATGAAAATGAGTTCAATTATGTGATGAATTGGGAGATTGGGCTTGGCATATATACACTAATATGTATAAAATGGATAACTAAAAAGAACCTGCTGTATAAAAATAAAATAAAATTCAAAAAGAAAGAAAAAAAAAAGCAAACTGAGTTTGAAGGGGTTACTTGTTATCCAGACAGATGGTAATAAGAGAATAGATTTTGGGTGAGAAAATTGGATTAGGGATTCTCTGAGGTAAACCTGTATCAGAGAATCCTTAGTTTAGACAATAGAATGGGATTCTTGCTAACTCTGCTCATAACTTTCCTTACACCTGAAATGCTTACAACTTTCCTTTAAGGTGACAGTTCACAATCTTGACTACAGTCAGAATTTTTATGCAAGTAAAAAAAAAAAAACCCACTGATGTTCAGGCTTGTATGCCACAAAGATTCTAATTTGATTTTTTTGGTGTCAGTGTTTTTAAAGGCACTCAGTTGATTCTAGTATGCAGCCAGAGTTGAGAGCTATAGCCTTTAGCCATTTCTTATCTAACATTAGGGTAATTTATCTGCTACAGAATCTTAATATCATTTAAATTGGGAATTTCTTAGAGAAGCTATTTAGAATATAATAGAATAATAATTAAGTGCCCTGGGAAATCATCTAATTGAACTCCTACTTTTTTTGTTTTTTGTTTTTTTTGCTGTACATGGGCCTCTTACTGTTGTGGCCTCTTCCGTTGCAGAGCACAGGCTCCGGACGCACAGGCTCAGTGGCCATGGCTCACGGGCCCAGGCGTTCCATGGCATGTGGGATCTTCCCGGACCGGGGCACGAACCCGTGTCCCTGCATCGGCAGGTGGACTCTCAACCACTGCGCCACCAGGGAAGCCCTGAACTCCTACGTTTTATAGATGAGGCTGAAGGCTCATCTTGTCTAAGTGACTTATATAGGGTGGAAAAGGAGCATTGTTGCTTTTCAGTTAAACATATTTTAAGCATAGTTCACATAGGAAATTCTGCAGTGAGCAATTAAAACTCATTCTCAAAAAATGTCAGTGTCTACTATGAGTCAGACTGTGCTAAGCCAGTTAAGTTAATAACTAATCCTATAAGATAATTGTTTAACCTTCCATTTTAGACATTCCAAGACATTAAGTAAGTTCCCTAAATCATGGAGCCGATAAGTGGTGGAGTCAGGATTCAAATCCAATTCTACCAGATTAGAAAACTGTGATCTTTCCATGATTGCTTCCATGGGCTTATCTAGTATCTCCTCATATTCCTAAAATTAGCTATCAGTTAATTAGCTGATTCCTTCAGCCTTACCTCAAAGGCTTGTTTTTGCAACTTTTTTGATTATTTTAATTGCTTAGAACCCCAATATTTTTGTAATTGCGTGATCACAAGGTACTTGCTCAGGAGTTTCAAGGATTAAATAGTTCTAAAATAATTTATACTATACAATAAATGCAATGGAATGCTGATCCTTGTTCTAGAAAATTTCAGGATGTTCACTTAAAAAAATCTTTTGAGTCATTTTAAAATTGTAATCCTGACCTTTAGTACGTGTTAAACAGGTTTGTTCAAAATTTAATGAGGATGAGTTTTCATATGATAGTCATTTTAATTCAGAGTTTTACGAAGGATTCAACAATTTTAGTATAAAATAGCAGAACTTGTTACATATGTATGGTTGATGACTAGCTCAGGCTAAATTTTGCACATCTATGGAGTCTAAAATTCAGTTGGTTTCCATCCAATTTTTTAAGTATTGTAAGTAAAAGAAAATACATAGTCTAAAATGAACCATGGTTTGAAACTCTTTTCTCTGCTCAGCCACTTTTTCTTTGTGAGTGGCTTCATAAGGAAGTCAAACTGCTGGATATCAGGTGAAATTTAGAATTCACAACAAAGCAAAGCATACATAGAATGTAGGCTACCTCTTCCATTTACTATTAAGTATGTGAAATATAATTAACAGCATATTTTTAAAACTATCATTACTTCAAGATGTAGTAAATGAATCTAACTGAAAAAAAAAGAATATTGGTATCAACATAGCTTAGAATTAATTTAGCATCTAAACTAACCACAGTTCTCCATAAAGTGTACATTTCAATGTGTAATTTTAACCATTATTGTATATGACTTATTTTTATCCATTTTCAGATGTTGCAGACAGTTTATATTCATTATTCATTCATCATAGTGTTCATTTAGTAGTTCACATTTAACCTAGTACTTTTTAAAAAGACACACATATATACATATAAATACATATATTCATATATATGTATATGTGTGCCTATATATCTATATATTTCTATTTATCCCTATATCCCCATTCAGAGTTGCTTTTCCAGTTTTTGTTATTTCTGTTAGGTCAGGGCCCAGGGTCATTCGAAGAACTATGGGAGTCACACTGGGAATATTAATCAAATAAGGAAATACTTAATAAAATGCTTAGTATATAGTACAGGAAAATGAGTATATAATATGAGAAAATATTGTCTCTCAAAGGTGAATCCATCAGAAGCACCTGGCTTATAACTTATTGTATTAAAAAAATTCCTCTGATGATTTGTATTCTAAGTAGAGAATATTGTTCTTAGAGACATGAAAATTTCAGGCAGTTTGCTATTTGTTTGGTAAAATGAAGTACCATAAATGAAGCAAAAACTACCAGACAAATGTGCTAAATTTTATATATAATATTTGTTTCTTTTATGTTCATTGCTTGTCAAATGTGATTCCTGGACCAGCAACATCAGCATCAGCTGGGAACTTGTTAGAAATTCACATTTTGGCCACCAAACCAGACCTACTGAATCAGAACTTCTGGGGGTTGGACCCAAAAATAGGATCTTCAGGTGATTCTAATATACACTCAAGTTTGAGAACCATAGAACTTCTTAATTTCTATTATTTTAATTATTCTGAATTTATTTATTCTAATTATTCTGAATTGGCAGAGAATTGGTTTATGTTTTTAGGCATCTTAGAATACATATATATTGTGTCCTATTTCATTCCTTTCTTATCCTCCCAACTTTGTTTCTAAGAGTCAGGAATAATCCCAACCTGAGGTAATCGATCACTAGTGGATTTAACTAAATTCACTCTTCGTTATGAAGCTCTTTATATAATTCTGAAAAAAAAATTCCACTGAGGATAATGGGGGAAAAAAGCCCCAAAATTCTAGGGTTTTCAAGCATGACCCTGTGATTCATTTAACTCCCTCAGTTATGCCTATATAACTGCTCATCATAATCATCATATAACTAACAATAAAAATTATATTAAATATAGAATATAGCTTTCATTCTCATAGTATCTGAGGACACTGAGATACAGGATTTTAAAAACAGTATTTAGAATGAAATATATGATTAGCAGGAGGATTTTGGGTGACAAAGAATTCCCACTGGACTTCAAAAGGTAAATTTATACAGGTGAAGGCAAGAGGACATTTTTAGAAAAGGGCATAGGAATAAAATTATGAGCATATCCAATCAAGAATCCTCATAGTAGATGACTCACACTTCTTGATTCTGGTTTTTGAAACTACATATACTTTTCTAAAAGTTTGGCATTTGTGAGTGTACTTCTTCGGAGAAAAGACTTCTCCACTCAGTTTCACACTCTATCCCTACCAACTAGGGCAGTGTCTGGCATACACTGGGTACCTAGTAAATAGTTTGTAATGCATAATGAAGATTAGTCACTTGGAACTAGCTTGAGTAAGACATTGATGTCCATCTGCCAGCAAGAGAGTTTGATGATATTCTGTAGGCTTTATCAGTGAAAGGACCAAAATGATATTATGGAAGGAGGATATATCAGGAAAGAAGATAAGAGCAGGGGAAGAAGAGACGACGACCAAGAAATCATGTAGGAAACTTGTAATTAACAAAGTCTTATGGACTGGGAAGGGTCTAGGGGCATAAAGGTGTCATTCACTGATTTTATTTCTTAAATAACTGAAATACTATGTCAATTAAAATCTTAAATCATATCTGTTTTCATGAAGCCTTTGCCTGTTTTTACTTTCTTTTCTGTATAACAAAAATCAATTAAGCTTTAGTATATGTGGATGATCATACGCCTTTAATATTAGCTTGTTATGTGTCCTTAGTACTGAACAGAGTGGAGGAACAAATTGGGGAATGGTGAAAATAATGATTGATGATCAAAAATGAAGTGAAGATTGAAGGAGAGAGTTACAGTAAAAACCTTTTTCATACATTGAGATAAGATGCAAATTGACATGTATCTTTAAACTCAAAGATTGGCATAAAAATGATAATATGTTAGAATCAATAGTAAACCTTACACTGTTTTGAAGAATTAGAGTTTTGCTTATATTCTGAGGAAAACGCGAAACCCAGATCAAAGGTTTTAACTTTTTAAAGCAGTTTTAAAGCAGCAAAACACACACACACACACACACACACACACACACACACACACACACACACACACACACACACACACACACACACACACACACACCACAAAAAAGCCCTTTCTTTTCTACAGTGGGATCTTAATTGAAATCTAGTTACTGTGTACAAATCAGGTGGAGCCAGAAGTTGTCTGATTGCAGAGGAGATGTAGCCTCTTACTCTGCTGACCTCAAGTTGTCCTCAGGACCTCTTGAGATACTCCATCTGTACACAGGGCTCCCAGGAAGCTGGAAAAACCTGCGTTTTCATATTAAGGATATACTGGGTTATGCTATCTATTCTATACCAATAAAACAAAAATCTTATATGGGAGATAAAAAGTAAATTATAATTATTTTCTCATACATATCTTCTAATTACTTTCATGATATTTGTGTCTAGGGTCTACAAGGTGAACAAAATATCCCTTTAAAGTGCCTCTAAAGCACTTTGCTTAAGGACCAGTTGCCAGAATCTCCTTGGAGAGGGATGTAGATTTAATTTAACTCCACTATGTAGATGATTTAAAGATTGAGCTAGGATACACAGTACAGAAATATCAAGAAAGAGTGTATTTTAGTGATATCACGAGGATTTTCCTACTGCAGCGGTGGAGTCTACAGTACAGTATGAGTAAGGAATATGAACCTGGGGTCATGCAGTACTGGTCCATCATAGTTTTAGTTCCATTAGAATGGTGCTTCCTTCCTATTCCTCCACTTCATACCCGCTATGTAACACAGGGCTTGGCATGGTGGAGGCACGCAACAAATGTTATGGAGTTTAATTAAAAATTGTATCACTTTCTTGTACATTACACATTTATAACTTTTTTCTATTAAAATGATAAATGTAAGTATAATATTTAAAAAATTTAAAGTATATAGAACAGACTATATCAAATTTTTATTCCCCATAATTTTAAAAGCATGAGAATATACAAGTATATCTCACCTTTAACAATAGATAGATTCCTAAAATTTTGGAGAATCAAAGTTTTGTAAGTCCACTTAATTTAAATAATGTCCCTTTTGGAAAAGTTAGTAAAACTTCTTGCTTGGGTATAGTTGGGTGGGGGACATATGGTAGAATGTCCTACAAGTCCTGTGCACCTTTACTTCCAGGATGCTATTTTAAATAATCTTCTTATATAATACCCATTCTTGCATTTTATTGTGGCTGAAAGAAGAAAAAATCTAATAAGGTCATTAAAATAATCTATTTTTATATTTGTTGTACAAAATGACCTTTTTTCTGTGTGGATGTTGTTGTGAAACTAGTTTAAATAAAAGTTCTTTTCAATTTTTTTTTCCTCAAAGGTTAACATATTCTGTACAAGAAATATAAAGTTTTCAAGACAGAAATTTTCTGGAAATCTTTCTTACATAATTTGACCACCAAAGATTGCTAGGTTAACTTACCTGAAATTCAGTTGTTTAGATAAGTAAGAATAATCTACAGTTTAACTTAGTAAAATTCATTGAGTGTGCTTGCCATTGTGGTTACTCAGTAGTCAGGATGCCTTACCACCCAAATTTTGGTTCAAGTATCAAGACCAATGGTGCCACACACACACCAAGAGGATATGAAAAGATATATTTCATTTCTTACATAATGAGGCTTTCAAGGTGGGGCAGGGCAGGTTTCCAAGGTTGGCCCCCAAAATTGTTTGAGAGAGCAAGTAAAGGAGATTGGCTTGGGTTTTCACTGTGGTTACAGAATGGGACCAAAGGAGGGAGCACCCAGGCCTTTTCCTGTTTGCCCAAATTGGGGAAGAAGGGCAAGAAAGAGTGGTGAGGTTTTAAGCTGTCAGCTATAAAACATCAAAAAATGGAGTTAAGACTCTGTATTATGCTTCCTTTGCTCCTTATGAAAATGAGTAAAGCAAAGACTTGTTTCTACTTAAGTTCTTGGCACTGAAACTCTCAGAAATTTGTTCTGATTGTTCATTCTGGAAAGATAAAGAAAATCTCAGAAAAAATGAGTGGAGATCTATTGGTAATTATATCAGAAGCAATTTAGGAGCAGGGAAATGACATTAAGCAAACTCAAGATAGCAGTACCTGTACAAGAACCAGGAGATTAGCTGGCATGTATTGGACATTCTTTGTCAGACACTCAGTTAACTGTTTATATGATTATCTTATTCAAACTTACAACAATCTCGTATGCTAGGTTCTAGGATTATTCTGAATCTACAATTGAGTACTTAGAGGAGCAAAGTGATTTCTTTTAAGTGCGCAGCTAGCGGTGCAGACTGTTCAGGCTGGCCTCAGACGAGTGCTATTAATCACTGTAGTTTTCTGCTTTCTGAAATTCTCAATTCTGATGGAAAATTATTTTAGAAAAATAAATAAGAAAGCTGGATTTATGGTAGAGGGACCAGATAGTATGTAAACTTTCATTAATTTTTTTTTTAAGTATACATTTTAAGGCTGAAGTTTGTAATCAAGTTAATTTGCTATAAAGAGCTAACAGAATGAGCTGTGAAAATGCTTTGCTTTAAATTTCTGGGATGTATGCTGAGTTCCAGTTTTTAAATGAAGAGAAATCTTCATATTTTATTTGTTAGTGTATTTATAATTCAGGATTTTGCTGTTGTTGATTTTTAAGATTAAAATAAACAACTCTAAGAGGTCAGGTTTATAAAACTGAAGAGTGGCATTGCATGAGATAGTGAACTCTAGGTCAGTTATAAAAGGTGTAGGAACACGGTGAAACTGAAGCCTTTGAAAGGCACCTGGTTGATGGGTGTCCCTCTACTAGTTCCTTTCTTTTTCTATCCTTTACCTCTGCCCATCCCTGGGATGTACCATACTGAAAGAATCAAGGACAATATAACTTGGTTACTTTTGATTCTACCATTTCTCACTGATATATTCTTATATTACATTTAAATTCTGATTTGACTGAACTTTGTATAGTTCGTGCACTCAATGAAAAGAAAAGACGTGGTGATCTGGCCAACAGCTCTAACTTGTGCCCCCCCTGCCCCACGCCTTCTTTCTAGGCATATGCCAGATACAATATATGTGCTTTTTAATCAATTCAGTAGGTATATGATATACAAGAGTGAATTTTATAGGCTTAAAATTCAAACTTTTATCTGCTACAACTTTTTATATTAGATTGTAGATGTACCCAGAGGCTAATGCAATGAATGTGTCTAAAGATTTGTTGCCCAAATGAATTTTTAACAATAATTTTAATGACTTTGTCTTGATTTACCAAGATACTCTGCATGCTGAGATCTGATTGTTTCTCAAATGGCTGGAATTAGTTATCGTTTTCACCTATGTTCTCTTTTAATGAGAAAATTAGCTACTCTTTTTCTTACCTTGTCCTTGGGGGGTAAGTGGAAGAGACATCAAAGGAAGGAAGGAAAGTGCAGGATTGTGCATTTGGGTCATGTAGTTGTTAATGAGCTGAACCCATGACATTTCCCAAGGAAAATTATATATGCAAATGAAAGCAATGGCTGAATTAAGGCCTTTCCATGTGTTTAACCTGAGATCCTCTGTAGAAATTACATATATTTATATTTTTATTGAAGTATAGTTGGTTTACCATGTTGTGTTAGTTTCAGGTGTATTCTTTTTCAGATTCTTTTCCTTTATAGGTTATTACAAAATATTGAGTACAGTTCCCTGTGCTGTATAGAAATTATATTTTTAATTACTATTTTGTAATATTAATTTTTCTAGGTTGTCATTAATCCAAATGTCATTGCTGTAAATTATTACTCAGAATTTTATCCATCCCCAGCAAGTCTGTGCTAAGCATTAGTATAGGGTTACTAGGGTCCAACTGAAGGGGGAAAGGGGCAAGATAACTACAAATTTGTCAAATGTTGGCAAACATTCTCAACTCTATAGCATGAGACAAAATGAGCCACTTATTCACTTAATCAAAAGTACCCCAATTACAGTGGCTTCAAAGCCCCACATGCATATTAAGTTTTAGGTTCTCTTCTTTCGTTGTAATATTCTTCAGAGATTTTCTCCACTTGGGCTATCTCAAACATATTCCTAAGTCATGTTCTACTTCTGACGTTATCATTTCCTGTCTCCAATTCGCATCTCTTTGACTTGTTAAAGGTACATTTTAATGCTTCTACCAATCATTGTGTGCAATTCCGGGACAGGCAACCTTGACTAGATGCTGGCATATGTTACTACCTCCATGTGACCTTGAAGGAGAGGGAGGGGATGCTGCCTTCCTCTTTGGCAGTCTATTCCAATATTGGAGTGGAATATTGCCTTCACTCATTCTACCAAAATAACACCAAACATAATACTATGTATTATCAACAGCAGTTTATAATACCATTTATTGAGTACTTAATGTGTTTAGGCAATGGGATTTAATCTTCAAATAAACCTATAAGTATATTAATTCTCTTTTAACCAAGGATAAAAATAAGTTTCAAAGAAGTTAAATTGTCTGAAGATTTGTTGCTTGCAAATAGTATATCTCAGAGCAGGGCCACTTCTAGTCCATATGGTAACTTTGTACAATTAAGAAAAAAGAAAAATAACTCCCTATACTCAAGATATTTCCATCTTTCAAAAAAATTAGCAGAATATGAAAATATGTTTGAAAAGAAAGATGCTTTACTGCCACCTGCAGGAAAGTGTTGTTATCTATACATCTGTGACAGCTACAGTTGAAGTGGTGTCTTCTTAGATGTGTTGTCCTTGTAATGTCAAGAATCTGTACAAACGTGCATGGCAGCTCTTTTGGGATATGAAGACAAGTTCTCTGAGTTCACAGCCTCTGATAAACTGTGCTATAAACTCAGAAATATCTAATCAAGACATAGTCACATTGTACATGTAAATTATCTAGTTAAAACTCTTCGGTGCTTTTTTGCCCCCATCCCCTGTCACTATAATCACACCTGTATCCTAGTCCACCGTAATTACTCCTGGGGACACGTTTCCATTGTTGTTTTTCTAGTTCCTGAATATCCTGAGGACAGAAGGAATTTCAGACAAAGAGTTGACAAAGTAAATGGAGTTGTGGCAAAATGAAGATCTCGATGGATTCTAAATTATTTTAAAAACTTTAAATGGAACACATTTTTTGGAACTCAGCACAAAACAGGAGAAAAGAAAAAATCAGACTCCATTGTTTCTTAAGCTACTGGACACTTGTAACTATGAGCCATAGCATTTGAAGACAGAAAGTTCCCATAAAGGGGTTGAATATAGGTCCAATACTCAGTCAGTCTGGTGTTTGATGTGTTTGTGCTTCTGCCAGAGCCACACTTGTTAGCTAATTTGACTATCAATTTAGGTCATACTAGCTCACCAAATTTTTTTTTTTTTTTTAACTTGAAGTATATATATGGACTGATGGTCACAGGAAACTATTTTGGAGAATGTTGCTTTTGAGGCACTATATTTAGTGACTACAACCACCAAACGTTCTAACTATGACCCTTGTCCTCAGTGGAGATTCCTAGCAAGTCAGTTCATTTTCATTTCCCCCAACTCCATATGCAAAAGTTATTAATAAACAGTTCAAATGCATTTCTCTCTGAAATGATCAAATCTTAATGCAACATACATGCCATCCATTTTTAGTCCATGCTCTTCACTGTGACGCGAGCGAGTCAGAGTTGGATAGAACTTTAGAGGTCAACTGGTAGTGAGAGCTTTCATTGTACAGTTGAAGGAACAGAAACCCACAGACATTAGATAAGTTTCTCAAGGCTGAAGTTCATTTAGGGAGACACAACCAGAAGTAGAGCATTTGTCTCATGAGTTAAAGCATAAGGATTTTTAAAATGACTTTACTTAGCTATTGTTATACTGAGTCATCTAGAAACATTTTTGAATTTCTAAAAAAAGCATGACCTATTCCTAAATAAATAGTGGTAGCTCCAATAATACTCTATTACGTTAGTGAAGTATATCAACATAACTAACTTGATTGTGTTTAGCCCTTCATAGGACGCTAACTAGTAGTCATCATTGATGCTACCCAGGAATTTAATCTTGATCACAGAAACTCAATTCCACACTACAAATCTGCAGCATTTCTGTGGCAGCTGATTACATCATTCTCTTCTTAGTGGTTCTCTGGGTAGAGGAGCCATCTGCCTTTTGATCAGCTCATTAAAGCAACTTTGTAATGGACCGGGAATTGTGGATTGTATATGACCTTGGTAAAATTCTGATTTCCACCTAGGAGCCACACTGAGATGTTCTGACAAAATAAAAACATTTCTACTGACTCAGAATTTTTGGTCTGGACTTCATAAACATTAATTGGTACTCATCTGCTTTTTTTCTCTTATAATTTTTATCTACTTCTAATATGTCACATCTCAATTTCTACTATTTGTGTTAAAATACAGTTTTCTTATAGGATTGTAAGAAATGTATTCTTAACAATATTCATTCATTAGATGTTTATTTAAAATCTAGTATGTACACTATGGTGTGACAGTATGAAATCTGGGGATCTATAAATTGATAAAACAAAGAGGGACACTGGTTATAGACCTATATTTGGTCTCAGAAGTGCACTCACAAGGTCATGTATGTCACAATTCCTTAGTAATAATTCCCTTGTGGAATTCTGTATCATTATATTACGGGTAAGCCATCTGAAAAGGTACCTTCTTCTCTCGGTATTAGAATTGTAAATTAAAGGAAAACATCTGCACACAAATTGTGCCAATCATCAGAGCATTTCTTAGAGAAGACAATTTTCCTATGGGCTTGCTCATCAAATCTTCCTGAGTATGTTTGACAGTGACATCAGGCATTTTTCATTTCTACTGAGTTGAAACAGAATACTGATGGATAACATTTCAATTGCTCACCCCACAGAAGAAAGACATTTTATTACAAGTTAAGATAGGAAGACTTCAAAGAATTCTCACACGGCGTGTGATATTCTCTCCATTTCTTAACCATTTATTAAAATTTTAAATAGCCACCTATTTCTGTTTAGAGAAAAATATCAGTTTGAATGGCAGCTTACTTAACTTACTGACTTTTTAAACAGGATCTCAAATGAAAATAGTAGGTAAACCACTACTTCTGTGAATTCAAATGCTAGTGGGGTTTTTAAAACAAAGCAAAAGTTGTCACCTGAAATTATGTCTTAGAAATGTCACAAAAACAAGATGTTGTCTCTTAAAAAAGTTATTTTTTTCCTCAGCTGTTAAGAAAATGGAAATTACATGAAGAATATAAGATAAAAAAACAATGTGTTCAGCAGTGCATTCTTCAGTTTACAAAAAACAAAGTAGTCCACTGCTGGGTATATACCGAAGAGATATGAAAAAATTATGTCTACACAAAAATTTGTACATAAATGTTCACAGCAGGACTATTCACAATAGCCAAAAAGTCAAAACAATTCAAATATCCATCAGCACGTGAATGGATAAATAAAATGTGGTATATTCATAAAATAGAATAATACAAAATGAAGTATTGATACATGCTACAACATGGATGAACCATGAAAATATTATGCTGAGTAAAAGAGGTCAGTCATGGGCTTCCCTGGTGGCGCAGTGGTTGAGAGTCCGCCTGCCTATGCAGGGGGCACGGGTTCGTGCCCCGGTCCGCGAAGATCCCACATGCTGCGGAGCGGGTGGGCCCGTGAGCCATGGCCGCTGAGCCTGCGCGTCCGGAGCCTGTGCTCCAAAACGGGAGAGGCCACAACAGTGAGAGGCCTGCGTACCGCAAAAAAAAAAGAGGTCAGTCACAAAAGACCGCATATTATATGATTTCTTTTATATCAAATGTCCAGAATAGGCAAATGAACACAGAGAGAAAATATATTAGAGGTTGCCTATGACTGGAAGAGGTTTAAGCAGTAATAGTGGTTGAAGGCTAAAGAGTAAGACATTTTCTTTTGGGAATATGAAATGTTCTAATATTGATTATGGTTACAGTTGCATAACTCTGTGAATGTAGTAAAAGGCATTGAATTGTATGCTTTAAATGGTTGAATTTTATGGTATGTGAATTATATCTCAATAAAACTGTTATAAAAAATGCCTAGACAACACACTGGAGGCAAAAAAAAACAAAACAAAAGAAATCAAGCAAAGTACCAATGACAAAACAAACCAAAGAAATATTTCATATCATAAGAAACATTTGAGTTTATCAATATTGGGTAGTGATTGCAGTCTAATTTATTTATGAGAAAACATTTGAGGTTATATTTTATAAATAATTTTTCACTGTTATTTTTGTGCAGTTTAATAGTCTTAGAAATATTAGATTCTCAGAAGTTGTCAAGGTATTCTTAGTGAGTTGCTCTTAATATTTTAATTACTCTAAAATCAACAGTAGATTAAATGTACCTTCTGGATACTTTTACTAGTGTCAAGTATTTGTGACAGCTAAAAAGTACCAATTCAACTTAAGACATTTTCCTTCTAAAAACATATATGAACTGTTCAAAATTATATTTTAGATGAATTAAAGATAGCTAATATTTAGAGTTTAATGTAAGTGTAAAAAAATATGACTCGGGCTTCCCTGGTGGCGCAGTGGTTGAGGGTCCGCCTGCCGATGCAGGGGACGCGGGTTCGTGTCCCAGTCCGGGAGGATCCCGCGTGTCGCGGAGCGGCTGGGCCCGTGAGCCATGGCCGCTGAGCCTGCGCGTTCGGAGCCTGTGCTCCGCAGCGGGACAGGCCACAGCAGTGAGAGGCCCGCATACCGCAAAAAAAAAAAAAAAAAAAAAATGACTCAAGTATTGCTACCATTTGCATAATCTATTAAAATATTAGGCCCAAGAATTTGAGCAACTTTAGGAAAAATCTTTGAATTGTAAATTTCAGGTAATTTCTCATAAGAGTATAAAATAGTCTACATTCTAGCAACGTATTTGTAATGAGAATGCATCCAAGACAGATTCAATATGTATCAAATACCATATTTTTATGCTCAAAAATACTTCCATTTAAAGTAAATTGTCATTATGGAGACCAAAACGTTTCCCAAGTAGTTGAAGATCAATTAATATTTCTGTATGGAAGTCAGGTTTTTATTTGGTTTTTGCATGGCAGTTCTGAATTTTCCATCTTATTCAAATTAGGTTTTCTAAATATCTGGCACAGCCCTCTCTGATGGATAAAAAATTGCTTTGTAAAATTATAGGAAGCAAAAAATATATACAACAAGGCTCATTTAGTTTGCTTTCAAACTCTTTAAAATTCAATTTGAAATTGTGTTTTCTTGACTTGAGGCTCATATTCTTAACCTGAAATTCATTGCCTTATCACATTCTATTTTTAAAAGTATGATGTAATATGAGAGCTAGGTCAGTATTATAAATGTTTATTTCCAAACAAGTGTTGTGAACATTTTAAAAAAACATTTTAATGTAATAAGCCTTAGGGATAGTTCGATTAAGGAAGATAAATTAAAAACTTTAAAAATATGTAATTATAAAATTCTTCATAGATTTATGTTTGTTGCCAGACACATCATTGTTTAAATCATACTCACACGCACACATATGCACAAATACAAACATAAATACTACTCATTAGAAATAATATTTTTATCATATTGCCAGCAAAGTAGCGTAAGTGTAACATCTAATTCCTCCTCTCAAAAAGTTTATATATTTAGCCTTTTATTCTATATTTTTCTAATTCTGTCTTATACTTCTGTCATCCTATGCATAGGTGGATCTAGATGGCAAGTTTAATGTTCACTGATATTAAATTAATTAAAACTAAAGCAGATTTTTTCTTTTTAAAAGATTAAGAATTTTAATTTTACAGGATAAATTGAAAAATAATTCATATTTTTTCAGAAGATTGTTATAGAGATTGTAAAGATACCTTTGTGAAACAATAAAAAGGAGAACAGTTTATTCTCTGGGATTTTAAAAATTTCGGTAACTTATGTTATCCTTTAAAATATTTCAGTTAATAAGGGACTATATATTGAACTTTTTCAAGGTGCATTCTGGGAACTGTGGGGTGGAGAAAAGATGTTGGAAAGGCATTGCTTACCTTTAAGTAGCTTACAGTCTTTGTAAGCAGAGAAGAGACTCTAAAGAACAACTGAACTCTGTCTCCCTTCTTAGAATCAAAGCATCTTCTTTCCTCAAGCGGTTGAGTGGTGCCAACAGCAGTCCTGCAGGTTAGTGTGAATACCTGATCCAGCTCTTTTCTCTCCAGTAGTCTATCACACTGACCAAGGATGAAATTAGTTCACGGGTAGGGCAATTAGAGACTGCATCAGATTTCTTATCAGAGTTATTATTTTGGACAGTGTATTTTTTTTTCCCCTGAATAATTTAATCTGATAGGTTTGAAGTCTGGGATTGACAGTGGTCGGTTAGTGGAGTGAGAGTCTTTGTGATGGAGAGAGAAGAGCTTTGAGAAGGTGTTTTTAATTTTTAGGACTAGGCAGGCCTTTCTGTTCCTAAACCAGTGGTTATCAGCTTTCGTGACTTTGCCCCCAGGGAGATATTTGGGAGTGTCTGGAAGCATTTTTGCTTGTGACACTGGAGGGCGCTACTGGTATTCAATGCGCAGAGGCCAGGAATACTGTTAATCATCTTACAATGCCCAGGGTGCAAAGCCCCCAGGACAAAGGATGTAAATAATGCTGAGGTTGAAAAACCCTTCCTGGAATGAGCAAATTTATTAACCTCCCCCTCTTTTTTTCCTCTTTGGTAGAAACGGGTTTAATTGGGTTTCTATCACTTAAAATTATACAGGTGGCATATAATTGTCAAAAGGAGTTGAGAGAACTGTTCATCACAGTGGTTCTATGGGGCTTCTGGGATGTGAGGATACCTGGAAGAGCATTTCAAAACAGGAAGGAGACAGATTGAGAGAAACAGGTGAAATGTTGTAGGTAAACGGAACTGGGCAAAGGCACTGGGCCAGAGAAATGCAAACCTAAGAATAAGAAAGTACCATCAGTCTATCTGCATTATGTGGGAAGGAAGAGTGAAGTTGGATAAAAAAGATGTTTTGTAACAGATTGTGACCAGCATTGAATGTCAAATGAAGAAACATTTAAGATTTTTTCAGCTAGAAGGAATAGTATTTTCTGACATTTTATTTTTAAATTTCTATAAAAACAGTATTAGTTCATAGTTGCAAATTTAGAAAATTTTAAAAGTGTAAAGGAATAAATGCTACTACTCACGTATAATTACTATTATTAATTTAGCATATTTTCTGACAGATTTTTCTTGACAAATGTTTTACATAGACAAGATCAATATGTACATGTGATTTTTATTTTGCTTTTATCCTATTTACCTAATAATAAGTTTCTCAGATTGTTGGAACTCTTCAAAAATTTCAATGGCCATATAAAATGTATTAATTCATATTTTATTTAACTATTTTTAAAACTGTAGGCCTCCCTGCTGTTACCAGTTTATAAAAAAAATTAAATAGGACTGTAATGAACATCTTTATGCATAAAAATTTATAATACTTATTGTTATGAGTAGAATTAAATGAAATATATAAACATTTAGAATCTTGATGCTTAATGCCAAAATATTTTAAGGAACTATGTACCAATTTATATTCCTTTCCACAGTTTACAGAAATGACTCCTAGTAATTCTTAAAATTTAAGGTAATTCTTAACTAAGGCATACCCTGAGTAAACATTTCTTCCTTTCCTATATTTTGCTAATAGATTGCAGTCATTTGCTGTCTGTGACTAAGCAACTTATACATTAATGAAAAATAAATTATGAATCTATTTATTCATAAAACATGTTTCGAATAAAGCATTAATCTACAAATTGTTCATTGCTTAAGTTGTAGTTACCTTTACATAATTTTGATCTTAACACCTGGTGTTAATATATAAGTGTTTTTGAGATACTAAGGTCCTATCATTTGTACAACTATTTTCTATTTATATTCAACCTACTTCCAAAAATATTGGTCTGAATCCATCTGCCTGATCCCTGACTACTCATAAGGGCATTCCCTAGTTTCTTCATGAATTCTCCTAACATAGTTTGACAGCTTCTAGAGTGTTCTTAATGGTCTTAATACTCAGAACTTTTTTTTAACCCAGATAGGTTTCTAGGTTAGACGTGGCTTTTTTTTTTTCCCCTAAAATTAGCCTTCAACTCAGAACTGTTCTCACTCTACTTTAAACTGTACTTTCCTCTCAAGCCCAATTGGAACTGTACTCTTTGCTAATTGTTCTTTCTTTTTTGGCTCTCTTACCCCCATCCCGCCCTCACCCTCCACTCCATCCATACATACATATGCACTTTTGATGTTTTCAGTTCACTTTTACACTAAAATGCTTCCCTCACTTAATAACATTGACTGAATTTCTTTGGAGATATATTTTGCATAAATTAAAAGTGACACCTTTGGGTCAAAATTACCCTCATTCAGCATTCAAGGACACACAGGGCTTTCAGGACTACCGTGTTCCTCAGCATCATCCATTCTCTTCACTGTTATATTTTAGAGTTGCATTTACAAGTGGCACATCACAGGGGGGACCACATTTGACACTATGTATTGAATAATATATATACTATACATAGCAAGATATTTGCAGATTTTTATTTCTTTATTTTAATTCTCCTTAGCATTCCTTAGATCAGTGGGTTTATAATTTTGCTTAGCAACCATGCTTTTTTTAAATAAATTTATTTATTTATTTATTTTTGGCTGTGTTGGGTCTTCGTTGCTGCACGCGGGCTTTCTCTAGTTGCGGCGAGCAGGGGCTACTCTCCGTTGCAGTGCGCGGGCTTCTCATTGCAGTGGCCTCTCTTGTTGTGGAGCGTGGGCTCTAGGCGCGTGGGCTTCAGTACTTGTGGCATGGGGGCTCAGTATTTGTGGCTCACAGGCTCTAGAGCGCAGGCTCAGTAGCTGTGGCGCACGGGCTTAGTTGCTCTGCGGCATGTGGGATCTTCCCGGACCAGGGCTTGAACCCGTGTCCCCTGCATTGGCAGGCGGATTCCCAACCACTGCGCCACCAGGGAAGTCCCCAACCGTGCTTTTTAAAGCACACTTAACTAGTGATTTTTAGTTTTATTCTTACTGTGTGTGTGTGTGTATACCTGCATGTGAGAGAGAGTGTGTTGTTCTCATAGGGCCAAGGAAGAAGTATTGGGTGAAATTTCAGTTATATTTATATTGCTCTAGTTCATATACTTTTAGTAACATACCCAAAGTTTTAAAGCAGTCACTTTCACCAAAAATAAATTTGAATTGGAGAAAACCAATTGAGGCTAAATATGTAAAAAGCATTTTCTTTTCTATTCACTGATGAAAAGTTGGTATTTTGGGGGACTTCCCTCGTGGTGCAGTGGTTAAGAATCTGCCTGCCAATGCAGGGGACATGGGTTCGATCCCTGGTCTGGGAAGATCCCATATGCCATGGAGCAACTAAGCCTGTGAGCCACAACTACTGCGCCTGCACTCTAGAACCCGTGAGCCACAACTACTGAGCCCGCATGCCACAAGAAGCCCGTGCGCCTAGAGCCCGTGCTCCCCAACAAGAGAAGCCACCGCAATGAGAAGCCCGCGCAATGCAACGAAGAGTAGCCCCCCTCTTGCCACAACTAGAGAAAGCCCGCGGGCAGCAAAGAAGACCCAACACAGCCAAAAATTAATTAATTAATTAACACAAACAAACAAAAACCTGGTATTTTGGGGGCAGATTTTGATTGGAATAATGTAATGCTCATTTCACCTGTAATGCAAATTCTAATTACAGAATTGATTTTCTTAATATTAATAAGCTCATCTTAATCAAGATATCCGTTAGCTTTGGCTGTTTAACAAACGAAGCCGAAATTTACTGGCTTAAAACAAGGGTCAGCAAACTACTACCCAAGGGTCAAATCCAGGTCCTGTCCTTTTTTTTTTTTGGCTGACTTATTTTTGTAAATAAAATTTTATTGGAACAAGGTCATACCCACTTATATGCTCATTGGCTATGGCTGCCTTTGTGCTATAACAACGGAGCTGAGTAGCTGTGATAGAGATCTTATGGACCACATAGCCTAAAACATTTACTATCTGGCCGTATACAGGACGTTTGCTGACCCCTGGCTGAAAGCAGCAATCATTTGTTAGCTTACAGTTTTATCAGTCAGCAATTTGGGCTGAGCTCAGCCAAGCAGGTCTTTTGATGGCTTTTCCTGGACTCACTCCTGTGCCTTCAGTCCACTGGCCTCTTTTACATGTCTGATGGTTGGTGCTGTCAGCTGAGGCGGTGGGAGTGACTCGGTTACATGTTTCTAATAGGCTATGCTGGGTTATTCATATACTTGCTGTTCCAGGACTCCCAGAAGCAGTAAGGGAGGGTAAGTTCTAGTGAGCAAGGAGTTTTCTAGCCTCCGTTTGTATCACATTTCCCACTGTCCCTTCTGCCAAAGCAAGTTGCAATGGCAGGCCAAGCATCAGTGTGCAAAGCATCTAGTCAAAGGTGTGGATCCAGGAAGATGTGAACAGATTGGGAGCTGTCACTGCCAAAACCTACCACAGTGGATTTCCTAATTTTACAGATGAGGAAATTGAGGCCCAGAGAAGTAAAGTGACTTGCCTGTGCTCATGTAGCTAGTCATTGTCTAAGCCTGTTCTTGACTCAGACTCTCCTGATTTCCAGTAGCTATACACCCATTTCTTTTATTTGTTTTTAATGCCCTTCAACTCATCATCAGTAAATGCTTATGTAGCACACAGGGATGGTATAGTATAGCAGCTAACAACACTGACTTAGATTTCAGAACTCACTTTAAATCTTGGCTTCATTACTTTGTAGGTGATTTTGAACAAGTGACTAAATCTGGGTGTATTTCTCCTCAGCATATAAGGATGATAGACCCTGACTCATAAGCAAGTTTGATGAGTAAGTGAGATAACTCTGTAAGGTATTTCCAAAGTACCAAATCAGTGTAAGTACTCAGAAGATGCTAGTTACTTTAGTGTTATCTTTCTACTTCATATTTCATTGTGCCTTTTTTGTATCAAATATATTGTTTGTTCTTTAAATTTTTTCATCATTTCTTTCAAACTCCAAAATTGGTTTCTCTTTACTTTCACCTTTCTGGACCACTGATTTTCAAGTAAAATCAGTTGTTATATTTAGGGCCTGGTTTGCTGACTAAATGCCTTAGTATGTATGTGACAGGTGACCTTGTCATATTAAGTAGCATTTTTGGTCTCTGAACACTTTGTTTGATCAGGGCCTGTTTTCTGAAGCGGAGACCTTATTTGTTGGACAGATACATTCTATAGACTTACATATTTAGCCTCAACATATTCCAAGGCAACTACTCATATTACTGGGTTCTAGAAGGTACAACTTATTTCTTTATTCCCAGTAGGCCAGTGTACCTCATGGTTCCCCATCAGCTTTGATACCTGGAATAGAAAAAGTTCTGCTTTGTTGCTCTTATACATCCACTTTTGCTTTATTGTCATTATTACTTTTTATAAAGGAGAATTGAGTTCAAGAAATGAATCTCATTTCTTTCTTACAATTTTAAACCATATAATTAGCATAATTATTTTAGATTCTCTGATTTGATTTGTTAAAGTTTAGAAATAACAGCTACCATCATTTCAGTTGAGTAATAAATAAATATACTAGTAATATCTTCATGATAGCTTAGTTTGGATTGGATAAATGACAGCTATCTACAAACAACATTCTTTGAATTTTTCCCAGTTATTTTACTGAGCATCTATATTATTTTACTTTTGCAAATTTATGCTGTAATATTCTTTCTCTATATTTGAGTCTATATCTGATTCCAGTGCTCTAATTTCAATACTCCACGAGGGAAACTCAGTTTCAGGCGTTCATAAAATTAGTAATACTAGTCATTGAGATAACTGACATATTATTTCAAATGACATTTGGTATTAGTTTTTTCTTTCCTCATTTGAAAAAGCATGTGTCATGTGAGGTACAAAGTTAATTTATTTGCAAGGACATGTCTATTTTCTAGGATCCTCTAGGATTTTTTTTTTTTACCCCCAGTTGTTTTGATCTACTTGAACAGGTCTTTAAAAGTTAGTTTCACTTTAATAAGAGACTATGGCTTATTTAGAAAAATGACCATATGTATGCCCTAAGTAATATAATTCTCTTGAATACCTAAGAATTAAAAAGAGCAGCAAGAAAATCACACTTAAAATTTTAGTTTCTCTTCTAAACTCCTGGCAAGGGACAAACAAGGCTATTAGTATAGACTTGTAATGATGTGCAGGATAATGCTACCCTTAAAGGAAATTTCCAAGTGTAAGTATAACCTCCCTTTTGTTAATTATCTTAATAGGAACTTTAATGCTCTCTGTTATGAAAATCTGGAGGAATATAGAATATTTTCGTATTCCCAGGGTAGCTGTCACCTTGTGGTGACATTCACAGATATAGTGTAACTCCAGACTTTGGCATTCTTCAAGTGCTTAACTCTTGATGACATGGGAGTAAGAGATCCAAGGAGTTAGGCTCATATGGTAAAACCTGGATTTATATTTAGGAGTGCTAGGATTTGAGGGAGAAATAACTCTTAGTTTGAGACTATAAAGTTTAGTGGAAGAGACCTTTGAAACTACCTAGTTGAAACTGTGGATTAAAAAAAAAACAATTGAGATCTTGAGTAAGTCTCCCACAAAACATCAGGGGTACCTACTAGAAAAAGAGGGACTCAGGACTAACGGGACAGTGAGATCTGACATCATACCGAAGTATTTTCTTGGGCTAGATAAGGTGTTTTTGTTTTTTTTTTTAAACATCTTTTTTGGAGTATAATTGCTTTACAATGGTGTGTTAGTTTCTGCTTTATAACAAAGTGAATCAGCTATGCATATACATATATCCCCATATCTCTTCCCTCTTGCATCTCCCTCCCTCCCACCCTCCCTATCCCACCCCTCTAGGTGGTCACAAAGCACCGAGCTGATCTCCCTGTGCTATGTGGCTTCTTCCCACTAGCTATCTATTTTACATTTGGTAGTGTATATATGTCCATGCCACTCTCTCACTTTGTCCCAGCCTACCCTTCCCCCTCCCCGTGTCCTCAAGTCCATTCTGTAGTAGGTCTGCACCTTTATTCCCGTTTTTTGATACTGCCCAAGAGATTCTGTTTATTTGGTACTGGTTCACATTCTGGACCCAAATGGCCATTGCCAGAAGTAAAAAATAAAAACAGGGTATCTGGTTAAATTTGAATTTCAGATAAACATGGTTTTAGTATAAATATGTCCCAATATTTGTCATATTATAGCAGGTAGCCTTGAAATATGTTAGCCTGAGAGTCTCGTAAAGGGAGCTAAAAGGAACCAAACAGGTGATCAAGACCCAGGCTACAAAGCTGAATTTCTGGGCAGTTTAATAACTGAATGAACAAGAGTATTTGTTGGGGGAAACTAAACTAGACCCATACTTTTTATTAGTTAAGCCAATATTATTATAGTTTAAAGGAGCATTATAGAGAAAGGCTGGAATTAATTGATTGAAATAAAAATCATCGCCAGATATATTGTGAACTTCTGACATGGTTTGCACTTAGATTGGCTCAGGAACTGAATGGGGCTGGTTGTAAAGGTAGAAAACAGCTGAAGCTCCCACTTGGAGGATTTGCAAAGTCTAGGGAGTCAAGATTGGAGCAGAGGACTTTGAGGGCAAATAAGGCATCATCCCTGGGGTCCATATTAAGGATATTTTGAAGTCAGCAATCAAATGGTTACTATACACCTGTGAGGAGGAGACAGGATGCCAGTCCTACTATGTGCTCCTACAGATAGGAAGCAGATACTTTCAACATTCTAAACAAATAAGCTCAACAATACTGTTTTAAAGTTGAATTTTTCATCTTTTTATGTTTAGTAATCCATTCCCCATCATACAGTAAATGGTTTTAATGAATGAATAAATTAGCATGAAACATAAAAGCTGGGGTATATTCAGTTGTTTTCCCTACTCTTTGAATTCTTAAACATAAATTGTTTTTCTTAAGGGTAGGAAAGAGAGAGAGAGAAAGTGAAAGAAAAAGTCAACACTTTACAAAACTTAAATCACACTCAATTGCTAATTTGCATACATTATACAAATTTAGTATATAAAAAGATGGAGGTGCAGGTAAACATTCTGAAGTGAGTATCCAGATGAATGTTTGTTGGTTTGCCAATATTATGTAAAAAAAAATATTGCTTACTTTATTATTTTGTAAGCACTACTAAATGAAAGTGTGTACATAAAAATACCTGGATTGCTTACATAAATTGCCTAGTTTCATGATGATCTAAGCACATTAATAGTGGTCAGTAATCTATGAGGTATTATAGCAAGACAGCGTCTTATAACTTTATGTTCCTCTGTTCTTTGACATTATGATATTATGCCTTCAGGCTTTCTAATGGTTCATCCTGGTGAAACCACATCACATTACTGTGACATTTTTCCCCCTCTAGCAACCCCTCAGTCCCCACGACCATGCACAGGGAACCAAGTAGAAGTACTGCCTAAAAAGAAATTCATCAGAACCTGACTTCTGCATCACACCTCTCAGTTAATATTTGTATCTCACTCTGGTATTTCTGTGCTCTCTTAAACCAACTACAACTAGTTTAAACAAGAAAGGAGACACTTTGGGTTCACATAGCCAATCCTTGGGAGGGTCAGGAGTGGAAGTGGCTGAAGCATGGCTAGTATTAAGGGGACTTGAAATCTGTCATATTTCACTCTCCTTCTCTCTTCCTCTCTCTCCTTCTCCCTTTCTTTTTCCATCTTCTCCCTCACCTCACTCCCCCTTCTTTTCTCCCATCTTCCCTTCTTTTGCTTCGTTACACACACACACACACACACACACACACACACACACACACACACACACACACACACACACACACCCCTTCTCTGTGCATGCCTGTTTCATTATTTTTTACTACAGAAGTGACAGTCTTCTTTTTATACCATGGATGCACATGACTGTTAGCATCTTAACATTTTAATTGGTTTTTAATCAATTGAACAGTTAATCTCATTCTGAGTTTTAAAATTCCTGGGGGAGAATTCATATTGGAGTGGCTTGAGTAACCTACTCATCCATTAACCAGGAGAGGTGGTTAGGAGCTTGAAAACCAATGACTGGTCTAGATAAGTCTGCCCTGTGGATCCTTCAGCTATTCTAGCAGAGAGGAGTATGAGAAGAGGAAAAGTATTATGGCATCATGGCAATCATTTTGAACTAAGCAGTCAGCCCAGATGGTACCGCCTGTAATTCTCTGGGATATTCCTATCATTTTTCTTCCTTATATTCCTATGTTTGCCTAACCAACTGGATGTGACCCATGCTGTTTTCCTGCTGGCTATGAATTCATCTCTCTGATGGTGATCCGAACTCTTTGCCTTGACAATTTTGCCCTGTAGGATGCTCCTGGTTTGCTGTAGCTCCCCTGGAGCCCTTCTTCATCAGTACTTTCTCCCTAGTTGGTGGCTTAATACTTAATTATATAAAGATTTGGGTGGAACCAGGAAGTAGCACTTGTGCTTTGTACTAATGTGCTATAGGCAAGGTGTGAGAAATAAGATACTTTTTCTCTTTGTGTCTCAGGAAATCAATTGAGAAGCCAAAACCTAAAACCAGTTTAACTTCACTCATTAATTAATTTATTTTATTTTAAATAACATTTACTGAGCATTATGCCAGCTGCTCTACTAATTAGGAAAAAAATGTATAATTTTTCCCACCCTCCTGGAGCTTTTAGTCTTGAGAGGGCAAATATTAACCAAAATTCACTTTAATATGGATGGTCTAATGTATGGAGCTCATTGATATGAGAGTGTATAATGATGTATATGATATGTATTTATCATAATGTGAACATATCAAGGAAGAAATAGTTGAGGAGGTGATTAAGCTGATATGTGAGGAAGGAGTTTGGGTTAAGTGTAGTGGAGTATTTGCAGGCAAAAGGGATTAAGGATGGAAATTACTGGAGAAGGAAACACCATGTGCAAAGCTCTGTGGCAAGAGGAAACTTGGCATTTTCAAGAGGGGTATGATGAATAGTGAATCCTGGAGAAATAGGTAGAACATGTTAGGGAGCTGTCCTGTGTGATAGGGGCATTGGTGGCCACTAATTATTTTTAGTGAAAAGAAGACTTGATTAGATACCTAACTGATGAGTTGAATTTCTCATATCATTGACACAAAGTGTATAGCAAAGATAGCCCAAAGGAAATAATAAGAAACACTTGACAAAGTAACATTAAAAAGATCACTTCATTTTAAATAGCAACAGTTTAAAGTTAGCAGGGCCAGATGGAAAATTATTTTGTACTGTGCCTGGCAAATTAAAGATTCTTACTAATTATTGGTGGTGGTGTCATTATTTTCCTCTTCCTTTTCTTTATATCATATCTACAAAGCCATGTTTTCTCAAGACAAAGTATAACTACTAAGATTTTAATAAATAAGGAATTTTATAGAGCATATAAAGGGAAAGTAAAAACACTGTAATGCATATTTTAAAAAAAAAATTTCTGAGGAGGACAAAGACTTCGTCCTTTTGATCACCAGAGACTACATTTCTTGTTGCTTATCAGGAGTCTCCTGGGAGACAGGCACCAGCCAGAGTAAACACATGTAAACTGTAGCATACAGAAATTCTGTACATGTGGGTCCTTGTGACCTCAGAGCAGGAGAAAAAATGGTGTCAGGGTTTGTGTTCAGAGGAATGTCTCTAACCTCAGTCTTTCCTTCCGATGTCTGGCAGTCAAAGGATCCCCATTCTTCTGGGAACCTTTTAGTCTGTTTGTAATGCAAGGACCACAGAGATAATTAAAAGTCCTCAGTAATCCTAATTGTTACCAAGCACAAACTTTCTTGAAACAGAAAGCCATCTAGGGCTAAATTGTTTTTATGCTTTATTCCTTTGCCATCCAGTGAAGATTTTAAAACATATACACAGGGCTTCCCTGGTGGCTCACTGGTTGAGAGTCCGCTTGCCGATGCAGGGGACACGGATTCGTGTCCCGGTCCGGGAGGATCCCATGTGCCGCGGAGCGGCTGCGCCCGTGAGCCATGGCCGCCGAGCCTGCGCGTCCGGAGCCTGTTGCTCCGCAACGGGAGAGGCCACAACAGTGAGGGGCCCGCGTACGGCAAACCAAAACAAAACAAAACATATACACAGAGATGGCCATCAGCCCCGCAGCAGTAAAAAAAATAGTCTTGGCTATTTGACAAGCTGGAATAAGTTGGCCCAACTATTAAACAAATATATCTCATTATGTAATTCATATTGTTTATCAGCAGGAGAAAGATTCAAAACACTATTAAGCACATTTTGGTAAATCAAAGCCTTACAGTTATTACTTTTGGATTTTAAATAACTGATTATATATTTGGTTACTTATTTTTACATTTATATAATCCACAAATGATTTACCAGCTTATAGCATGTATCAATTTATAAATGATATAATATAAATAATTGACTGTTTAGAATGAGGTGGGGATGTGGAGTGTATGACTGTGAGTTAGACTTGTCCTCAGCAGACATTATTATGATTACTTAGGACATTTTTTGTTTTGTTTTGTTTTTGCTGAGACAAGATGCTTTCTTTAACATTAAAGTCAGATGGCAACATTGTATTATCTTCAACATAATTACATTTGTATAGCTATGTAATTAGGATTAATTTCCCTTATTTAATGTTTTAGTTTTTTTCCTTCGGCATTTTTCTTCGGAAAAAAGCCAGATTGCTGCCAGGGGTGATATTCTGTTTTATAGTTATCGTGGGCTTCTTTCCTGAATGAAGAACGGTTTCTCAAAGTGAGAGAATAATGAGCCTCTTTCATTCCTTGTGAAAATTACAGGAAAATTTACCCTTCTTTTTCTCTTCAGTGTATTAATTCAGTGAGCTTCTCTGTTTATAGAAGTCCACTTACGGGGCCTGATACTACCCAAGCAAATGGCACTCTCTGAGAGATTTTTCTTTCTTTGTCCAACAGATTGTTCTTGAAACAGTCAAAGCCTCTAGACTTGATATGTAAAGCTGGGTGATGCAACTGAATTAAAATTCAACACTTTGAATTCAGATACCAGTATTATGTTTAAATTGGAAGACAATGATTGGTTTTTCATTTTATGTGTTGAAAGAGTTTGTTGGTTGCATTTCCCTGAGCATCAGAGCACCTCATGGTTATCCTCAATGTGTCTGGGCAAGTTAGCTGCTATCTGCCTTGTTTTCTTTATCAAGAATCAGAACTCTTTGCATTTGATCCCATAAGAAGGACCCCAAAGTACTGGCACTGTGGTAGTTGCTGATGGAAATACTCTTCTCTTGACCTTAGGAGAAAGACCCTTCATATGTGTGTTTGCTGTTTTTGCTCACCATCATATGCCAACCTTGCTCAAAGTAAGGATAGATCATCCCTTTCTTTCTGGGTAGCAGAAAATGAAAAATTTCATTAAATCTAGCTGTGACTCTCTATATCTACATAAGATCTATACATTTAGGAGAAAAAGATGCTTCAGCTCAGTAACTAGATTTTTTAAAAAAGCAAATTCAGGAATGTATTCAGTTATCCTATTTTTAGTCATTTATTTTTTCAAAAGAAAACCTGGTGACTGTGCTGGTTATTTCTGTATAACAAAGCACCCGCCAAATGGTGGCTTAAAACAATAATGATTGCTCATTTGTATCTCTCATCATCATGGGGGTGACTGGACTCAGCTTGATGGTTCTTGCTCAGGTTATCTCATGAAAATGGACTGGTGTTATTTCAGAGTCTTTATCACTCACATGTCAGGCAGTTGATGGTGGCTCTTGACTAGAATTTAGCTGGAGATTTTGGCTGGAATGTGTACACATACCCTACATATATATGACTGGTCCTTTCTTACAACCTGGTGACTGGATTCTAACAGCAAGGGTAGAAAGAGAGAGAGACAGAGACAGAGGAAGACAAAGTCAGGGACGGAATCAGAGTGACACGGAAACAGAGAGGCAGACACACGATCATCCTTTTATGATCTAACTTTGGAAGTCATATAACTTCATTTCCATCAAGTTCTATTGGTTGTGACTGTGACAAAGTTTCACCCAGCTTCAAGGAAAGAAGACATGGACTCAACCTCTTGATGGAGTAGCGCAAGGTCACGTTGTGAGATGAGCTAGTGGTTTATTGTAACGGCTGTTGTAGGAAAATGTAATCTGCCAGAGTAACTCCCTAAGGGTCAAAGAGTGAATCCCTAGTAATATTAGATAACATTGTAAACTTACTGTGTGCTCTGTGATGTTCTACATGGTGTACATGTATTGCCATTCAGATCTCACAACATCTATTCATTTAATACGGATACTATTTTTGCCCCATTTTAAAGGTTAGAGAACAGAGTTAAATAACTTGTTCAAGGTCACACAGCTTGAACTGAAGATACAGAAGACACTAGGTTCTTAACCTCTATCCTATACTGCTTCTCAATAGACAACAGAAATAGATTGGGAGAAGTATAATATCTTAATTTAGAGGACCTACTCTTTAACCACATGATCCTGATTTACTTACTTTACATCTGTGCACCATAGAGACTCACGTCTAAAAATTCAAATTAGAAATGCTGTAGTTTTAGTATGATTGTCAAGGTTAATTTATAGTGTGCTGGAAAAAGTGCCTAGTATTTTGTTAACCACATAATTATTACCCAAAATTGCATGTTTTGAACATTATTTCAACATTTTTTTTTACTTAGTTATTTTTTAAATGTTTTTCTTTGAGTTTCAAGTCATTTGATACAAATATATGAACAGTACTAAACACTTCATCTTGTTCAAGGTCTCCTATGTAGTCCTACTGATTGAATTGCTATTTTATTGATACATATCATATAATTATATAAACATTTACATTTCTTACAAATAAAAAATGTTTTTTAGCACTAAATTGCAGTATATTGTTTTATAATCTGATATTTTTTTCAGGAAGGGTATGAGGTTATAAATGGTCAAACATTTTTTGTCTCTTTAAATACTATATATAATTAAATATTTTAATATATAATGATAATTATGTGTAATAACTGTATGATATATTTACATACAGATACACACATAATGTGCACATAAACAAGTTCTTCTTTGACTCTTTTTAAATTCTTGGAACATATGCTCAAGGGAAGTAAACCAGCATATAGCTTATGGTTGCCTGGCAGGCTCTAAGTGACATGAAGATGAAGAATTCTTTTCCCTTTGACTTAGATTTTGTTTTCTCCTGTGTAACTAGAATGTTGTATGTTCAGTAACTGTTGATGGATCAAAGGATTTTAGGACTGAGATTAAGTTTAAACAGGGATTATTTCTTAATTATCTCTTGCTAAATATCATTTGGAGAAAAGCTTGAAAGTAACCAAGCTGCATTTGAGGCTCCAATTTTGACCTGATGATAATCCAATCTAAACCTTATAAAAACTTTCTAGGCCCTTTGACATTACAGAATTTGGTTCCAGAACATCTTGTCTTGGCAGGAGCCCAAAAATATAAAAACTGTTCAGATGACTTATAAAATTATTGAGGTTAATTTAAAATTTGGTTATATAAATGAATGAGGGGTAATAGAACATACATGGCATATATTTTATTACCTAAAACTTGAAACTTGAAGGAAATTACTTGCTTTTTCACTTTTTTATAGTCTCAGAATCTTCATAGAATCTTTGTAGAGTCAGAATCTTCATTTCCCATCTCTTGGTGTAAATGCTTTAGAACAATAAAGTTTCACTTTATGCTATGCCAAAGCTATCATAATCCTCAGATAATACCTACTATGTACTTTCCTTCAAATAGAGTTTGACAAGTGCAGTAACTAGAATAAAAGCCTAGTTGTTTTTTTTTTCCCCAGCAATATTCTTTTTAGACAAGTGTATGAACTATTTAGATATGGCCATTTTTTCTGACAATACACATTAATAATCAAAATAAACATTTTTTCCTGAATTTCCAAATGTAAACCTATGTCTAATTGTGTTTAAAGGGAAATATTTAAGCATTTGTTTTTTTCAAGTGTGGCAGCCAATTTCCATAGTTTATTGTAGGCCATATCATCTATAGATTTTGCTGCTAATACCTAAACTTACATGAATCTGTAAGTAGCTAACTATAATATTTGTTACCAGTCTCTAAAATACAGGAAAATAGCGTTTATGGTAGCACTATTTAAATATTGCCTAATTGTAGAAACAGAAGTCCTTCGTATTAGTACTTATAAAACAAACAAATGGGAAACTATGTTTGAAATAATGTGATGAAAATTTAAAAATAAAATGTTAATTTCTACATCTGGTCATGAATTAGATTTTAGTTAAGTTCCTCTACCTACTTTGTAGGTGGCCAAATGTCCAACTTTCAAGAGGCCTTTTCTCTTGACAGACAGAGTAATTACCTAGACAGCTTGTTCTTTCCTAATGGTGTCAAACCAGCCACAAGAAAAGGACATTTTGAGGTCCAGTCTTGGCTATCACCAGGTCAAAATTTCAGCTCTTTCTCATGGCTCCTGCCGGTCTTGGAACAAAAGAAAATCTGAGAGTTACCATAAGTGTTAGTCACAGAAAAAAATCGAGTATGATAATGTCATTTTTGTTGTAAAGAGCATGCTGAACAAACAGGAAAAGAGAACTAGTTTACTTTTCACAAGGGGGACAATCGCTTGATCTTTTCTTCAGGGACTAATAGCTGTAAAGTTTCCCCATGCTACTCACAGTGCAAACATTGCAAGAGAGATAAAAGTAGAGATGTCTTGAAATAGCCTTTAATCACATACCTGGTGGTGAATTTTTTTTTTTTTTTTTTTTTTTGCTGTATGCAGGCCTCTCACTGCCACGGCCTCTCCCGTTGCGGAGCACAGGCTCCGGACGCGCAGGCTCAGCGGCCATGGCCCACGGGCCCAGCCGCTCCGCGGCACGCGGGATCCTCCCAGACCGGGGCACGAACCCGCGTCCCCTGCACTGGCAGGCGGTCTCCCAACCACTGCGTCTGGTGGTGAATATTTTTAAATGCAGGTTGAATTTGCTGACTTCAGATTTGTAAGATTTACAGAAGTAACATCTTGACTTGAAAAAGAAGGCACACAAAAGCAGTAGGGATGCATTATATGATTCAGTGGACCAAGTTTCTAGGCTACCACACATTACTACCCCCTTAGGAGTATAAATTCCCTGTAATAGACTACAAAATTGAATTTGAGTGGAAATTGTCAGTATTGCTAAAGAAGATCATACACTTCTCATGAATAAAGGTCACGTTTTAGTCATCCTTTTTATCCCCTGACATAAGATTTCTGACCTAACCCAAACTCTCCAAAACCATCTCACTCCATGGGAGAAGTACATGCCCTTAGTTGAATGAAATGTCTAAGAGCATGTTCCAGAGAACTCAGGCTCCTCAGGAAATCCCATGGAGATTTAGACTGCCTAAATTCTTATCAGAAAATGATGCTCTTCAGTCTGATTTGTTATGGCAGTCTCTTTTTTTCTTTTTGTTCCTTTTTTTTTTTTTTTTCTATAAGCTTCTCTTCGAAGCTATATAAAACTAATGATTATAGTGATCCACATTGGAAAAATAGAATTTCTTGCTTTGGTGAGCAGCTCATTTTTGCACAATTCCCTACATTTTTTCCCAAGGAGTTCTTCAATCCGTGCTTTGTCTGCCCAACTTAGGGTTAGTAGTATCCCAACTTCATGCCAGAGGCTGTGGTAGGTTATGAGCTTAATTTTTTATCTATGTTCCTAAGTGTGGGACAGAATTGTTTAAAAATTACCTAGGACCACCCCAAAAAACACTGACTCGGAGCCTCAGTCCCCTCTCAGCCTCCTCTTGACACTATTAACTCTTACTGTTTGTCTCCACTCTCTACCACTCCCCATCACCTCCTAGAGTTTTATGTGGTTGCTGTATTCCTTCCTCTGTTGTCTGGAACACAATCCTCGTCTTTCTCTTGCCCTATTCTCCCTCTCCTCTGACTTCCAAGACAGAATACAAATAAATATGAAAAACAGTGAGATATGTGAATTTTTTTTACTTCTACAAGCCTATAAACCAACATTAAATGCACAAATAATGTTAGGTCATTTAGGGGGAAATATCTGTGGAAATGACACAAATGTGACAGCAACTATAACTGGGAATAATGCTAAATCCATGAAATGTTGCCTCATAAAGTGTTCACAGTATATGGTAATATGTGTGTAAATTATGAAAATAAACATTTTGCTAAAACATTGCTTAAAAGTTACTCTGTAGAAATAGATTTTGTGCCCAACTTATTACTGTTTGGGGATTAACTTTTCAGGGAATTAATAGAGTTTTAATAGGGATCTTATTATTTTAATTTATCTAGGAGGAAAATAGGCATGGCATTCCTTTCAGTTTTCTAAAGCATGGATCTTAATCAGAAATGATTAAGTTCAAGTTGCAACTTTATGAAGTCTAACTCAGAAAATACCATTTAGGCATGGAAATTTGAGATGCTATTGTCCCTCTAGGTATATAGGTTTCTCATTAATAAGACCAATTAACAATAATGCCTAGTGAAACTACTTTTAATTTCAGTAACACCTTTTAATCAAAGATGAAAAATGTTTAATTTTCTAATAAAGTTACAGTTACATTTTATGCATGCAAAAAAATCTTTCCCCTTAGTACAGTTTTATGTGTCTACAGAGTATTCCTTAAGTTAATGAGTATTTATTTTCTGCTCACAGTACATCTACCAGTATTAACTGCCTAAAGGTATATATCTTAAATAGCTCTTGGAATTCCCTGGTGGTCCAGTGATTAAGACTCCACACTTCCACTGCAGGGGGTGCAGGTTTGATCCCTGGTTGGGGAGCTAAGATCCCGCATGCTGCACTGTGCTGCCAAAAAAATTTAAAACAACAACCAAAAAAACCTCTAACTCTTTCAGAGTGCAACTAAATAACCTACAGCAGAAATATTGTTAAATGATGATGATAGAGACGAAGAAGAAAATGAAAAGTAGCTACACTTTCTTGAGGTTTTAGTCTGTGTCTGTTATTGTTTATGCATTTTGCAGAAGATCCTTTAAACAATCAAGTCAGTTTAAATGTTAATCTTCCACTTTATAGATAAGGAGACTTATGCTTAGAAAGACTAAATAAACTTCCAAAGCGTATATACCTAGTGATTTGCATAGTTGTATTTCAAACTTAGGTTATTCTTTTAACTACTACTGTGGCCACATGATTGTTCATAGGTTTAGAAGACAGGATCCATGAGAAAGATGCTCACTAGACCAAAGGAAATATAAAATAGGGAGTATCCGTTTTCTAACGTGATTCATATTGCTTTAGTGTTGAGCACTTGCTTTTTGATAGAAAGTGTTGTATCACTGAATTGGCTTGTAATATCTGTTAAAATTTAATTCTTCAAAATATCTCATTCTTGAAGCCTTTTTTGATTTTCTGACTTGATCTTGCCTCTGCCTTATTTGAGTTCACTTAACTTTGGACCCTTTATATACTGCCTCATCTACTTGATCAATCTCACGGATTCATCCAAGTCCCTGCCACACCCCGCATCCCTCCTCAACACACACACACACACACACACACACACACACCACCAGATTAAATGCCTTGGTAGAAGGACTATTTCTTTTCTTTTTTTTTTACTTTTTATTTTATATTGGAGTATAGCCGATTAACAATGTTGTGATAGTTTCAGGTGGAAAGCACAGGGACTCAGCCATACATATACATGTATCCATTCTCCCCCGAACTCCCATCCCATCCAGGCTGCCACATAACATTGAGAAGAGTTCTCTGTGCTATATAGTAGGTCCTTGTTGGTTATCCATTTTAAATATGGCAGTGTGTACATGTCGATCCCAAACTCCCTAAGTATCCCTTCCCCCAACTCTTCCCCCCGCCTCATAACCGTAAGTTCGTTCTCTGAGTCTGTGAGTGTGTTTCTGTTTTGTAAATAAGTTCATTTAGAAGGACTATCTCTTACTCCATGTTTTGTTTATTTCATTGTTCATGGATTCATTCACACATCTAACAAAACTGTACTAACCACATACCTTTAAAAAACAAGCCATTCCTTTTTCTATCAAAGTGTGTAATGCAAGAAAAGAGCTAGTGTATATATATATATATATATATATATATATGTGTATATATATATATATATATATATATATATATATATATAGTTCAGTGTCTTTGGGGTCACCTAGCTTATCTTACACATACTAGGCTATTAGTGAATATTAACTGAGCAGGCAGTTATGCTCTTTGTAAGCAATAATTTTACTGAAAGGATTATGATTATATTTAGGAAATCATAGGTAACATGATTGTTTAAATATTTCAAATTATTAATTATTTTGATTATCCTATTAAATATGAACCATATGACTTTACATCAAAACCTCAAGTTATCTGTACTTAAAGGGATATATATTTATTATCATTAATGATATCTCTGCTGTACACAGGGTTCTACAACATACAACTAATGTATCCTAGGAGGAAAACTGGTCCAGAATTTATAGGATTCTATTTTTTTCTCAGCTGGGTTATGATGGAATCTCATTTTATTTTTCACTATGTTTAGGGTAGTATGTTTTTCAATAAAGTGGAAAATGTCAAACCTTAAATTAGGACATAATTATAAATAACATTTCTTTGGACAGTCAGGTATACTGTGTTAATGTTCTAACAGGCTTTCATTGATAAATTGTTTCATTTTTATAATTAATTATTAAGAAATAGGAGGATGAGAAGAGTTTCCCAGTATACTGATAATCAAAACAAATTGTGTAATGAACTGTCAAGGAGACTTATAGCACATGTCTGGAGTCTAAAAGATTATGCCTTGGGCTTAGACAAGTCAATATAGAATCACCTAGAAAGCAGAATGCTTATAAAAGTAGAGCCCTGATAAGAGGGGAAAGCATTCTAAAATCATTGTTCAATTTAGAAGCAGCAAACATAGTTTTTCTCCCTGTTTTAAACATTGTTTGAACTTCCATCACTTCCACTAACCTTATCCATATGGACCACTGCATTTTCAACAGAGGCTCTACAGTTTGAACTAGTTTGAAACAAACTTTTAATTTTTCCTTTTGATGGGATGATTCGTTATTCATATCCAGAATTCAAGAGGGATTTTTATTCCTGTTCAATCTCATAACCAGCTTTGGTTTGAAAAAGAAAATCTATATTGACCATAAACTCAGATTGCTGTGTTCATATCTCTTTAACGTCCACAGAAACTTGCTCGGCTGTCTTCTCTTGCCATGCACATCACTGCATTTGTAAAGATGCATCCAGAATCCTGTATCTAAAAAACATTTATTAACTAGTTACTGTGTACAGGGCATGGTGATGGGCACAGGGATGCAGAATTGCATTAATCAATATCTCTGCTCTGAGGGAGATCACAGCTTAATGAGGATGCTTTGAAACAAATATTAGAGCTCATTGAAGGCACAGTGGATATGAAAGATTGATGTACTTTAAGAATGCAAGAATAGAATGACTAACCCTCTAAGGAGGGCCAAGTAGTGATTCACAGAGAGGTTGCTCTTCATCGAGAGCTCAAAGTGTGAATGGGATACCAAGATCGTAACAATGAAAAAAAGTCGTTAGTAGTAAATGAGGGCTCTCTGTATGTCAGAAATTAGAGGTGGGGACCAGATTGTGAAGGGCTTATATGCCAGGTATTTGTAGTTATTACTACTACTGTGTGTATGTGCATTGATGAAGAAAAGATATATATCTTTTTTTTTTTGGTATCTTATGGGATTTCTGAAGGGAACTGTGGTGGCAACAGTCTGAAGGGTGGATCTTACAGGGAAGAGAGTAGAGAGTGTTGGTTGAAAATCAGTTAAGTGGAGCTATTGAAATTGTACAGGTGGGAGGATATTGATGAGGACTCAAATTAAAACAGTAAACGTAAGTCTGGGCTATTATGGAATACGAGATCTGACTAATAAAATGCATATTATGATCAAACCTCCACAGCCAAGAGTAAATTTTGTGATACACTAAGTAAACAAAGTAATAAACATGAAAACATTACCATTTAACATGAAAAGAAAATTAAACTTGTCTCAAAAGCACTAGCCATTACAGCTGTGGCCAAATGCTTACACAAGGCAGAATATAAATGTGGAAACCATTCAGTTTTCATAGTCAAAGAAAACTATTATCCTCAAAGCAGTAACTTCAGGGAGAAATAAGCATGACGTTAAAGAAGATTTTCTTTGAATAACTTCCTTCCCAAGAGTGAATATCCTTGGGTTTTTGAAAGGTATCAGGCAAAAGTGTTCATAAAGTGTAAAGGGACAGTGGAAACTGAATTGCCTCAGGCTGTGAAAACAGAAGCCCTAGTTTAGAGTCAGAGACTTGTATCAACTATTAAACTTTACATTTTGGAAACATAACCATTTTCTGACTCTCTGTTTTTTTTAACCCAGCATAGACATGGTGACATTTTGCATATTCTGTCTATTTTCTGCTGGAGAAATGTTATGTCAGTCTGTTGGTCACATCCAGAGAGAAGTAGCAACTTTATAAAATATGTAGTCATCAGCTCACCTAATTGAGGTAAATTGTACTGTTTCTTCAATACCAGAGAGAAAAGTATCCATTGATTCTATCCAAGCCGTAGAATTCTTTTAAATCAGGCAAGTCTTCAAGCTGATTGACTGTACATAATACTAGAGAAGCAGGATGTTATAATCAGCAATACAAAGATAAATTTTTTTTTTTTTTTTTTTTGGGGGGTACGCGGGCCTCTCACTGTTGTGGTGTCTCCCGTTGCGGTGCACAGGCTCCGGACGCGCAGGCTCAGCGGCCGTGGCTCACGGGCCCAGCCGCTCCGTGGCATGTGGGATCTTCCCGGACCGGGGCACGAGCCCGTGTCCCCTGCATGGGCAGGCAGGCTCTCAACCACTGCACCACCAGGGAAGCCCCAAAGATAAATTTTGATTCAATTCCTATCGCTAACACTCAAATAAAACTGCACTCATCATTATATCCTTGGATCTAGCATAGTGCCTGGCACATAGTAGGAACTCATATATTTCTGTTGCATGAATAAATGAATATTTTTTCTAGATTTGATCCATCTAAATCACGATATCGTAATCTATTGTGAGAATTGACTGATTATACAGAAATGTATCTCAAATGAGATAAGGCCTAGTATATAGTCAAATGGCTTCAGCATTTCAACCTAACGTTTTTGAGACAAGATGAAATTTTTTATGGGAGTTAAAAGAAATAGAGCAAATGAAGAGCAACACTTCTGTTTTTGAAAAGAGGATAGAGAATCAAAAATAATCCTGCTCCGGGCTTCCCTGATGGAGCAGTGGTTGAGAGTCCGCCTGCCGATGCAGGGGGCACGGGTTCGTGCCCCGGTCCAGGAAGATCCCACATGCCGCGGAGTGGCTGGGCCCGTGAGCCATGGCCGCTGAGCCTGCATGTCCAGCTCCTGTGCTCCGCAAAGGGAAAGGCCACAACAGTGAGAGGCCCGCGTGCCACAAAATAAATAAATAAAATAAATAAATAAAGCAATTTGAAAGCTAATGATAGAACAATATTTATCATAAATCAATCATATTATTTTTAAACTGGCTCATGTTTTCAGATTTTCTCCTTCACAGATCGTAGTCTCAAGTCCAGAGCCTCATTTTTCCTCTCTCATTAGTTTCTTTAGTCTTATAGTTCAGTGCCAACGTGAAAACAGTCTTAGTGTTTAAATAAACTTTCAACAAGGTGAGTCAATTTGCAATGAGAAATACAGCCATGGTTTCATTCACCATTAGTTAGGATAAATAGCTGACCTCTTACCAATTTACCTTCATAGATAAACAATTTTATAGCTTTATTGTAGTATACTTGACACACAATAAAATGCCTCTATTTAAAGTGTACAGTTTGGATAAGTTTTAACATATGTATTCATCTGTGAACCATGCACATTAAAATAATGAATATACCCATCATCCCCCAAAATTCCTTTGTGCTCTCTTATAATCTTACTTCCTCCCAAACTGTGGTTATCAGGCAAACACTGATCTGCCTTCTCTCACTATAAAGTAGTTGCATTTTCTAGAATTTTATGTGAATCAGAATATGCAGTATGCACTGCATTTTTCCATAGCTACTTTTGCTCATCATCATTCTGAGCTCTTCTATGTTGCTGTGTATAGAAGAGTCTGGTACTTTTTATTTTTGAGTAGTAGTCCATTGTGTAGGCATACTATAATGTGCAAAATTTTTGTTAGTTATCTCTGGGCATTTCATTTTTCATTCTTTCTTTAATTATATTGTTTTGTAGTTTCAATTCTGATTGTTCATTGCTAGCACAGAGAAATAAAATTGACTTTTGTATATCAATCTTGTATCCTGAAACCTTTCTAAACTCACTTCCTAGATCTAGCTTTCTTCTGTATTCTTTAGGTTTTTTTTTTTATGTAGATGATCATATTGTCTGCACATAAAGACAGTTTTACGTGTTCCTTTTCAATCTGTGTGTCTTCTACTTTCTTTTGCCTTATTATTTTGTCTGGGACACTAGTACAATGTTTAGTATAAGTAGTGAGAACAGACATCCTTCGTTTGTTTTTGACCTTAGAGTGTAAACATTTGTCTTTCTTTGTTAAGTATGCTGTTAAGTAAAGTTTTTTTCATAGATTCCTTTTTGAGTTTGAGTTTCTTTGTTTATATTTTGCTGAGAGTTTTTATCATGAATGGATTTTGAATTTTTGTTATATTTTAATGCATCTTTTGAGACAGTCATATTTCTTTTTTCTTTTTTTTTCTGTTAACATGATGAATTATATTGGTAGATTTTTGCATGCCAATCCTATCTTAAATTCCATAAACCATAAACCCACCAGGTCATGTTTTATTATCTTTTTCATATTTTTTGTACTGTTATAGCATTCTTAAATGATATTGTTAATTTTATGTCTATTCTCATGAGGGATGTAGGTCTGTAATTTACTTTTCTTGTATCATAGAGAAGCTAATTTCTTACCTACTTAACACCATAGATGATCTTTTATTATGTGCTCTTCTGTCACAGCTTTTATTCTCTTTTTCTACACTTTTACATATTTACTCTCACATTTCTTTCCTGGAGCTCTTGTTTTCATAGCATTTTAACTGTTATTTTCAACATTCTCTGGACTCAAAAGTCATCCTATTTCCTATGGACTCATGCCACTAAAGTCTCAGCCATGATAATGCATAATAAGGTGTCCAAACTTTTATTATTATTCTGCTATAACAGCTATTCTCAACCCTACTAGAACTGATGCACTTTCTTTTTTTTTTTAACATCTTTATTGGAGTATAATTGCTTTACAATGGTGTGTTAGTTTCTGCTTTATAACAAAGTGAATCAGCTATACATATACCTATATCCCCATATCTCCTCCCTCTTGCGTCTCCCTCCCACCCTCCCTATCCCACCCCTCTAGGTGGTCACAAAGCACCCAGCAGATCTCCCTGTGCTATGCGGCTGCTTCCCACTAGCTGTCTGTTTTACAGTTGGTAGTGTATATATAAGTCCGTGCCACTCTCTCACTTCGTCCCAGCTTACCCTTCCCCCTCCCCGTGTCCTCAAGTCCATTCTCTACATCTGCATCTTTATTCCTGTCCTGCCCCTAGGTTCTTCATAACGATTTTTTTTTTTAGATTGCATTTTATTTTTTAGCATGTATTTTATAATTCTCTTTTCACTATCTGGAAATGAAACATAAAATTACTACATGAATAGAATTCTACAATGATAACATAAAGGAGAAATAAAGGGTGAGAAATTTATAATAAAATAATTACATTGATTTTATTTTATTACTATTTGGGCTATGCTAGTATGACAACCTAATAAAATAATAAGATGCCTACATCTATGCGTAGAATGTCTTTAATAAATACAGATTTATTTTATTGCAATTCAAACATCATGAGCGGATTCCCATGTAGGTAATGTGATTATGTCTAATAGAAAAAATATTGGTTCAAAGAAAGCTTTCCTAAGTTTAATCTTTCCTTGATTTAGATAGAGATTACCTTGTGGAGACTCAGTGTGCAAAAGTTCTTTATGCTTATATGCCAAAGAGTGTTAAGGTTTAGGCTCAAGTAACTATATATATTTTCTTCCTCTTGATGCCAGGCCAGACGTTCAAAACCATACAGGATGTGACAGCCTTCTTTGTAGTGCAGGACTGTCCTACACATTGCAAGACGCCCTGGCTCTCCCTACTAAAGTTCCTGTATTGCCCTAAATCATTATGACAAAACAAAAACAAAAACAAAAACACACTGCCACCCAGATTTTCAGAATCCTCTGTAGGAGGATGTACTGCTTCTGTGGATAGTCACCAGAATAAAGTTTAAAGAATAATTACATTTGAACCTACACTACTGAATTATCCCATTTAATTGTTCCTTCAAAGCTCACAATTAACACAGTAAGTTAGAAAAGTATTTCTAGATGTAAGATAGTTGGCTATATATTGTTATCCACTATTTTTAGATAAGAATTTTTTTTCTACCTTCATATTAATCCCATAACTGTAAGTGAATTGGCCTCTTTGGGGATCCTGATGAATTTTTATACATTTAAAGAAAAGTACACATTTTCGATACTTAATGTTAAAACAGCTCTGTGTCTCATGTGAAGTAATACAAAATTGCTCCACTGCCATTTGTTTTTATTTGAGAATCAGAGACTAGATCTTAAAAATAGCACAAGAATACTTGGTTTCTTCCCTATAATTAGTATACAACAATGTTGTAAGTGCATATTTTTAAAATATATTTTAAAAACCAAGCTTTTTTAATATGGTGAGCCCTCTTCAGAAATGTCTTGTTTAAGGTAAGATTTTTATTTATTTAGAAGTATTTTGTACTTACAAAACTGGTCCCACATGCAAACTAAAATCATAATGGTAATGACATATCATTTCGCTTCCCCCCTTAATGGCAGTATGACTTTTCTTGGCTCTCTTTTGGATCTTTTTATTTTATTTCTGGGTTGAAAAAGAATTAAGTTTCTAATGATGAATGGTCTAGGCATTTGTTAGAGATTGACAATAGATTTTAAGACAAAATTAACATTAAAGATTGAAATACTGTACACAGCTACTGAATTATGTAATATTCTGACATAAAAATATATTTTGACATATTTTTAACTAAAATGTGAAGGCTTATAACAAAATAGACATATAAATAATTTTGAGATATGTTACAGTTGAGCTTAAAGTATGGTAATAGATTTTCAATGTATCCTAAATGCCTAAATCTTCTAAGAGCTAGATTTTGCAGGGAGGTCTACTATGTAGGAAATATGATAACTTAATATATGTTGTGTATGATTTTCAAAGTGAAATTCTAAGGGAAACCTAATAAACTGCAAATATAATAGAGTATGCTGGGAAAATACAATTAAGAAAACTGTGGTAGTCAAATATGCAAATTATGTCCATCTGTTGAACAAACCCTTGGGATAACATGGAATTGATGGAGAGAAGTGAATGATTATTTTCCAGGCATTCCTGTCAGAAGCCATACATTTTAAGTCTAGCTGTGAAGATAGGGACCCCTTCTAAAAATTCTTAGTAAGTCAGAATCTTTCCCAGGTCTGAATGACTTAGCAAGCCCAAAAGATATACCAAGAACTAGAATACAGTCGGGCTGATTTGTTACATTAAACCTGCATCCAACTCGAGCCAATTCAACCTCTCAAATGGCCTTGGCAATGACTTAGTTTCCTGGAATTCTTTGTAGAGTGCAGACATATCTATCTCCTAGGTAGAGGTGAGGACATAAAATGGGTTGCAGAAAGAAACCTCGGAGTTTTGAAAATGCTCTGTTTTAAAAATGACTTCCAAGGCACTATTGGTGGTAAGAAAGTTTTCGTGATCGTTTAGTAGAAACTCACATTTAATTACAACACTCCTTTTCCAGTTAGGTAGACTATTTGCTGCAGCCATTATGCTTGAGAACAAATATAGACTCGGAGACACTGGAATGCACTAGAATAATAAACATACTAGAATAATATCAAAGATATATGTCAGTCTACTAACATGAGTTTTAATCTACTTATCTTTTAAGTGGCCTTGCTGTGGGTCATTTTCATATTAAATTTTCAAGAGCAGTAACTCATTAATTACTTAGGTATGCATATATTGTTGGAAAGCATTTATTTTTATATAATCTACAAAGTGAAGTCACCTGTGGATATGAGAGTTTAATGACAATTTATTTTTCTCCCATGTAAGACATGTTATGAAACTAAGAGCTCATGAATGTTGGCTTTCAGACCAGCTGGTGTTTGCCTCATTTGGCAGTTCTGTATTGTGCCTGCATTTGTTTTCCTGCAGGAATCCAGAAATAGGCTTAAGTGATATCACCAAGTGTCTTCTAATTTTAGTTTTCTCCACATGTACTGCTTAATGGTCAAATGGGTTTCCATAACCACCCATTTTGCAATGAGCAGCAAGCTGTACTCATTAATGCACTGAATCTTTCTGCTGTGCAACATGGGGATTTTTGTTAGGAAATGGAGTCCAGTGATGATTGTTTATAAGTAGTCCTAGTACATTTTGGCTCACCCAAATTAGTTCACGCAGGACTTCTTGTTGCCTTGTACACTGCATTATTAAAGTAAGGTCATGGAAATTTAGAGGCTTTTTAAAAGAAAAATGCAATCTAGTGAAGTAAAATGCTTAATAATAATCTACAATTAAATCAATGATCACACATATTTAAACTGTTTCCCATTGAAGTAACACATGTTCATTGTTAAATAAGAAAACAAGAGAGAGAAACCAAGGGATAGATAGAAAATTAAAGTCACTGATAATATAAAAGACATATTTAAAATAGTTTAATTATTAATTTAAATGTTTCTATACTTATATATATACCCACATGTCTATATCTATATACACACATAATAATGTATGTTGCCTTAAAATAGTTTTAATGAACTAACTCAACTATTATAATCTTGTTTTCACAAATTAGAAAAACACAGTAAAGGTCCTATATAATGAAACTTTCTGACTTTCAATAGTAAGTTATTGATCTTCCAAACTAAGAAATCTGTTGTGATAATTAAAATGTATTTCAGTTTGACTCTTATTATTGCTGTGATATAAACATTAGTATTCACTCCTTTCTCCACTCAACCACATCTTGATCCAAGAAATAAAAGGTTTTGATCTTAAACAATAGTTAAGCACATATTAAAACATTTATCAAAATATTCAGAAGGACTATCATTTAACAGCAAATACAGGTTTGAAATACAGTGGTGCATTTCCAGCAGTTTGCATGTCTTCACTTAAATTTCTCGAGTGTATTAAATATTAATTTTTCCTGCTTATATTTTTTTCTTAAATTTTTAGCAAGTTTGATAATTTCATAAACTGATTTTAGGTGTACATATAAACAATCCCTGCCTTCTAAGGACTTAATTCTCGAGATCGATGAACTAAAAATATATGTCACTTATAATCTGGAAGGTGGGAGAAGATATATATGTCAAGAAAAAGAAATCAAACTTGTACGTTTTGGGACCAGCAAATGCTATCAGATTATTCTTACAATATGTTCTTGATATCCCTAAATGTGCTCTTTATAGATTCTTTTAAAAAATGGTTGTGTAAGATAATTATTCTAAGATTGAGGGGGATCTTCATGTATTTTAGAGTTAATACCTGTTCTTAATGGAAACATGTACTGTCTTTAACAAAGACATGCAGAGCCAGATGTTAGCATTTAGAAGTTACCATTTGGTACTTTACTAGCAAGACACATCCCACTGCAGAGATTCAGTGAAGATTCCTAGCAAGGGAAAACCTGCAGCTCTACGTGCAGTCTTTTTCCTCAAGGGAGTTACTCTTGCTTAGGTCTTTTAAAATAATGGTGCATACTTTCATTCAGCTTCTCTTAATTAGTATGATTATTACTATCAAATAATTCAGCACCATATTTACTTTTGATTTCATCCATTCTTGTATATATAAATATTGAGAACCTTCTGTGTCTCAGAGCTACACTGGAGTATAGTACTTAGCAAGATAGAAAAGACCATTATGCTACAGTGATTTTGCTTTTTTGTCCTGGGCTAACCTCTAGGTTTCAAATATTTGGTGCAAGTGGAAGCTGAGGGAACCTTATGTTAAAGGGTGCTAGGTGGGACACCTCAGTTATATTTGCCCATTTGATGCTGGTTTTACCTTATAGGTCCAGTCTACTTCATCAGCCTTAATTAACACACATGTACCAAGAATTATAATAATGTGTACCATCTTTATTGCTTAGTCTAGACTAGTGCTTCTCTAAGTGAAGTCCGTGCAGCATCAACATCAACTGGGGATTTGCAAAAAATTCAAAATTTTGAGGCCCCATTATAGACCTATTGAATCAGAAACCTGGAGGTGGGGCCTCGTAATCTGGGTGTTAACAGTCTTCCAAGACAAATGATTCTCATGAATGCTAAATTTTGATAACCACTAGTCTATACTAACTACTAACATTGTCTTGACTACAGTGTATAATGAATGCTAATATCACAGTGGATATTTTATAATTCTCCAATCAATTGAGTCTTGAAGCTCTAGAACACTTTCATTCCAATGAAGAAATTATGTTGCTGTCTACATTATTTTTGCTGCACTGGTAATGATTGCATCAACAAGATCATGTGATATTAACCAGTACCTCTCACTCCTTAGGTACAGAGAAAGTGTTAAGTTCACTCCCATCAAGCTTAGCTTAAATAATCTAAAAATTGTAAGTGGCAAAACTCTTGCTATATTCACTGACATTAATAGGTAACCTTTAAGTACAAAATGACAACGTAAAAATAGATCATATTTTAATTAAATATTTTAATGCCTGATATAAGCATTGAGCTTCATTCTGTGGAAGATAAGTGGTTAGATTAATTTAATAATTCAATAATTAAGTCCCTGCGATAAGCAGGTCTATATGCAAGAGCCTGGAAAGTTGAGTGTACGGCATCATTAGTGTCCTCAAGAATTTTGAGTATAGTAACAGATACGAAATACACAAACAAAGTTCTATAATGTGGGGCAGGATATGATAAATTTCATAAGGGAATTATATAAATTATGCTAATTCAAAGGCAGAAGAAATGTCTAATCAGGACCTTCTGAGATGCTTTATGGTGAAGGAGCCATTTGAACTAAGATCATTAAGCCTAAAGACTGAATTATATTTTCAGAGGAATAACAGAGTGGAGAAGGGTTTTCAGGAAGAGGAAAGGGCATAAGCAAAGGAAGAGAGAGAAGAAAGCCTAGCATCTTGTGTTTGGGGAGTATCAAGGAATGAGGCTCATTTCAAATAGAAATATATGCCTTAAAACATTTGGATATATGCCTCAACACTTGTCTTGAGGCCTTAGATAGCATACTAAGGAGTACAGTAGAAATGTATGTACTCTTGAGAGTTTTGAGAGGGAAAGCAAGTAAGACAATTAAATGTGTAAATACACTCACACAAACATCCATTCTTATATAGAATGGATTGGAAGAGAAGAAAGTTTGAGGTAGGTAAGATTCTTAGAAATTGTGTTTAATCCTGGTCTAAGGAAGAAGAAATTAAACGCTGAGCAAGAGAAGGAAGGGGCCTGGGTAAGGGGACATGGAGGACAGCATGCCTGAAAGTCACTTAGGTAGCCTTCAAGTTAAGGCAGATATTCAGAGCATCAAAAAATAATGAAGGAAGAGTGTTTCTATTAAGTGATAGAAGGATAATGTTCAGGGTAGGAGAGATGATGAATTTATTTGGAGACATACTGATGTGACTTTGTTAGAGGGACTAGCAAGTCTGGTGCAGCTGACAAAGTGTAACTGAACTTGGGAGAATGGTTAAAGCTAAAGGACATACGGGAACCACTTCCTTGGTGTACATTAATGCTGTGTGTTCAAAAATGGAATGTCTTTCCAGGTCGGCTTTTAGTAATTAACCTATTCCTATATTCAACAACTATTTATTAAGTTCCCACTATATGCCGGATACTATTCTAGTCACTGCTGTTACAGCAGTGAAGAGAACATTACATCCTGCCTTCATGGTGCTTACATTCTAGATGGTTATTTATGAATAAAGGGAAATTTGAAGAATGCATATAGGTCTTATTTCAGTTAAAGGTAACACATTTGATTTGTCCCTGAGACCTTTTTCTAGTACCACCCATTTTATCACCCATGATATTGCCAATATCACCCATGAGATATTGATTCAAATTGTGCTCTTCCTTAATTTTAAGGATTTAAAAATAGCCCATGTATTAGGTTTTCTACCACACTGATTCCCAGACTGAATTATGATATCATCTGAAAAGTTATCATAAGGTTTCCCAATGTTCTTTCACACTTATGACAGAACTAATAATGTCTATACTGAACTGTAGATTTTTACGGATAGCAAAATTCTTTTTGGCAAGTGAAATATAATAAGAAAAAAATCTGTCCATTTCTTGGTAAACTATTGCTCATAACTTGGCTTTCTTGAACAAAAATGTTCATATTTTATTTAATTTGATTTTTTTTTTAAAGAAGTGAAACCAAAAAGGAAAAGAGACAGAGATTTCAAGCTGTTGGGCTTTGAAATTTTGGCAGAGAATTATTTTCTCTGAAGAAAATCATTGGCTGAGAATTCAAAACATCCTCCTCTTTAGCCCTATTCAGACACCCATAATGCTGCCTCAGAGGACACAAAACAGTGAAGGACCCATCTTATCCTACTGGGAAAATCATTTGAAATGTTGGCATGCAAGCAGAGAGAATTCTGTTGACCACTGTGTATATCCAAACCACTCACTTTCATTCCTAGACCTCAATCACTATCATTTCTATGAAACCAACAGAATTCTCAGCATTGATATGCAAATGAAGGCACAGACAGTAGCCACACTATTCATTTTCCATGTGCTTTGCGAGCCAGAATTCTGAAAAGCTTCCAACAATTTAATACACAACACCTTCAATGAATTTGACTAAAAACAGTCAACCAGCTTCACATACACTAGAGTAGTCTGTAGAGACCTTGACATATTTCTGAGGACTGTTTTGTTTTAAGTTTGTTAAATGTCACTGAGGATTTTTTTTTTTTTAATGGATAAAATGATAGTGAGGCAGAATGGAATGTTTAAAGTCTTTGTTTCCATTTATGCTCTTTCGAATAACATAAAACGTATGGCATAGCTGACATTTGAGCTGTAAGATCAAATGGAAAAGGTTGGCCCTGTTCTGTGTGAACTGAATTTCTTTCTTAACAGAGCAATTAAATTGTCTCTCCAATACAGACTTCTCTCATTGCCTATTGTCCTGTTGTACTCTTCTGAAAGTAATGGAAATTGAAATGGGATACAGATTATGATAATGAAACTAAAAAGGAGGGGAAACAGAAGGAATTTATTCCTTTTTTTTTCTATTTTCCTTTTCCTAATTCTTAAGGTAATTACAAGACACTGGAGATGTGAACATCTTTATTAACTCTGCAAAACGCCATCTGCTGGAAGCATATTTTGCAAACCTTCAGGGCTTGAATGTGAGACAGATTTAGTAAAAGTGATGCTTTGTTGTACTGTTTTACTCAAGTGCCAGACTTTTTCTTTGGTGGCCCAGGAGCTCTGTTTCTAAGAAACTAAAAGGGAAATGGGAGACATCCAGAAAGAGATTTGATTTCATCCAGCCCCCACTGTCATATTCTCTTTTTGCTAATGCTCTAGAGCAGAGTATTATTTCTGGATTAGTGGATCCTTCCAGATACCTCATTAAGAACATTTCTTCTAATGATTTGCAAATCAGAACAAAATAAATAACTATGAATTGCTAACCAAAGATGACTCATTCAACAAGAATTTATTAAGCACTTCTGTATGTCAGGCAATTTGCCTAAAGGCTGAGGCTACAAAGAGGAAAATAGGCACACATGCATAAATGTACACATCTGCATGCGCTCCCATCCACACGCACACACCAATTCTGCTCTCCAAGAAGAACTCACTACTAGCTTAATAGAGAGTATATAATTCTCTAACTGTACAAGAGTGATATGTATAAGAGTGATAATACTTGAACTGTACAAGAGTGATAACAGGATTCCTTTTATATACTTAGCTTGATTTTTTAAGTAATTGGATTTTGCTTTTTCTACCTTACTCATCCTCCGTTTATTCAATGATTACCCCTTCCTATGAACTCTTCCATTTTTTTCTTTCTTCACTGAGTGTTTGTTCCTTCACAGGCTCTCTCTAGTCTACTTGCTATTAATCTTGCTTCCTTTCCTGTTTTCTTTTCCTTTATCCCTTCTTACCTCAACTTTATATTTTTTCCTTTCTCATCTTATGTGAGACCATTCATTTGTAAGTCACACTTGTAGGAAATCCAAAATTCAGTTTAGAGTCAACTACTCTTTTGGTTTGTAATTTCTCTTCATCAGGGACTCTGGAACTTACCAGATTTAGCTTTTGAAGCTTCTCTGTCTCAGGTAGTGTCCTGTGTCTTCCATGGGCATCGTGTAAGGTACATGACCAGCAGCCCTGATGCCTCCTCATAATCAGCCTGGGGAATCAAGGGCACCTCCAGCAGATAAGATCTCTTGATGATCTACCAAGATTTATGATAGCCTAGAGTTATTATCATAAATATGTAAAGTAAGCTTTAATACTAGAATCACTCCAGACTACACAGTCCTTTCCACACTGACTCAAATAAGTAACAATGATAGAAAACTGAAAGTGTCTGTTACATTTTGATATACATATTGAATATTAGTTTTATATCATATTCTTAAACAAAACGAAACAAAACAAAAACTAAGATGAACCTTTAAAGAACAACCAAAACAATTAATTTTGATTTCAAAAATGAAAATAATCTGGCTTAACTCAATGTTTAGGACATACCAGTAATGTAGAAAAGTTTAAACCTCAAGCCCCAAGGAACTACATATCTCTCTCAGATCCCAATGCTTCATGAAGGTTTAGATGAGTAGAACCATGTTACCGTCAGGAAGAGCCAAGATCAGAGAGTTCTCAAAGTTACACATCATATTAGTTTGCTGGGTCTGCCATAACCAAATATCACAAACTGAGTGTTATAAACAATAGGAAATTTTTTGTCACATAATTCTGGAAGACAGAAGTCTGAGATCAAGGTGTTGGCAGGACTGCTTCCTTCTCAGTACTGTGAGGGAGAATCTGCTCCATTCTTACCTCCTAGCTCTGGTGGTTTTCTAGCATCTTTCACGTTCCTTGGCATTACCTTGATTTCCGCCTTCATCTTCACGTGGGGTCCTCTCTGTGTGCCTACCTATGTCCATATTTCCCTTTTTAAAATATCAGTCATATTGGATGATTTCAACTTAACTAATTACGTCCACAGCAATTCAATTTCAAATAAGGTCACACATCCTGAGGTACTAGTGGTTAGGACTTCACCATATGAATTTTGGAGGACATAATTCAAACCATGACACACATAGATCTGCCTACAATCATTAGAAAATCCATCATGGTAGGCTTGAGTAACACTGAAGACTTAATCCCTTAGTGGAGAGTGAAGGAAGCTAAGGGCTTATATCTGTAGCTGAAAACACTGACTATTCTCACCTGGAAAGTACGATTCATCAGGTCTTTGACTAATGCTTCAGTTTGTAAATGAAAGGTATTAGTATCAAGAGCATAATTTGAGAAATAAAATGCATTATTCAGGTACAAAATGGGTCATGAGCCACGGGCAAACTCAAAATGTATATCAGTAAATTAATTAGACAATATTAAAGCTTGTGGAGTGCAATTAGGAATTATCTTTGTTTTTTCTGATATCACAATCATTGCTGGAAACTGGTTAGTAGTGATCTCATGTATCTGCAAAATATCAAGCTTTGTTCTTAGTCCTGAAATATCAACTACTGAGGAACTCTTAAGAAACAATGTCTCTGTTAGTGTTCACATTCCCAGTTAGTCCCTCTTTTGTAATTACAATTTGAAAGTACTCTGTTGAAAATATAAAGTTCATTTGAATGTAAAAATATGTATATTTGAGGTTAAGTTTGATATATAATATAATATACACATCTGTGTAATATATGTATATTATGTATGTATATATATACATATAGTTCACTATGTGTTTATAGAAAATATATCTATTATATCTCTTTATATATAACATATTTATACATACAATATATAAAATTTATAATGTATAACATATGAATATATATGATACATAATATATAAAATATATAATATAGTTATATTTATATTATAATTTTATGAAAGTACATAATTTGTATAGAGATAATATATATTCTCTTTAGATTTATTTGCTTTTAATTTTTTAAAAAAAATTGTATAGAGATAATACATATTCTCTTTAGTTTCATTTGCTTTTAATTGTTAAAAAATTGCCCCCTTTTTGTCAAAAAGAAAACAGAATTGATTACATGGCAGATGAGAAATTCTACCTTTACTAAAATTGTGAAGAGTAGGTATGGAATGGCAAATATTTACTGTGCTCTGGGAGTAGCTCTGATAGATTTTCTTACATTGAAAAAGTCACTTTCTACCAAACATGGTTAGCTTCATGGTTAGAGCTAATTACAGTTGTTGAAATTCTAGTATGTATTAGACATATTAATAAGCACAGATGATACAGAAACTAGGAAGCAAACAAAGAACACAGATTCATCTTTTTCCAGAAATTGTTGAGAGCTAAGAGGAGGAGAGAGGTTGAAGATCATTTAACACCGCAATGCTAAATGAAGGCTGTGTAAAGGACTCCCAGGAAGCACTGGGAAGTGGCACCTTACATAGTCTGCATGTGGAGAAAGGTGGTTAGCCAATGTAAATACGAGAAAGTGATATTTGAGCCAAGTCTCATATAGCTTTACCACTGAGAGATTGCATAGGAAAGTTAAAAGTTTATTGGGTAAACGTATTTTTTAAATCGTAAGATTAAAATAATTTTCATATAAATGTGAAATCGAACATAGAAATTATTTAAATTATTTCTGTCATGCTCTTCTGAGGAATATTTGACCGTTGATTTGTGTATTTATTTAATGCCTTTCAACCTGTTTTTAATCCAACATCATTTTTGAGCTTTCTTTATTTCAGTGGCTTTGTAGAAGCTGTACTTCTCTACTTATCATACTATTTTCTGTGGAGTGCTTCTAGACATGTGATTTCACTTCTTTTTGAATCATACTAGACCAGAGATGATGATAATAGTAAACTAAGTCTGAATAAGTGATTTCCACATGAAAACATATATGCAGGTATGATGGAAAATCTTTTTGACAAGTTAAAATATTAGCTTCCACTTTATTACTTTTCCTGTGAACTTCATATGGTAGTCAACATTGAGCTTAATAGCTTGAGAAAAAATACATATATTTATATAGATTTATCATTGCCTATTTGCTGATAGAAGAGAGTTCTGTTAGGTAGGCCAAAGATATTTATATTTTATCAGTCTTCCAAAATAAACTCTGTATTCTTTATATCTATTTCTTTTCCTAACTCCTTTATATTTACTCCAAAAAGATGAAATATAAGGAGTATACTGTAAAATATCTTCATTAATTTTAGGAGTGGTAAATATATAGGAGCAATTAGACATAGTGGAAAAAACTAAAATTAGTACTGATTCCACCCTTGTTCATACACAACCACACACACACACACACACACACACACACACGTGCACACACACACGCGCGCATTTTATCTCATGCTGACAAACAGGACTTTGGGCACTTTTTCCATCTGCACAATGGAAACTGGGCTGACTACATGGGCATGTGAAGAGTGTAGTCACACAAGGTCCTGTGCTTAGCATTTAGGATTTAATGATTTGTGGTTGTGATCTTGATATTCATAATAATTTATCTTTGAATTTGTTTAGTAAGTGAAGTCTTAAGGGAAGCAAAGCATTCTCTGGGTGCCTAGAGCCTCACCCAGGCACTGTTCCACCTCCCACTTCATGTCTCCCTGGGATCTGCATGGCTTTTCATCTGCTTCCTCTCGACTCACCTTTTCCTTCTATGCACCCTGCTATATGACTGCTGCCACCCTCCACCGGGGGTGACCGTTGCAGGGAGGTCCCTGTTCCACTACTGCCCTCTTTTCTCATTGGGGATCTAGGTACAGATGCGGGGTGGGAGGGGATAGAACATGTGCTACATGGAGCAGGTAGAGCGGTGGCCGTACCACACCTAGGCTGGCAGCAACACTCCACAATCAGCAGATGCTTTAACAGGGACCTCTCTCCCACCCTCATCCAGGTAGTGAATGATTCCAGTGAGTTGGTTGCAATCCACTTGAGTCATCAGTCCACTATGGATTGGAGTGGCAAGCCAGTGGGAAGGGGACATTGACTTTCCCACCCCAGCTGGGGCCCCATATCTTCATTTTGCACTAGAACCCACAAATTATATAGCAGACCCTGAATGGAAATGATGCAAAATTAAACTGTGGTAGGAATTGAGTAAGATACATGCACAGTACCTAGCATAATACCTGGCATAAAAGAGGTTCTCAGTGAATTTGTTCTTCCCAATGACTCATTCCTTTTCTTATTCGCTTTCATTAAATGCATTAGCCAGATCTGTGTTAAATAGGCATACAGCTCTTATTCCACTCTACCCAAACTTATTTCCAGGTGCTACCTAAATTGAAAACCATGAATACTAGCTTTTAAAAGGGACATTACATTATTTATTGGATTTAGTTAATACTTAGGAAATGTTCTTGCCAAAGAAGCGTTTATCCTCAGTATTAATGTGACAGTTAATGGATGGGATGGTGTTACTCTCAGACCATGTTTTTCACTGCTTTTAGACTCACATTTTAAATATCTTTTACAAAAGGGATAAGCAAAGAATTGAATCAAGTCTCAATGCAACCAGACTTTTACTTCTTTCCCTCTGGCCAGGCATACAACCCTGACACTTCCTTTTCAACACTCCTTGCCTCCCTCCCCCTCACAGCCCTGGCACCAGGATGGAACAACACCTTTTCACCTTTCTTGGTGCTTTTGCAAAATTTGGTGAATAGGAATGTAATGGAATTAAGTGCCCTTCCTTGTTTTTTTGGTTTTTTTCTTTTCATTTTTTCTTAAACTGCTTTATTGTCATTACAGAGTGCAAAATTACCAACTATTTTGTATAGTTCAGAAGTACACCTACTAGGAACTGAATGAAGTAATTTTACATTGTTTTTTTCCAACTCATGTCTCTTTTATGCCTCTTTTTGCCTCAGTGAGCCCTTTAGGCAAATCACTTGTGGTTTCTGTGCCTTGGGTTACTACAAAACAAATTAGAGGTATTGATACAGTTTTGGAAAGGATGATATGCCATAGTGAATAGGAAAAATATATTCTAAATCGTAAGATGTTTTCAAATGTACACTGGTATCGTTTCACTGCATTAAACTGGCTTGACAGCCAGGTTTATTGAAATGAAAAGACTGATAACAAATACATAGAACGCTAAGAAAACTTAGGTAAAGTTGGCCAAAAATATTGTTTGGTTTGTTTTTGTTTTACAAATATGTGGGGAATTTCTAGTAATGTTCTGTTTCACACAGATTAAGATTACTGCATTTTCATAATAAAAAAGGCTAATACAATAAAAAAGCATATTAGCCTTGTATTAGCAAATACCTTTATACAAGAGTAATCCTGTATGATACCTGAACTTTTCATAGCAGAATAAGTTGTCAAAAATGAGAGGAAAAGGTCTGAGTTAAAAATGACTTCATAAAATTATTTTCTCATCTACTTAACTCTCAAAATATTAAATATCAATAATAAGTGAAAAGTGGACAATTTTGCAGGCTGTGGTTTTATGCATTGTGATAATGGGTAATTTACACTTCTGTAACCTGAAAGTTTAGCAGGTATTTCTTTCCTCACAATTTTCTGTCTCTGCTATAAGTAATAAGTTTGGTCCATTAGAGAACGTTGTTGTTAGCATCTCTAATTGTGTTTATTATAAGATTTTTCCAAGTTTAATAATTATAAGAAGAACATTTATACATCAAGATAATACAAAGCATTTATGGTCTTACAGCTCAATATTTGCTTTCAAAATAACTTGTTTTATAATACTAATATACCAGGTGGGAAGTGAGAGGAAAATAACTGTATAGTGACCATGAATACTGGTCTAATAACTTAGTTGCTTTATAAATATTAGACAAATCTATTAAAAAGGACTATAGGTGTACTTAATGCTTCTTAAAAATACATCTACATAAACATACCAGAAGGGAACAATCCCTTAACTCTTATATAAAGCAATTGTATGCAGTATTAGTCTTAATGCATTCATAAAAATAAATATATACTTGTGGGCTCAAGGACCCTAAGGAATAGTGGATTATAAATAAATTTTTTATTACTATTTCAGAACTGTAGAGAACCTTTCAAACATTGTGTTCAATGTATTCATTTTTACTAACACTGAGAATGAAAACCAGGAGCTTAAAAAATTCCCTAGAGGAAAGGATAGTTCTAGAATACATGTTTTATAGATTTCTAGTCTTAATACTGTTTTCTACAATATAAAAATGATATTGAGTATACAGTACAATTCCTTTTCTTTGAATATTTGTGTTATTTATATTCACGGGTCATGCATATAGTATGGGTTTACTAGGAAGAAATAAATTATTCTACTTGAGTACAAGAAACAGAAGTAATGGAGACTAAAATCGAAGAGACAAGAAGCACAATGCAAATAAATATAGAATACTGATATGGCTAAGATTGCTTTAAAAGCAGTAAATATAGAAGTTTCAAATCTTACTATCAACTCTCTTAAAAGGAAAAATTATTATTAAAATTTCCAATAAGCTATATTATCAAAGTGATTTTTTTTCCATTAATTATTTTTTTTTATTGAAGTACAGTTGATTTACAATGTTATATTAGTTTCAGGTATACAGCAAAGTGATTCAGATGTATATATTTCAGATATATGTATTTCAGATTCTTTTCCATTATAGGTTATTACAAGATATTGAATATAGTTCCCTGTGATATATACAGTAGGTTGTTGTTGTTCATCTGTTTTATGTATAGTAGTGTGTATCTGTTAATACCAGACTCCTAATTTATCTCTCCCCAGCCCCTTTTCCCTTTAGTAACCATAAGATTGTTTTCTATCTCTGTGAGTCTGTTTCTGTTTTGTAAATAAGTTCATTTGTATCATAGTTTTAGATTCCACAAATAAGTGCTAGCATATGATATTTGTCTTTATCTGACTTACTTCATTTAGTATGATAATCTCTAGGTCCCTCCATGTTGCTGGCAATGTCATCATTTCATTCATTTTTATGGCTAAGTAATATTCCAGTGTGTGTGAGTGTGTACATACATATATATATATATATATACACACACACCTCATCTTCTTCATCCATTCCTCTGTCCGTGGACACTTAGGTTGCTTCCATGTCTTGGCTATTGGAAATAAGTGCTGCTGTGAACACTGGGGTGCATGTAAAAATGATGAAGTTTTAAATGTAAACTTTATCATCGATGCCTAAGTCCCAAATGTCTCTCAAATTTAAATGAATTAAAGCTTCCATAGAAATCATCTGACCATATATAGAAAAATCATCTTTAGAGAAAGACTGGAGTTGAAATTTTTCCCTGCAATAAGAATCAACTTAAATATGGCTTTCAATACAATTTCAATAAATCTTACGTCATACAATTTTGAATTAGTTTACCTTAAAAAATGAGGAGAATATGAGGTGATTTGTGTTATTATAACTTTTTGGGTCATCTTTTGGGGGTTTCCCCATTTATTAATTTTATTTCAACAAAATATAGTCAGTACAAAACATAAAATAGGACAAACTGCTAGGAGCCTATAATAAAAAGGACTGAATCCCTCAAGGGATTCACAGTTCACAATCACAATGGATAAGAACTGGATTCTAGAGTCATACATATGTGTGTGTGTGTGTGTGTGTATGTGTATATATATGTATATATATGTGTATATATGTGTGTATATTATGTATATGTATAAATGCATATGTGTGTATATATCAGGTATGTATATATATATATACATACATATATACATACATATATATGTATATATATATCAGATATATATATGTATGTACGTGGGCTGTGTTCAAGTTTGAGATTGGGACCTTAAGAGAAATGTAGTACCTCCCAACTGGAAGGAAGGATCGTTCAACGTGAAAGCTGCCTGAAATACAGGCTCTGTCAGTCCATTCTTGCATGCTGGAATGTCTTTTGAAGGAAAGTGGAATTTTCTTGAGAGAAATAGTGTGTTTCCACTTCCATTCCTGAGGCATCCCAGAGCCGCCTTTACATAAAAGGAAAACTACGCTAAGCACCAAGCTGAAGGCAAGGTCCCGGAATTGCATGTACAATGCCAGGCAGGCATGCAGCATTTCCCAGGAAGCCTTACTCAAAGCAGTGGCTAAACGCTAGTGTGCTTTTCAGGACTCCTGGGACTCCCGCATCCTCACCATGTCTCATGGAAACACAATGTGTACCGGATGTCACTTCTTAGGCGACCTACCAACATACAGGGACCTAGGCCCTTCGGATCATCGCTTGGAATGAAGAGTGAAAGGCAAAACACTGCTCTCTTTGTTGCACAGTTGGATTGCCAATCTTTCAAAAGTCCTCCCAAACACAGGTCTAGCAGGTCTTAGGTGGACTGCAAGTGGTCCCCACTGCTGAGCCCGAACTGCAATGAAAAAACCCTCCGCTTAGTGTTCATACTGGGAACATCAAGCTGCCCTCGCTCGCCAAGCAGTCAGTCGACTTTAGATGCAGCCTGACAAATGGACTTGTTGCCCCTGCAACACTGCCTAAGCTTTTGTAAGATAAAAGGACACTTTGGCCTCACCTAAGGAATTTTGTCGGTCACGCCATTCAGCCCAAGCAGAACTCCCTTTGTGCAAAGGTTTTATCAGGGAAGGTCCAGGGTGCTGCTTGAGTCTCTTTTCGTTGGTCAGAAACTACACGTACATGTGCTGTGTCAAGTCTGACATAGGGACCTAATGAGAAAAGCGTTATTTTCCCAACGGGAAAGCAGGACACTTGCGGCCTCAATTTTAAGGGAAAAACAATGTTGTTGCCCGTCATCTCTTCATAGTGGCAAAGCCGATTGAGGGAAAGGCAGGTTTCCTAGGTTAACAGATTGTTTCCTGTTCATTGCAGGAGGCCTCCAAGCAGCCCTCTTCACTTAACGGGAAAACCAGACCTGTCCCCCAGGCTCAAGTAATGTGCGGGTTTCCATCCACGAGTTGACGTGTACAAACGATTTCCATGAACCCTTAGGGAAAGTAGTGCATTAAGGCTAGTATGCTTTTCCTAGGACTCCCGCTGCCTCACCATGTCCCTTGGAAGAAAACACGGTGTACTCAATGACTCTTGTTGGCCGATTGAGCACCGTTCCGCTACCTAGGTACTCCGGATCATCTCTTTGAATGCAGTGTGAAAGGCAGCACACTTTTTTCTTCGTTGGATAGATAGATCGACAGATCTTTCAAATGTGCCCCAAACAGAGTTCTAGAAAGTCTTCAGTGTAATGCCAGTGGCTCTCAGGTCTGACCCTGAGCTGCAGTGAAACAACTCTGTGCTTAGTGTTCATTCTCGGTTTACATACCTGCGTCTCTCTCTGCCAAGCAGAACCTCGACTTTAGATGCAGCCTGGAAAATGAACAGTTTCCTCCTGAACCCTGCTGGTCTTTTGGCAGGTTCAAGGACACCTAGATCTACCTAGCACCTTTAATCGCTATGTCATTCGCACAGTGCAAATCTCCCTGCCTAAACAATTATTCTGAGAAGGTACCACAGTGCTTCTTGTGTCTCTTTTGGTTCTTGAGAAACTACACTTACGTGGGCTGGGTTCCACTTCGATACTGGAACCTTATGAGAAGCGTAGTAATTCCCTAGTTGAACGAAGAATCCTCGTAGCCTCCAAGGTGCCTAAATACAATGTTCTGCTAGTCTTTTCTTGCATGCTGGAATGTGTCTCAAAGGAAAGGGTGCTTTACAGGAGAGAAAAAAGGTGTTTCCACTTCCTTGCCTGAGGCATGCCAGAGCCCCCTTTACATAATGGGCAAATTACACTGATTACAAAGATCAAAACACGGTTCAGGTATGGCATCCACAATGCTGGGAGACATGCAGCATTTGCCCAGAAGCCTTAGTCACAAGGCTCATGGGGCATACTTCTACCCAGATTTCATATTAAGATAATGTTATTTTACCACATTCAAATGTCTCATTTTCTTTTGTTTTTTGCGGTACGCGGGCCTCTCACTGCTGTGGCCTCTCCCGTTGCGGAGCACAGGCTCCGTACGCACAGGCTCCGTACGCACAGGCTCAGCGGCCATGGCCCACGGGCCCAGCCGCTCCGCGGCATGTGGGATCTTCCCGGACCGGGGCAGGAACCCGTGTCCCCTGCATCGGCAGGCGGACTCTCAACCACTGCGCCACCAGGGAAGCCCCCCTCATTTTCTTTTTAATGAAGAAAGAGCTTTCTGGTTTTGCTTACCATTTTGTCACTCCTGTGTGGCAGATAATTATTAGTCACAAAAGGATAAAACAAGAGAAGTGAAGTGTAATTCTTTAAAAGTCAATTTAATAAAAGTTCTCTAAAAAGTATATTAAAGACATTAAACTACTACTAGATGGAGGTTTAGAATTACTTGTGATTTTTATATATGGAAAAACTAGATTTTTAAATTAATTTTTATTGGAGTATAGTTGATTTACAATGTTGTGTTAGTTTCTGCTGTACAGCACAATGAATCAGTTATACATATACATACATCCACCCTTTTTTAGATTCTATTCCCATATAGATCATTACAGAGTATTGAGTAGAGTTCCATATGCTATACAGTAGGTTCTTATTAGTTATCTATTTTATATATAGTACTGTGTATATGTCAATGCCAATCTCCCAATTTATCCCTCCCCCCACTCTCCCCCTTGGTAACCCTAAGTTTGTTTTCTACATCAGTTACTCTATTTCTGTTTTGTAAATAGATTCATTTGTACCAATTTGTTTTTTGATTTCACGTATAAGCAATATCATATATTATTTTTTAATTAAAGTTTTAAAAATTCATCTGATTAATAAGAAATCTAGAACCGATTTAGGTTCTAAATCTTTACTAAAACTTGCTATACAATTTACAGACACCTTTTCTCCCAACTATTTACCCTGAAGGAATTAACTCTAGACAAATAGACCTCTCATTCCTCCTGGAATTTAAGTTATATTCCTTTGCTGACACAGAAATCAGAAGGAGTTTAAACCCAATTAATGCCAATGATTTCAGCATAAATACAAATTAGCTACCAAATCTGAGGCTGGGAAAAGTCTTCAGACAGACTCGTGTTTAAGGAATATTCCTGCAAGAGCAGGCACCGAGAAGTATTTACATACACGAACTCATAATGCTAATGCTAAAAAAAAAATGTGCTGCAACATTGGAGATAGACTATTTGAAATAACTTTTCTTCTTAAATTACCTTAACTATGGATCTTTATACAATATTAAGAGTTTTATTTGTTGGAGAATTCACTTGGACAGCATAAATTGAGTTTTCTTACATCTCAGTCCATTTTTTTCACCTGAGAGATAAATGAAGATGCCTATTGGACCTTCGTTCACTTCTTTCTAATATATCATTATTTGGAAACATCTTTGATTAAGTAGTTTGACTCCTGGTACAGCTTTTAATTTGGGCTTTAGTCTTTCATCTGGTGCACCAGTTTGTTATTCAGCACAAGGTTACTGGGAAAATGAAATGCAGCAATGATATTTTTGTTTTACTTTTAATGTTCTCCCCATATATAATTATCTGTGTCAAATGCAGTATTCTTACTATATTGTTTAACTTCAAGATTTGTCTGTTAACACATTTTATTTTGATTCAAGTAATAATCAATGTTTTAATAATGAATATATGATTATTGTTAAGCAATTCAAGCAGTGTAGACAAGAACAAGAAAAATGTTATAAATCTCCAAGAATCTTTATCCATATATAACCCTCATGTTTGATGAATATCATTCCAGACAATTCTATATGCATATAGATAGATTAATAATAGATACTCTAATTATTACGTAAATGGATTCAGATTAAATACTCTGGTGTGTTTCTAGTGATTCACTTCAATCCCAGGTTGTATAAACTATATCTCTACCATTGAAAGATGATTGAGTGAACTTGTTTATGAAGCCCCTTAGATCCTGGCATTTATAGTGAATAAAGTTTATCAAATTCACTGCCTAATTAAAAAAATAAAGGCTAGAAGTTTAATAGTGAAAAATTAAATAGCTCCCCCAAGACACATACCACATTTTAAAATATTTTATCATATAACCAAATTTTTTTAAAAAATAGATGTAACAACTACTTCTTTCAAAATTCTTGAGTAGTGACAACTAAGAGAACAGTAGGTACAGGTTAAGATAGGGAGGTACAGAGAAGACATAGCTTACTGTTTGGAATTTTGTTTATTTATTCATTTGTTTTAAATATCTATTAAATTGTTAGTATTTTTAAAAGTCAATTTTTACAAAGGTCTTATATATAAACAAGTGTCCAGAAATATGTGAAGGTTACTTTCAGAAGCACTAGCTCTCTGTTTTCCTTCTTGTTTAATGAAAAAAAAAAAAAAATTCTGGCCACAATAGAAGCTCCTTAATAACTGTAATACCTCAATCACTAAATTTATGTTACAGTATCAAAAAATATGAGTAACCGAACCAAGAAACAATGAACCTTATAAACATGAATGTCTATGAATAGAGTTGGTGTTTCAAACCACTTGACTACTGCTAGAGAACCATTTCTGCTAAGCAAGTTTCCAAAGGGCCAGTTAAGCATCTTAGAAGTTCTTTAAACTGCTCCACTTTCTTAGTCATAGCATTTTTGTACTATCAGTATTTCCCTTGCATTTCTTTCTTAAATGAAGATCTATGTTGTCTAACCACCAACGGCCTGGACACATAATAGATCATGATTATATGCCTGTGGTTTGATTTCCCACATTATGACTACTTAGGAAGATTTGACTTGATGTGACAGGGAGCCTTAGGATGTTGCCACTTTTCTCATTGGTCAGAGAAGACAATTAGACTCATATATCAAATACCAATTCAGATGAATCGGTTGTGACCTCCTCTTGGTTTTGTTTTTTTTTTTAAGAAATATTCTGATTTATGTTCTTGATTAAATGGAAAGGCTGCTGTGACCAATTCGCAATGTCTGCTTTGCTGAAAAAAGGGTAACTGATATATATTTACTTGACCTCTGTTTACATCCCTCTTCCATGTCCTCAGGTTTGGGAGGCTTACACAACACTCACTAATCTGTTTTGAGGTTTGGAGGATGAGATTGGGTTGAGTTTCTAATTAGCTTTCAGATCTCAGAAGTTAACTTTTGTGGAGTGTGTGTACGTATGTGCGGGCACACATGTGTGTTCACGTATATATGATGGCCTGGAACAGAACAGTGAAATACAGTGCCAACACCAGACATGTCAATAGCAGAGTATAACTTAAATCCAGCTTGTCTGCATTTTTTAAAAGGAAAAATAATTTGTATTGACATTTGGGATAAAGCAAAGAAAATTCTGGTGGAAAGCCAGTTTTAGTAATGAAAACTCATTCAATGCCACTTGAGCATTTAATGGAAATAAGAAACAAGACAGTCAAGTAAATGAGAAGGAAAAAGGTTATACTTTGTTGTAACAGTTGTTTTTCTAATTGTAAGATTACAAGTTCATGGCCATTAATTGTAAAGAAGAAATAATCATGTAATGAATATGTACTTGATTTTCATTTTTTACCTAGTCGGGGAAAGAATGGAAAGCAATTGCTTGAGTGAACATCCTCATGGAAGTCAGAAATGGATTAGTGAAACACTTCTATCTCTCTAATGAACAAGGTAGTTGGAGAATTTTGATAATGAAATAGAGGAAGAGATAGAAATGTTACATTTGCATGTCAAGTCACTGCTTTCTAGCATTTAGGAATTAATAAACCACAGTTGGAGTAAATGCCTCCCTTATATTTCTAATTACAAGAAAAAAATCAAGGAAGCTCTGTTGTGTGCAGAAGTTGAGTATTTGAATATATTTTATAAGCATTTATAACAGTTGTACATTTAAAGGGGAAACATCATATGCCTTTATTTTAGTGTCCCCTTAATATTGACCCAAATAAAAGTATATTTGATTTGTTAAATAATAGTTTATACTAGTTAATGTATATATAATAAATAGCATATTTCTAACAATTGATATATAGATAATAAAGATTTGTCTTTATAGCATGACCAAATCTTTTAAATTTGTTTTAATTTTAATTATGCATGAAAAATAATGAATGTGAGCTCTGTGTATAGTTCAAAGAAAAATAATAAAACAAACCCTGTAACTATGACTCAGCTTGAGAAATAGAATATCAATATTTTTGAAGCTCTATATGCCCATCCTTTTAGCTGCACCCCTCCCCAGGGCTGGGACTAATGTGAAGCAAATAAGGCATGTTCTTCAGGCCTAAAATTTAAGGAGGCACCAACAAAATTCAGTAATCAAGATAAATAATTTTTAATGCAGTATTTTAAATTAATAAAAATTGATGAAAAAAATCCAAGATGAAATAGATACCAGGAGTTTAAAGACAGTATCCGTAAAAAAGAAAATTAAAAAGGAAAAATTGTAATGATGATCCTTTATTTACAAGTTTTCCTGAAATTTGTGTTAATTATGCTTTTCTTTAGAGGATTCTCAGTGTTGGTACTAGTGACTTTTTGGCTGGAAAATTCTTTGTGGTAGGGGCTTGTGCATTGTAGGATGTTTATCAGCATCCCTGACCTCTGTCGCTTTTGAATCTTATATAAATAGGACCACAGTATATGTATTTTTTTCAATTTTCTCTTTATTACTTCAAATGATACTTTTTAAAGTCATGCTGTTGATATGTGCAGTATAAAACATATATACCTCAATTTAATGAGGCCCTCTAATATTGATGTGCAATTAGATTGTCTCCAGTGTATACTATAAACAAGGCTGCTTTGAACATTCTTACATGCCTCTTGATGCATATATGCAAAACCTCTCTAGGGTTTATACCTAGGTGTGAAGTTCCTGGGTAATAGTATGAGTCCATGTTGTAAATAGCAAATAATAACAAGTTACTTTCCAAAGCTGTTACTGGTGGATTTTAAAACGGCTCTCAGTGGATTAAATTTACATTTCTGTGATATCTAATGAGGTTGAATATCTTTTCATATTTTAGTGCCCATCCCAGTTTCTTTTTCTGTGAACTGTCTAATGTGCTAAATGTTTAACCCATTTATTGAGTTTGTTGTTTAATTATTTTTTCATTAAGATATTTGGCTTTTAAAAAAAAATACACCTTGTCAATTTTTATGGTTTCCTGTTCTTTTATCATATATTCTGACTGGGTTGGTTTGATACTGTAGTTTTATTTTGTTTTGCTTTTTCTCCTGACTCTTATTTGTGGTACAGTATTTCCTCAACTGTTTTGTGATTTTTGATGATAATACTAACTCTCTTAGGATAAAACGAGATGATTTATGTATAGACGATGACACTACATTTACATAGTAGATGCTCTCCTTCCATCCAGCTTCCTCAATACTACCTCAAAAACATAGGCTTTCTCGGCTTCCCTGGTGGCGCAGTGGTTGAGAGTCCGCCTGCTGATACAGGGAACATGGGTTCGTGCCCCGGTCTGGGAGGATCCCACTTGCCGCGGAGCGGCTAGGCCCGTGAGCCATGGCCGCTGAGCCTGCGCGTCCGGAGCCTGTGCTCCGCAACGGGAGAGGCGCAGCGGTGAGAGGCCCGCGTACTGCAAAAAAAACCAAAAAAAACAAAAAAAAAAACATAGGCTTTCTATCATGAATATTGTACATATATACTTAAGACATTTAAAAATGTCTATATTGTACAGATTTCTAGAAATCTCATTTGTATAATTTTTCAGTGGATTTATTCTCTGTTTTAATGAATACAAATTACCTTTTATTTACTTATATGACATTGACAAATATCTGATTAAAGTTTCTGAAGAAGAGGTGAGGTTAAAGTATAAAAATTTCATACATAAGGGGATGTTTTTAGAAGTAATTTTTATTTATGGTACATGCTCTGTTTACATCTAAACCTTTAATGCAGATCTACATTGAAATTCTGAGGAAGAAAAGATTGTTGTTTTCAGAGGCAATAAACCATTTGGAGAAAGGGCAGGGCATTCCTTAACCCGAGAGTATGAAATCTGCTTCTTCTGACATGGTACAACTCAAGATTCCACCTGCCTGTCCAAAATATCTCATCCAGCACTTGGCCATTTTCCTACAGTGGCTGAAAGCTGAAACATCCACAGACATTCCTGGGGTTAAATAACCAAATGGGAGTCCTCTTAGAGGGAGTCCTCTGACCAAGGACCTTTCATGTTCAGTGTAAGAATATCTACACTGGTCTTGCCCCAGCAGCAAAAGACTCAATTTAATGTCTTAGCTCAATGTTGGCAAAGAGACTAATTGGAAAAGGATAAGGAGGGAAGTCTTGGTACAGAAATACTGCATTTTGGCAGCTCCATCTGATTTGTGATTCTTCATAAAAGCTGCTTTGTTGCAGTAGGACTGAACTATGTTTTTTTTTTATAGGCTGGCTTTGTGTTAGGGAGCAATGTGTTATTGGAGAGCCACACCTACAGCCAATTTCCCTAATGGAAGCAAATTTTCCAATAAGAACTAATAGGGACTATTAGTTCTAAATGAGAGGGGTAGCAGGATGTCACTGATAACTGTTGATGGGACTGTCTGTATATTTCTAGCCTTTAACAGTATAATTAACAACTTAAATATAATGATTACATAAGTTAAAATAGAAATAAAAGCAAAGTATGCTAACAAAATTTCTTCAGATTAAAAACACTTGAAGATAAAGTTTTGACTATATACATTTTAACAAAGAGAAAATGAAGTTATAAAAGATTATAAATACCGTTCAAATTTTATTAGTAGTGGAGATTAAATTTGAAGTCAGTAGACACTAAACTCTTTTATCCCAAATTAATCGATTGAAGCCTCAAAATTATGTTATGTATTTTCTAAAGTATTACTTCTGTCCCCCTAAGCCTCTCTATTCTCACTCACCTCTCACTAAGCTACCTTAACCTGTTAGGAAAGAAACAGTCAGCATCAGCAACACTATTTTGAATTTCCCTTCTCTGATTGTGTTGTTAACCTTACAAGATGTATGCATATAGCTTTGCCCATTGAAGGTGTATTTGAAATTCTTTAAAAGAGTGTCTTTAAAAGCTGAAGAAGGAAAGAATGACTGTTTTAAAAGATACCATACTCAGTCTCAGGATTTGCAGTTTCAGAAGCTAATTTGGGACATCTTGGTTGTTTTGATGACATTTTTAAAGTCTGCTTTCAAAGACAATTTTAGCGTTATGTATTTTTCTAAGTACATAGAAACCTAAATTCTATTTTTTAATATCAGAAAGTATTGTTGAGAAGCTTATGGATTTAGAAGTACTTTGACAGTGCCATCTAGTGAATACAATACAGAAATCCAAGTAAAAATAAATTTGTTTTGTTAAAAATGTACAGTAGCATATTTCATGATGTTGAGAATTTACTGCTCTATGGCACCAAAGGTGTATTATCACTTGGAAATACATGTAGCTTTAACATGCCTTTCTTTGTTATGCATTTAATAGATTTTTAAAAGCCAAACAACAATATAAAGGGTACTATTGTAAAATAGCGGTTGAGCTAACACTTTGTGCAAAATTTTAATAATAACTTCATTGCCTTCCTGAGAGAGCTGTCTGAGATAAATAGCTCTGTCATACACATCTGTTGGCATTCCTTAATATTCTCAGACATGCAGTCACTCAAGCCATGTGGGAAAGGAAGTGTAGCTTACAAAAGTAGGCTTGGTGATACTGTGGGTGAAGCCTCATAGGACTATGGCAAGTTCAGCTGTGAAAGTACTGTCTGCCTCTTGACAAGAACAAAATTGTAAAATACTTTGAACAGAGGATATCAGCGGTGACCCAGATTATAGGGAAAGGACTATAATACATATCCAGAGAATGATTAAGGGATTACAAATAGTTATTTTGCATGCAATAACGAATACTAGTATGTCTCATTATTGTTTTTGATTAAAGATTTGAAGTGTTTAAGCTAAAGAAAATTATTTTTATTATCATGAGTAGTAAAACTCTCCTGGTGGAATTAGAGACTCCCTATAAAAAATAAATAGCACAATCAGTTTAAATTTTATTTGTATTATTGTCTTAATATCAGCCTGCGCATATGGAATGTATATATTTTGCTTTTTTTGGTCTAATGGCCAGTTTTGTCATCATCATTTACTTCTCATATTAGACTTTGGCCATACATTTATGCTCAGCTGTTACCAACTGATAAATTGAGATACCTTGATATCAATTTCCATGTGTTCTATTCTTTCATGGTCTCTTTCCCCAGCCTACTGTTGCTTTTGCCTATGCAGACAAGTTACTGTTATATTAATCTACAGAGGCTACTTGATCAATCGCTATGACCATGTTAAGCGAGTATCAGGGCTGTCAAAACCTCTGAAGTTATCACTGAGTGAATAGTACCAGGTACAGATTGCACACTGGCTACTATGTTGAATAGAAAAGGTCATGCCACTGGCTACTGTCCTTTAAATTGTATTTAGCCTTGCTTAGCAACATCTACTCCTTAAATTTTATCCTAAGATGCAAAAGTACATACCAAAGGTGGCCTGCTGCATCTTTAATGAGTTGGTCTGGTATGTTCTGCATCATCTCTATCAGTAGAGAGAGAGCAACCGAAGATCTGATGGAGTTTTTCCTTTCAACTTATTTATTGACACTTTTGACATTTGACTATGTGATGCCTCACTGCTTCGTCCAGGATCCTCTGCTCAAGGAATTCAGGCCCAGGTCAGCTCTACATGACCAACTGCATGTTTTGAATTTAGAAAACCATCTTTGAAAGACGGGTTTAGTCTAAGTCATGCATGAAATTTTTCATCATTATAGATTTGTCCTCAGATGCATTTGCCCTTGAAGATGCATTATTTTTCTTTGTTTGGGAAGTTTAGGTTTTTGCCTTCAAAGCACTCTTCAGGCACTTAATCAAAGGCTGTTATTTCTGTTACTATGAACTTCTATTTCTTCCACAGACAGCAGTATAATAAAAATAAAGGAAATAAAGAAATTACTTACCCCAAGGCATGAGCTGTTTTCACTTTTACTGTTCTAGCATTTTCCTTAGGTATATTAAGTATAAAGATAATCGTATTCACATAGTAACTACAAAATTGTCTTCTGTGTCTTTCATTTATATCATTAAATTTTGCCACGTGTGCACTTCTTGTCATTTTTCTGTTTGCTGTGGACATAGAGATCAGTTTTATGGAATCATCTGCTTTGTTTAGCATTAGCTCTGAACTTATATATATGGAAAATGTATCACAACAACAGTTCAACAGTTCGTATATATATGTATATACATATATATTTATATAAATACATATATATATATCTTTATATATATATAAAACTTTAGATTACTTGTTAAGATTCAGAGTCTCTAAATATCACCTTATTGTTACATGAGTAGCTCCACTGATACTCCTTAGATTTTGAAAATGAATGAAAAAAATACAGTAAGCCCTCCTTGGCATTTTTTCCCCATTCTCCAAGAACTGGACAGTATTGATTTCATCTTCTAGCTGGTTGATAGAGTGTCTATAAAATGCTACCTTAATTATTAATTTATGGATAATCAGTAGTTTGTTTCCAGATATTCTGGATTCCTACTAAAATGTATCACCCATATTTGTATATTGTCTTTCTGTCTCTTCTCACTTTTATCTGAGCTCTGCAACTATTTTTTCCCTCTTCTCTGTATACCTTTGGGAAGCAACCTATATAGACGGGCTTTACCAATGGCTTTACCAATGGCTTTACCAATGGGTATTACTTTCTTAAATGGCAATTAACAAATTCCCAATAATGTAAGTTGTAAAGGATATTCCATAGTGTCCACAATTATATTTTTAATGGCTGATGTAAAAATCATCTGAACTGGTAATTTATTTGAAATTTATTTAAATGTTTAGACACTGATACTGTTCCTTATTCTTTACTCTAGGTTTTGCATACTTTTTCACGTTTTGTGATTTTTTCTTTTGGTACACATTTACTAAAGATTTGAATGGTACGTTGATTCTTGATACTGATGGTTGCACTGCTTTCCGGAGAAACTGTGTTTGTCCTAAAGAAACCAAAAGTGCTAGATTTACCTCAGAATTTCTGATCTTTAATATTCTTTAATTTGGAAGTAACAAACTTACAGATCATATTTTATTGATATTTTTATCACTTAGGTAGAAAACATTCTTTTTCATTTAGTTCCTAATTGCATTTCTGCATTTTTTGTTGTTGTCAATTGCTTTTGAAGGACACTTATTTTGTTTTATTATTTTCTTTTAAGTAAGTAAAATAATTGAAAGATATGAGATCAAGTACTCTGTGTACTAATGCAAAATTAAATCCAAATAAAATCACATAGTACAAAAAAATACAAAAGTTATCACAACTTAAATAACTAAAAAAAAGCTAAGGGTCAACCGTCAATGTTACTAAATTCATTTCTATGTGAGAGTGCAGGGGCACAAGGGAAAAAAAAAGATTCAATTGATTAGACTACCTTAATGGCCCATTATCAAATTGCTGAAATGAAATTTGATTGCCGCTAATCTGAGCAGAAGTGGAAATTGAATGGATTGGTCATCACAGTGTCTCACAAGAAGCCTTTTAAATTTTATTTTCAAAAATTTAATTTTATGTAAATTGAGTATAAACAGCTGATAAGTGGATCTGTATTTTCATAGTTTCCTCTGTCTAGATCTTTTACTTTTTTTCTACATACTGCCTATTATTCTGGACTCTTTGAAAAGTAGACTCCATACTTAAAGCAGTGCTGCCTCTCTTCTTGGCATATTGTATACAACAGAATGTCATAAATAATGTTTTAGTCATACAGTTTCTAGTGGAAGGAAATACGATGAACGGGAGCGTCCTTAAAACTTTTAAACATGAAAGTCAGATTATCCCTTAGACAAGTAGGTAAAACCAAGTAATGTTCAAAGTTTGGAAAGCTGAAATCTTAGCTCTTCGTATTGTTTTGTTTTGACTTCTAGTGCACGAGGTGTCTGTTGCATAGTAAATAAATGGTCTGGTAAGAAAAAGGCTGTCTACATTCTTTGCAGCTGGTGTGATGTGCCATGGAGCCTTGTCATCACCTGCCCACACTGATTAATAAGCATCTGTTTCTTTTTTTTTTTTTTTTTTTGCGGTACGCGGGCCTCTCACTGTTGTGGCCTCTCCCGTTGCGGAGCACAGGCTCCTGACGTGCAGGCTCACAGGCCCAGCCGCTCCGCGGCATGTGGGATCTTCCCGGACCGGGGCACGAACCCGTGTCCCCTGCATCGGCAGGTGGACTCTCAACCACTGCACCACCAGGGAAGCCCCATCTGTTTCATTTTTATATTTACTCAAGATAGTAGCTTAATTTTGTATTCTTGATTTTCTACTTATTTCTGGTAATAAAAGAATATTTTTTCTTTCCTATTCCTCTCCAAACAGCTTATACTGACAAAAATTCAAGGCATGTTTGTTAAACCAATATGGGGAAACAGACAATGCTAAAGAGATTTGCAGTTCTCGAAATTAAAAGATGAAATAACTTGTAGATAAAATAAGTTATATGAGTTGCATTTTAGCTGTTCACAGTTTCTGCTCCTGTTCAAGTAAGTGGTTTAGGTTTTTTTTTATTACACTAACAGATGCAATATATATCTGTGGTAAATTATAAGATAACACAGTTGTTTCCCAGAGAAGACTTTAATAGCAAAAGCCCCCACTAAATAGGTTTTGTGGTTGTTACTCCTGGGAACCAGAGACTTGACAGCCTAGAGCTATATTTAAGTTAATGATTGACAACTTCTGATTCTTTATTTATGTTGTGTATGTGCAGGTCCAATAGGGAAAATGTTAATAATACAAAGTTTCTCCAAGGAAACAATTCCAAATGTGTGGAGATTGATGTAGTGTTGATTATAGCAACGTAGGTAAATTATTATTTTTTAAATGAGTTTTTTGCCTCCATACTAGAAATTACATATTCCTTTTTGTTCATGTTTCCTATCTTTGGAATATTTTAAAATTTGTACCCACTCTTCTACAGTGGATTCAAGTAATTGTCAGTCATTAAATTAAGTACAAATTATTGTTATTACAGAGCAAAAAAAAAGATATAAATGATAAGATGGTTGTTCTTTATCAAAAACTGAATTTGTAAAATGGTATTTTAAAACTAGTGCAAACATACATTATCCAGTAGTGTTTTAATTGGGCTAATACTTTTATTAGAGCACCAGTACTATTTAGTTACAAAATGAACCTTTATGATATTGCTTATAGCTCAATAATATGAAAGTCTGATAAAATTTTACATTCTTAAAATGTAATGACATGTTCCAGTCTGTACTTGTGGGAGTTTCCTGAGTTTCTAGTCTGTATTACCTTCAATCTCACTACATTTTCTATCTCCATTATCTCATTCAACATCTATATATCAACTAATGACGTCAAAGTCTGTGTATCCAACTATAACTCTACTGTGACCAGGATCTGAACATACCAAACTACCTAGTAGATAATACTCTCTGGATATTGCACACTATACTTAAACCTGTGCACCTAAAACTTGGATCATTATTTTTGCCTTATAAAATTTACTTTTGTCTCTGCCCTGGTTAATTGGTTTATAATTCTCCATGGCCCTGAACAAGAAAATTTAGAGCCATTCCTATAGCTTCACTTCCTTACCTGATACATCCAGTGGTTTTCCAAATTCTATTAATTTTTAACTTTGAAAACATGTTGTCTTCATTCTTTTCTTACTATTCTGTCATTCTCATGAAGTTTATTTCTGTAGCCTCAAACATAGATCTGGTCCTACTTCCCTCTAATCTGCTGTATGTGTTACCAATAGTGTAGTTTTCTAAAAGGTAAGTCTACTGTGAGGTGGATTGCTTGAGAATTACAGATGACTACCCAGTGACTTCAGGATAAAAAAGGCAGATTTCTTGACATGTTATATGAGACCAACATTTTATGTCTGGCATTTACTAATATCTCCTGTGCCCTTTCTTATTACTTGGCTGCCGTGAAACTTGAACCTCAGAAAAAAAACAAACCCCTTCCAGTTTCCCAAACATGCTGTGGTATTTCATTCCTCTTTGACCTCACATATGCTATTTCTCCTCCCAGGAGTGCTGCTCTCTCCTGTCTGCTTACAAACATTTACTTTCTCTTTAAGCCACAGTTAAAGCTTTGTATGCCCTGTGATGCCCTCCCTTTTAACCTTATTAAAAGGTTAATAATGCAATTAACCATTTTTTTATAAATTAAATAAATACATGTTATTTCAGAGTATTATAAAATAGTTTGTTTTAAAAATTCTACATATATACTGCTTCAAAATAAATACCAATGATCATACATAATCATAATTTGTGCTGAAACATGAGTTTTGTTTCACTTTTAAAAATGAAGCCAAAATGTGACCACTGAAAGTAATGTTTCATAATAGTAAACTATCTGAACTTTATAATTCTCAGTGTTCACTTATACTACTTAAAGTCCTTACATTTTGCAATTTTAGAAAATAACTTTTTTGAAAAAAACAAAAAAAACCTTAAAGATAATTCCTAGGCCATAGAGGAGCAAAATTTAATATTAAAAATGCTATAAACTTGATAAAACTTGTAGTTACAGTTACAGAGGGTGTATAAATAAGTATCATAAAACATGAATAATTAAATATAGCATGTGGGTAATGGGCTGTGTTAAACAAGTACAAAACTTCTTGACAATAATGCAAAGCTTTGCAAAGCTTTTTAGAAGAAACATAGTTGTGTCATTCAAAATAATGATTTATACCCAACTGTCCCTTATTAAAAACATCATCCAATAGTAGGGCTGGTATTTCACAAATTCCAGCTTTAGTAACAAATAATTTTGCAGACAAGTCCTGGATTTGTCAAGTAATTATATGCATTCAGTACTTTGGGGAGAGAAAATAGTTTATTTGGTATCTATAGACTTATAATTTGATGATAGATTTTCTGATAAAATGTATTAAATGTTAATTTTGCTGAATATACACTTTGTTCTTTCTTAGGTTGCAGAAATTTTTGCAGCCAATTCTTCCTCCAGTAAGACAGTCTTGAACAGTCATCTCTTTTAGGATATCATCAATCTTGCCTTTGTCATAGTCATGCACAAGATTACTTGGTTGGGGAAAAAAAATGAGTCTAAACTTATGAATCAGAACAAATGATATATTCTCTGTATTTATTGTACCAAAACTATCATCTCGATTTATCTGCTTATTAAACAAATACTTAATGTTAGCTAGCTAGATGACAGACTCCAGTTGAGGCCCTAGAAACAGCAGGGAATGAGATCCTTTCTCGAATGGAAATGATAAAACTCAGTTTGTAATATCTGGCTTTTTTTCTAGTATTTTAAAGTGTCATGGGCAGGTTGGGATACTCTGAGAGTGAGTTGACCAGGACTGGGTTGGTTCTGTAGAACATATGCAGTGGGACAAGCAGTAAACCCAAACAGATGTTCACATAGAAGGAGAAATCACTACGTAGCTGTTGTATATACTGGAAAAGAAGGGGAGATTCAGAAAAGCAGGGAAGAGCATTCCAATGTCATAGAGATCAAATCTTGCAAAATCAAGACATGGGAAGAGATTCAGCAGCAATGGCACAAGCTGCCAAATTGTAAATATGCTTCCCCTAACCTAGAAAATGTTTTTGTTTCTTCACTATTTTATTGGGGGTTGGGGAAGGAAGGGTATGCATTTGGTTTCACAAATTTTGCTGCCAAATTCACAACGTAGGCAGGGATAGAAATGATGGGATTCACTTCAACTTCGCCCCCGTAAATTTGTTTTCTGTGCTCTTTATAATTTATGAGTTAGCAAAATAGCAGTGTGATCTAATAACTTAAGGTGAAAATATCTATTTTAATTATATGTTATTACCAGACTAGGCTGAGACATTTATAATATGGAACAGTTCTGTAATGTCATAGACATACACTGAAGCATTTTTTTTCCATTTTAAGTATGTACATACACTAAAAGTAATTGTTGATCCTAAGAGGCAGAATCTGTCCCCAATTAGGGATATGTATTTTTAACATAATAGAATAAATGATAGAGTCATATTCATAGGGAGTGTCTAGCTCCTTGTCTAGGAACAAATGGTTATCAATAAAAGTGGTTCTCAAATTGCAAAATTATAAGAATCATTGGTAAAGTATTTAAAAATATGGATGCCTTAACCTCTACATTGGAATTTCTGTTTCAGAATGTAGTTGTGGCCTTTTCATCATTGTTACTTTACCGAAAACTTTACCAAGTGTTCTGGTATATAGCCAGAGTTGACAGCCATAGCATGAAATACCTATAAAACTGGCGTTAGCTGATGTTGGGTTCATTTCTTTGTGAATTCCAGGAAAGCTAATTACTTTTAAGCAGCTTTCAATTTATTCATAAGTGATTTATTGAGTACTCCTTTTGTGCTGGCCACCAAGCTATTAGTCAAAAACTAACAGTATACAGACTCTTCTTTCCAAAGCTCACAATCCACATATAGAAAAATGGAAGATTATAAATAGGAACTAGATTTCTCAGGAACTCATTTGGATCTGAATAAACAGCATCCTTCTACCCTGGTATATTAAGCAAATTATAAGTCACCATCCAAAATACGAAATATATATAGAGAGATAAATGTACAGATTTCATTTCATGAGGTTGTTTCTCTCTCTTTTAGGTTTTAGGTTAGATTGCCTGTGGAAGATTAAAATGTGTCATATATTAACATATAATTAACACATAGTAACTCTTCACTGGAGTGTACATATATCCATATTAATTCTTACAAGTAGACAGCCAGGTGCTACAGGATTTGAAGCGCCCCTCAGTGTAGCCACTTTAACTCCCTAAATAACAATTTGAATCATGTAATCAAAGGATAAGTTGAAAAAGTGTACATGTTGTAAAAAGAAATATAACATCTTAGGAGCTAAATAAAAAGATACTGGGCTTCCCTGGTGGCGCCATGGTTGAGAGTCGGCCTGCCGATGCAGGGGACACGGGTTTGTGCCCCGGTCCGGGAAGATCCCACATGCCGCGGAGCGGCTGGGCCTGTGAGCCATGGCCGCTGAGCCTGCACGTCCGGAGCCTGTGCTCCTCAACAGGAGAGGCCACAACAGTGACAGGCCTGCGTACCGCAAAAAAATAAATAAAATTAAAACATAAAAAGATACTAAATTGTCTCTTCTTTTTAAAATTGCTATTTAGCATCATTTCTAAAGTCAGCACTGGAAGTGGAAAGGGGACCTTTGAGGTTACCTAGATTCAACTCCCACCAAAAGCTGGAATCTGTTTAATAACATGATTCATATATAGTCAGCAGCATCTGTTTGGAACTTCTGGTGGTAAGGAGGCTGCTGCTTTCTAAGGAAGTTGGAGTTTATGTGGCTAGATTACTAGAACATTCTTTTTATAGTAAACCAAAGCTCTTTGTGTGAACTCTGCATTTGGAGGCTGTGGTCTTGTCCTCGGAAGAGGCATATATTTCACGAAATTCCTTTGCATATAAAAACACTTCAGAGGGCTTCCCTGGTGGCACAGTGGTTGAGAGTCCACCTGCCGATGCAGGGGACACGGGTTTGTGCCCCGGTCCGGGAAGATCCCACATGCTGCGCAGTGGCTGGGCCTGTGAGCCATGGCCGCTGAGCCTGCGCGTCCGGAGCCTGTGCTCCGCAACGGGAGAGGCCACAACAGTGAGAGGCCTGCATACCGCAAAAAAAAAACAAACACAAAAAACAACACTGCAGAAATTTGAAGACATTATTATTTTCCCCATGCATATTCTCTTTCCAAGTCTAAACATTCTTCCTTTATTTGGAAGAACATCTACTATCCTCACTGTCTTGGTTTCTCTCATCTGGGTGCTTATCTTTTGGTCAAAATGTGTCAGAAAATGTGCTGCCCAGAAAATGAATTTCAGTATTGCTTCTTACTGGCTTCCACACTGAAGGAAAGCTATTTACTCTCCATGATTAAGTATTAAATAGTGTATTATCCACATCTGAACAGGGAGGAGAATACCATAGTTATCTTCTAAGGTGGTTGTGAGAATCAAATGAGATGACCTGTGAAGAGATGCTACCTATTGCCTGATACTTAGAGGCTCTCACTATTTCTATCCCCTGCATCCTGTCCGTGACTAAAAGATAAAATAATAATGATTGGTGTCTAAAACTTTCCTGACAGAGCAGAGAACAGAGGTGGGCAGGATCATGAGTAATGTCAGACCTTCCTTAAACATTCATCTCTCAATGTTGATTGTTTATAAGGTTTTGCTATCATTATGTATAGATTGATTGTGAGGGGTGAGCATATTAAAAATCTGACTTACAGGTGATAAATATATTTTATGTTAGAAGCAACTAATTATATACTAAATACATTATGGTAAGAAATAGAGTGCCTGAGACTGCATGTGCGTTTTAACAAATATACGTGGAGATATGTATTTAATATAGGATAAATAAGAACCAGTTCAAATATAGCATACAGTGAGCAGTGCATCTGCCCTTAAGAAGTTCCAGAACATGACCTCTGCTATAAAATGGAAGATTTGAAAGGCTAAAGGAAAAGGAAAAGAAGAAGTTGAAAATAATGGAAAAAAGGAAGTCTGTGTAGGTATCTTTTTTCAACATAATGGATTGTCTTCTCTTGACTCTGTGAACTTTATTTAGCTAAATTTGAACCAATCAAATTTCAGAGTGACACATGGGAAGAATAGTGACCCTTAAGCTTCTGCAACATTCATCTTTTTATTTCCAACTTATATACAATAATCAATTGAACATAAATCTCACATTGCATGTTGCATTTACAATTATAACATCCAAGCCAATTATGGAAAGAGACATATTGTCATAGGATAGAAGGAGTTGTCATGGACATAATGAATTCATAAAATTTGCTATCTCAACATCCATTTTTCTACTTTTGAGAACTAAAGAGGCATATTAATCTACTGGAGAATAGATGTATTGTTAAGTAGGCCTCTCCAGTTGTTTACCTGTTCCAAAGTTTTGATTAAGCACCATCAGTGAAAGTGAAATTTCATTTTATCTTTTCAGTGTTTCCTTTGTCCTTGCCTCTAACAGTCCTGTAATGGATCCTGCCTGTCTTTTTTTCCAGTTATGCCCATAATGTTAATGCCTTTAGGCATCAAATGTCCTGGAATTTTTTTTGACCCACCTCTTCAGGCAGTCATTACAACTTTCAGCTGCTATTACTGTACTCCATTTGTCAGAGCCGATCAAACTTGGCCATGGGTTGTAAGGGTCTGTTTAACTTTGTCTTCCTTTCAGGCACTATCATTCATGCCTGACCACTTATTCCTTTTGTTCACAGCATGTAATCCGATCAATCAGCATTACCAGACTCAAAATTATCATACTATACCTATTCTTTCGCTCAGCTATACAGTAATACATCCCTGGAAGATGCTTTCTTACTTTCATTAATTCATTTTATTGGTTTTATTTACATAAAGTTAATTCTTTTAAATATTTTAATTTTTAAGATATATATCAAGACAATATGAGGGTAAGTGATAATTTTAATATAAGGTATTCATTAAAAGTAAGATCATTTCTTCTATTTAATAGACTAATTTTTTTTAAAGTATGGATAGAGGTTACAAATAATTTCAAAAGATTAATTATCTATAGGTGGGGAATAAAAAAATTCCAATCTTCAACGTTTTTTAAGGTTATGAAGCATGGCTTATATTTCATAGAAATTTTAAGTCCTATTTTTTATTTTTTTATTATTATTATTATTATTTTGCAGTATACGGGCCACTCACTGTTGTGGCCTCTCCCGTTGTGGAGCACAGGCTCCGGGCGCACAGGCCCAGTGGCCATGGCTCACGGGCCCAGCCGCTCTGCGGCATATGGGATCCTCCCGGACCTGGGCACGAACCCGTGTCCCCTGCATCGGTAGGCAGACTCTCAACCACTGCACCACCAGGGAAGCCCTTAAGTCCTATTTTATTGATACTCTGAGATGTCTTAAAGCTTCTCTGTATGTCCTTTTTTTTTTTTTTTTTTTGATCTTTGCTTATCTGTGTTCTTCTCTCCTCTCTATTGCTTCTCTATCCACTTTCTTTTCTATGCCTTCTTTACAGACCCATTCCTACCATGGCCCATTAGGACTCTGATGAAAAGTTATTCTCCATGTCTCAGCTTACTACTTGGTCTACCCCACAAACATTTAGAACTCTACTCCTTCTGAAGCTTCTCCCAAAGCAAAGACTATCTACTGGTGAAACGCATCCTTAGATCCCTGTATTTGTCTGTGTCTAATTGTGTCATACAGAAAGATGATTAACCCTTTCAAGGGGCTGATATATTCAGTGTAACAACAAAGCCATAACATATCCCTTTTTCTTACAGAGATAAATGCCCCTTTAAGAAGTGGAAAATGAACTTGTCTAGAGGAAAACTAGGATGAAATTATGGAGAAAGTAATGCCTCCTATGGAAATAATTGTTCAAACCAAGTTTTCAATGTCCTCTAAGGGAGAGGGATGCAATTCCGTTCAGGGAATAATCTCATGGTTCTTTTCTGTCAGAATCCATTCATATCCTCAGTTTACACGGCTGCTATCATGTCTTAAACCTGATTTGATTCCCACTCAGTTTTTTCAATGACTAGATTTGTAATTAGATCCCTTGTTTTATCCAAAGTAAAAATAAGTCACCCAAGGTGGAATGTACCAAAGGAAATAAGGTCAGCCTAGACCAAATGGTGTTTATGGGACAGGGGGAAGAGTGGCAGTCTCTCAGCTTCAAACTCTTGGCTGTTTGGCAACACAACACAGGTTTTGTTTCTGTTCCTGTGTGTGTGTGTATGTGTGTGTGTGTGCTTTCTTACATTTTAACCATAATGTAAACATGCCTCCCATAATGTGTTATATTCAGATTGTTGGGTTTAATTTTCTAATTTTTTTAATGTATTTTCCCCTAAGGGATTTAGTTTGCATGTAGTACAGGGTTAATACTAATATGTCACAGTATTACCATGGGCTTGATATTTTTATTCTTTTCTAATGGGAGATGATAAGACATTAAAAGGTTACACAGAATCTATACAAAGAGGTACTAAATGAAATTTTGTATTTTGAGGAATGTTCAGGTCATGTAGGATTTAAGAGTGATAGTAGCAGCAACTAATTAATGTTTGCTTTGTGTCAGGCATGCTCTAAGCATTTTACGTATGCTGACTAATTTAACTCTCAACATAGAACTTTATGAGTGAGCTATTCTTATTAGCTCCACTTTCCTGTGAGGTCATTGAGGCACAGAAGGGTTAAATTGCCTTTTCCAAGGTTCCAGGTTGTAAATGAGGGAGCCAGGGTGAATGAATGTTTCTAAAATGAATGTTTTCCAGAATCCTGAACAAAATAATGTGATTCTAATACGTGGATTTTTTTTCTAAATTGTTACTAGAAGAAATGATAAATAGCATAAGTTCTCTACAGAAAGACTAAGTAAGGTATTAGCTTGTGAAAAAATGATTTGACAAAAAAAGTACATAGAAACTAGAATGAATTTACAAAGTGGTACCGGACAAAATTCATGTTGACAAGACCTAGCTGGCAGTAAGAACTTTGAATGGCCCTTGAATAGATTAGTTTATATGTATTTTCTTGTGCGCTCAAACAAAGGATGAAACTCTCTAGAATTCTGAGTACATCTAAGTATATAATTTTAGATTCTGAGTGTTAATGAGTAGACTACACAGGCATGAGTTAATCCTGCTTGAATGCTGTACCTGAAATTTGTAATCTATATACTGGTATTATGAAATATTTTTTTAATTGCAAAATTACCAACCTGTAATATATGAAAACAAACTGTATTTAAGCAAAAAAAAAAGCAAAAAAAACCCAGTTTTACCAGCCTATTTCATCCTTGCCCAGATTATTTATCTTAATATTATTTTTAAAGACACTGATGATTTTATAACTGATTATATTTTAATCTCTACACTGGGTTTACAAAACTCAGAGGCAGATTGTAATCCTCAGCTAACTAAGGCTACCCAATAGCTTATATAGCTTATGTATTTGTATGAGTCATGATTATTGAAGTATCATTCATATATAGTAAAATTGACCCTTTTTAGCTATATATTTCAATTATCTTTGATGACTGTTTACAGTCATGAAAAAACTACTACAATATAAAGGTATTTTTGTCTCCCCATAGAGTTCTTTCTTGCCATTCTGCAGTCAGTCTCCTTGCTCCACTCCCAGCATTTGGTGACCACTGATCTGATTTCTATCACTGACATGCCTTTTCAAAAGTGTCATAAAAATGGAAGCATATGGTACGGAGCCTTTTGTGTCTGGCTACTTTTATTTAACAGAGTGCTTTTAAGATTCATTCATGTTACTGCATGCATCAGTAGTTTCCCTTTTCATTTCTAAGGATAATTTTTTGTGTAGAATCTACCTTAATTTTGATAAATAATTATTCTTGGCTTCATCTTTTTTTCCTCTTTCCCCTTGGCTTTTTCACTGCTTTATCTTTTATCTCTTTTGTACCATATCTATCTTTGCAAATGACAGAATGGTTTTTGATGCAAGGCAAAGCACAGATGTTTGGTGATGGAGGGATAAATTAGAACTTATAATACAATTGACCTTGTAACAAGCATTTGCAACACGATGAATAAAAACTGAAGGTGACAAGTTATTGTGTGACCTTAGGCATGTTACTTAACATCTCTATGCCTTACTTTCCTCATTTGGAAAAGAAGGATAATAATTATGGCTACTTATTTATAGAATGCTTATAGTTTTTCTTAATATCCTTTGTCTTCTCCCTTTTTGATAGAGCCCCCAATTTTAATCAGTTAAATGGCCTTCCATAATGCAGATTGTATTTCCCAGACCTTTGCTGCTGCATTTGGCCATGTGACTATTTTATGGCCAATGAAATGTGAGGAGTATCATATGCCAGCTTCTGGGAGCTTGAGTCTTTGACATCATACCATTCCTAGATCACCTACCCATATATTTACTTAAAAGAGAAATAATTTCCACATCGTAAAAGCCTGTTATTTCCATTCTTTCAGTCACTCACTACTGAACTTAAGTCTAACTAATACGACACCTCATTAGAGTTGTGACTGTTGAGGGAAATGGTACATATAATGTGTAAAAGAATGGCTGCTGTACTGTAAGCCCTTAATAAGTGTCAGGTATTATTATCAATGAAACTGGAAAAAATTAAAATATAGAATACTTTAATGTTCTCTTTAATGTTCAAATTATTTTGAACATAATAGTCAATATAAAATATAATGGTGTAGAGAGTATTTTTAGAACTAGATTTACATAGGAGAAATGATTTATAATGCTTCTTTTAGGATATGTGATGTGGCTGAAGTGGATATGAGTTGATTCACATGTTAACAGATTGAACCAAAATAAATTAGTCCAAGGATATACCAGTTGCACGATTTTGACAAAGAATCTAGTATCTCTCAGCCTTAGTTTCCTGATCAATAATTCTCATTTTGCAATGGTGCTATTAAAAATTGCATAAATATTATATATATATATATATATATATATATACACACATACATACAAACACACATATACACTTGTATCTCATTAACTGGTAGTTAATCTTGTTGCTGTGTATTGATTTATTTGATATTTTGAAAAATAATGTAGATAGTTAACTAGGGAAAATTTTATAGCAGTCCAGAATAAAGAGGATAAATTGAGAGCACTAGGAAGAGGCAACAGTGACAATAAAAGTGTGGAGAAATGATATCAATAGTGCTTTTATCCCTCCAAAATTATATATTGGCTAAGCTCTTGCTTTGAGTACTGATTGTGTGTTGACATTTTGGTTTAGAGGTGTTTTGGAGAAAGAAGAAAAAAATTTAAAAATTAGGTGAATAGGAGAATATTCAGCTGTTTGCCTTTCTTCTAAATTTGGGCACAGCAATAATTGATCACTTTAACAATAATAACAAGACATATTCTGGAGCATCTGATTAAGCATGTGATTCTATGACTTTTTGGTTTAATGTTTTTAATTTAGCTTTCTTTTCTTCTATAGTGCTTATAGTAGTGCCAAACTATTGATTATTTTAAAGTAGTAGAAAAAGATTTTTTTTTTGTCTAAAACATTTCTATAAATTTTTCCCCAAATTTCTTCAGATACCTTGTGTATTATCTAAAATAAGAAACTCTCTGCTACAAGAAGAAATACTAATAGAATTTTAAAAAGCAATCCTATATGAGATTTTTGGCATCCTGAGAAGGACTCTTTTCAAATGTATTCATAAACACAGTTTCTTGACATTTTAAAGCTGATAACAACCCCCATTCCTGTATCCTTTTACAAAATACTGCCAATAATCAAATGTGTCGATATTTCCCCCTGCTTTACATTCGTTTGCTTTACGATAATTATTATGTTCACATGGTAGTACTTTAATTTTCTACCTCTTTTTGGTGATCTCCAAGTCCTACCCTACATCCCTCTTCCCAACCCCGATACATACATAGCTCTTCTATTTTAGAAATAATCTAGGTGGGATGTTTGAGTGGATTTTTTCCCCAGATCAAATTTTAAAAGGAGTAAGTGAAATTAAAAATCTGGCCACCCAAATCGTTTACATTATGTCAGGGTTTTTAAAATAATAAAATAGAGTCTCTGGAAAATGTAGATCATTTCCAGTGGCGGGGCTTAGCAGAGGAGAGAGTGAGAGATTAAAGAATATTTCTAAAAAATAGCCAAAGCTATTTTTGGTGGAATATAACTTCTGAATAAGAAACAAAAACTGACCTATACTTGTAATAAGAGGAATTTGGATTTTATATAAGGAAACGGGAAAGTGATACTAGAAAAGGGTTTTCATGATGCTTTTGGAGTCCAATTCCTTGGAGTTCTTGAGAAATAAGGTAGACATCTCTCTGCTTAGGAAGGTTTAGGCTCTTATTCTTCCTGGAATCATAAGTGTAGACTTATCCCTAATGTACCATTTTGCTCTCGTGATTCTGAAATCGTCTATAACATTGCTTTCAGGCCAAGCTTATTTCTGTCTACAGGGATCCATAGAAAGTGGTGATCTCCCTGTAGCTTAGCTGTTTCTTCCCAAGCATGTGTTTTCATGATCTGAGAGCAAGGTTAAGATTTGGAAGCTGGTGAGAAGTAAAGAATACCAGGTTCAATGTCTCAGGTTGTTTTATGTAAATCTTACCCAGTTTGAGAGCACATGTCATTTAAATAATACAGAAAAAATTTTGCTCTAAGCAGTATTACTTTCTTCCTACTGAAACCATTAAGTTGTTGGTCTGTGCCTTTGTTGGTTTTGTATCATTATATGGGGAGGAAACATTGCTTATGTGATAATTTTTTATTTTTTATTTATTTTTATTTATTTATTTATTTACTTTTTTTTTTTTTTTTTTGCGATACGCGGGTCTCTCACTGTTGTGGCCCCTCACGTTGAGGAGCACAGGCTCTGGACGCGCAGGCTCAGCGGCCATGGCTCACGAGCCCAGCCGCCCCGCGGCATGTGGGATCTTCCCGGACCGGGGCACAAACCCGTGTCCCCTGCATTGGAAGGCGGACTCTCAACCACTGCGCCACCAGCCTGTGATAAAAATTATCACCAGCCCTGTGATAATTTTTAAAAAAAATTTTTTTCTAAATCATGACCTTGCCAACACCTTTATTTCATCCCAGTGATACTGATTTAAGTTCTAGCACCCAGAACTGTGAAAGAATAAATTTCTTCTGTATTAAGCCATCTAGGTTGTGGTAAATTGTTACAGCAGCCATAAGAAACTAATACAGAGCGTGTATATAGTAACATTACAGGCAATTACATGAGCTGTGTTTATTCAATGAGACAGTCCACAAATCTTCAATTCCTTTCAGAATATATACCTACCTATTAAAAAACAAAGCCAAAAACCCACTTAACCTAAGGGTTATCATTACTCTTGATACTTTTCACAAAGCCTATCTTTAGCAAGCAACTGTCTTTCTTCTCAAATCCACAAAAGTTACAGTTATAATGAAATATGTATTACAAGACCTCACCTAGGTAAGATAATGGTTTAAGTTGTTTAAACACTCTTGCTTCTAGTATTCATTTTGTTACCCTCAAAATAATTTATACTAACTCAACAAAGAACTGACTAGCCTAACCGCCACCATCAGCACTGTGGACACAGTTTACTGTATCTTGGTTGACTTGCACTTGGATACTTTTTACTAGAAAACAATTACAAGAAAGAATTTAAGAGTCTTGAGGAAGTCACGTTGAGTGAAAAAGAAAAGTAAGCAAATAGTTATAAAACAATGTAAAAAATGTTACTGCAGTTGTATATAAAAATGCTATGGGCACACTGAGGAAGCTACTAAGGGCCTGGGGAAATCAGAGGACTCTAAGAGGAAGTTCCATTGGAGGTAGAATTGGAAGGGTGACTACGCATCCCTCCCATCAAGCACATTGTTATGGGCATTTCAGGGAGAGAGAGTACCTTGGGCAAGGTACAAAGATTTATGAAAGTTGGCATTGTGTAGGGAATTGTTTTCTTTTCCTGGAAAACTAGATCTTAAAGAGTGTGTAGCAGAAATGTAAGGAGGATTAGAAGTTGCAGGGGTTTTGGTTTTTGGTTTGTTTCACTGAGCTCAATTACCTTTATAATTACTTCTTTCAAGTTTAAATGTATAAAATAGCATTTGTTTCTCTAAGAACCATTTAAGCTCTACATGTTTATTAGTAGCTACGGTGGTAGTCATTAATACTCAAAATGATCTCTATTGTGTGTATCAAAGTATTATAATAATTGTTTTCTAAGAAAGAACAATAAGATATGTTTTTCCTTTGTTTTTAAGACTACAGATTTTCTAATATTCAAAGAGTTATGAAACAGTAGTCATTAGATAAAAAGCACATTTTCATTCACCCCCTGACTTCTCCTTTTGTATCAGTTACCCAAATGAGTGAAACGTCTCCCACCCTCCAAATGAGCATAGCTTATGAAAAATAGTCACGTAAATCATCCGCCTGGTGTTCTTAATAATCTGAGTCCTAGATTTTCTTAATATTACCAGCACCCCAAAATTCGAGAGGTCAGTTATTACTCAAATGGCCCAATCTCCTTTGACACATTTCTCTAACATGGATCTTTACTTAACTTTTCTGTCAACTAAATAAAGGAATCTGATACTGTGTTACTGCTTTTCCCATTCCCAGTGATAAAAGTGAGCTGGTTCCTTAATTAGACCAATATTTACTCAGTGCCTACTCAGTGGCAGGCTGCTGGCCACAGGTAAACCTATGCCCTCTTCGTTACTTAAGGAGTCTCCTTACGTTGCCTCTAGACCCGTAAACTTCACTCTCTGCTCCATACTAAACCCTGAGTGGTTTTCCTGAAGAGCTGATCTGAATACCACTTGGATTTTTCTGATCTGTCTGTAGCTTCTCACTATACTCAGAAGTAAACTCTAACATAATTGTCATTGCTCTTGAGATTCTGGCGTCCTCCTTATTTTCCCTGCCTACATTTTGTGACCCTCATCGCAGTGAACATTCTCGCCTCTCCTCCACTCTCTCTTTTCCTTCCAGGCCTTTGTGCCTGCCCTGCTAATCCTTTACCTCAAAAGTCTCTCACGCCCATTCCCTCATTTTTTTACCTAATAACTCCTACTCATTCCTGGAGTCTCAGTTTACATTTTACATTTCTATTTACTGATTTTCCACTGGTCTAGAGATGTATTCCTGTTATATATTCCTACAGTTTCCTTTATAATTGCCCCCTTCTTATATAGATATATTTTTTAATAGCAGTTGCTTCTTTGCTTGCCTTTTTTCTCACTGCTTTCTCTGAAGATTCTGTTTGCTTTGTTACTTGTTTTGGAAGGTTGCAAAACATGCTACACCTCTCTCCTGTGTAAACTCCCTTTCAAAGTGACATTAGACCTCCTGCCTCAATAGTTGAAATCTGTTTCTTCACTCCATGAATCTGGGCTGGACTTATGACTTGATTTAACTTATAAAATACTGCAGAGATTATAGCCATAAGCCTTAAGAGCATCCAGTCTTGACTCTTTCTACTCTGAGGCCTCCATGTCAAAAGACCTGGGCTAGCTTCCTTGAGGATGAAAGACGCATGGAGAGAGAGACTCAGGCAGCAGAAACTCCACATGTGTGTAAATAAGAACGTGAATGAGACCCTCTAAGACTATTCAGCCACCTTCTAGCTGCCCAGTAATTACAACAGCCTGAGCGATCAGTTCAAATTGCTGAATAACAGAATGCATAAATACAATTAATGCTATTTTAAGCCTCTAAGTTGCTGGGTTATTTGTTTTGAATCAATAGATAACTGATACAACTGTTGTATTAATAGTGCCTGTCACATTTTCCTGGCATATAGTAGTATAAAAATTAATCAACCTGCTGTTTACTTACGATGCACTTTCTGTCTTCATTCTCTGAATAATCATACCAGCAATGCCAAAGGCGTTACATCTAATGAGATATACGCTTTCCAAAATCAGCTGTAATGTTCTCAAATGTGTAGATGGCAATTTTACTTCTGAAAATATATATCTCTGTATATTGTATAAAATGAAAAAAACTTAAGTGTGAAAGAACTAGTTATTTCTAAAAAAAACTATGTTGAATGATTTGAAAAGTAAAAACAAAAGGTAAAATATTTTAAAGATGCTATTAATTAGGTATGGACAAACAACTACAAAGGATTGGGAGAAAATCACCAAAATTGTGAAGGTTTCTACATTCAGATTACTTTACAAGTTCCCATTACTCTTTAAAATGGAACTTTTAGTAGATACATTATTGGGTGGTGTTTATGTGAGAAAAACAACTCAAAAGCCTTATTCAAAAAGAAGTTTGGGGCTTCCCTGGTGGCGCAGTGGTTGAGAGTCTGCCTGCCGATGCAGGGGACACGGGTTCGTGCCCCGGTCCGGGAAGATCCCACATGCCGCGGAGTGGATGGGCCTGTGAGCCATGGCCGCTGAGCCTGCGCCTCCGGAGCCTGTGCTGCGCAACAGGAGAGGCCACAGCAGTGAGAGGCCCACATACCGCAAAAAACAAAAACAAACAAACAAAAACAAAAAGAAGTTTGGCCTTACATGAAAATATTCTAAAGTGAATGTAGATGTATAGACTTTAAAATTAAACAAAATGTTTGTTATGCTAGCATCATGCATTTATGAGTTCTACTTTAATAAAAACTTCCAATTAATCAACAATTACAATCCTAATCATATCATCTAAGACACTTGACTTAATACATATTCATAAAATGAATGAACATAGGTAGAGATAATCAAGAAGGGAGGAATAAGAATTCCTGGTTGGGAAAAACTGCATAAATGAATAAACATTAACAGAAATGCCATGGGAGTCCCAAGTGATGGTAAATAATGTTGGTCAGCAGGAATATAGAAGATGAGGATAAATAGAGTAATGAAGTATTGTAGGGAAGATATATTGGAACTCTACTGCAGAGACCTCTCAAGGTCAAACTAAGGAGTTTGATATTGATTGCCTGGAAATCGAAAGTCTTTGCTGATTTTTGAGAAGAAGACCAAAATGACCCAACTGCATTCTAGGAAGATAAGTTTAGTGATATTGTAGACGACAAACAGGAGAGTCATGAGAGACCAGTTTGGAGACATTTGCTATAATAGAAGAGAGAGATGACGAGGTCCTGGGGTCCTCTACACATAACTGTTTCCACAAATGTATCACATGATCCATGAGAATGAAGAAACATCTTTCTAAAGTTGCCCTTGGCTCAAAACCCAGGAGAAAAGCTTCAATACTGGAGAGAAGTGTAACGCCTGCTTTTACTATATCTTTTGGAAATCTGAAATTAGCAGCACTGCTGAATTGGAGACTCACTGCAAGTTAAAATTGGAGGGGATTTGAAGGATCAAACCCATGACTTTCAATTTACTTTTTTTTTTCTTTAAAATCTTTTTTTTAATTTAATTTTTTTAACATCTTTTTATTTTTTACATCTTTATTGGAGTATAATTGCTTTACAATGGTGTGTTAGTTTCTGCTTTATAACAAAGTGAACCAGTTATACATATACATATGTTCCCATTATCTCTTCCCTCTTGCATCTCCCTCCCTCCCACTCTCCCTATCCCACCCCTCCAGGCGGTCACAAAGCACCAAGCTGATCTCCCTATGCTATGCGGCTGCTTCCCACTAGCTATCTACCTTACGTTTGGTAGTGTATATATGTCCATGCCTCTCTCTCGCTTTGTCACAGCTTACCCTTCCCCCTCCCTATATCCTCAAGTCCATTCTCTACTAGGTCTGTGTCTTTATTCCTGTCTTACCCCTAGGTTCTTAATGACATTTTTTTTTTCTTAAATTCCATATATAAGTGTTAGCATATGGTATTTGTCTCTCTCTTTCTGACTTACTTCACTCTGTATGACAGACTCTAGGTCCATCCACCTCATTACAAATAGCTCAATTTCGTTTCTTTTTATGGCTGAGTAATATTCCATTGTATATATGTGCCACATCTTCTTCATCCATTCATCTGATGATGGACACTTAGGTTGTTTCCCTCTCCGGACTATTGTAAATAGAGCTGCAATGAACATTTTGGTACATGACTCTTTTTGAATTATGGTTTTCTCAGGGTATATGCCCAGTAGTGGGATTGCTGGGTCATATGGTAGTTCTATTTGTAGTTTTTTAAGGAACCTCCATACTGTTCTCCAAAGTGGCTGTACCAATTCACATTCCCACCAGCAGTGCAGGAGTGTTCCCTTTTTCTCCACACCCTCTCCAGCATTTATTGTTTCTAGATTTTTTGATGATGGCCATTCTGACTGGTGTGAGATGATATCTCATTGTACTTTTGATTTGCATTTCTCTAATCATTAATGATGTTGAGCATTCTTTCATGTGTTTGTTGGCAGTCTGTATATCTTCTTTGGAGAAATGTCTATTTAGGTCTGCCCATTTTGGAATTGGGTTGTTTGTTTTTTGTTACTGAGCTGCATGAGCTGCTTATAAATTTTGGATATTAATCCTTTGTCAGTTGCTTCATTTGCAAATATTTTCTCCCATTCTGAGGGTTGTATTTGGTCTTGTTTATGATTTCCTATGCTGTGCAAAAGCTTTGAAGTTTCATTAGGTCCCATTTGTTTATTTTTCTTTTTATTTCCATTTCTCTAGGAGGTGGGTCAAAAAGGATCCTGCTGTGATTTATGTCATAGAGTGTTCTGCCTATGTTTTCCTCTAAGAGTTTGATAGTTTCTGGCCTTACATGTAGGTCTTTAATCCATTTTGAGCTTATTTTTGTGTATGGTGTTAGGGAGTGATCTAATCTCATACTTTTACATGTACCTGTCCAGTTTTCCCAGCACCACTTATTGAAGAGGCTGTCATTTCTCCACTGTACATTCCTGCCTCCTTTATCAAAGATAAGGTGACCATACGTGTGTGGGCTTATCTCTGGGCTTTCTATCCTGTTCCATTGATCTATCTTTATGTTTTTGTGCCAGTACCATACTGCCTTGATTACTGTAGCTTTGTAGTATAGTCTGAAGTCAGGGAGCCTGATTCCTCCAGCTCCGTTTTTCATTCTCAAGATTGCTTTGGCTATTCGGGGTCTTTTGTGTTTCCATACAAATTGTGAATTTTTTTGTTCCAGTTCTGTGAAAAATGCCAGTGGTAGTTTGAGAGGGATTGCATTGAATCTGTAGATTGCTTTGGGTAGTAGAGTCATTTTCACAATGTTGATTCTTCCAATCCAAGAACATGGTATATCTCTCCATCTATTTGTATCATCTTTAATTTCATAAATCAGTGTCTTATAATTTTCTGCATACAGGTCTTTTGTCTCCTTAGGTAGGTTTATTCCTAGATATTTTATTCTTTTTGTTGCAGTGGTGAATGGGAGTATTTTCTTGATTTCACTTTCAGATATTTCATCATTAGTGTATAGGAATGCCAGAGATTTCTGTGCATTAATTTTGTATCCTGCTACTTTACCAAATTCATTGATTAGCTCTAGTAGTTTTCTGGTAGCACCTTTAGGATTCTCTATGTATAGTATCATGTCATCTGCAAAGAGTAACAGCTTTACTTCTTCTTCTCCGATTAGGATTCCTTTTATTTCCTTTTCTTCTCTGATTGCTGTGGGTAAAACAACTTCCAAAACTATGTCAAATAAGAGTGGTGAGAGTGGGCAACCTTGTCTTTTTCCTGATCTTAGTGGAAATGGTTTCAGTTTTTCACCATTGAGGACGATGTTGGCTGTGGGTTTGTCATATATGGCCTTTATTATGTTGAGGAAAGTTCCCTCTATGCCTACTTTCTGCAGGGTTTTTATCATAAATGGGTGTTGAATTTTGTCGAAACCTTTCTCTGCATCTATTGAGATGATCATATGGTTTTTCTCCTTCAATTTGTTAATATGGTGTATCACGTTGATTGATTTGCGTATATTGAAGAATCCTTGCATTCCTGGAATAAACCCCACTTGATCATGGTGTATGATCCGTTTAATGTGCTGTTGGATTCTGTTTGCTAGTATTTTGTTGAGGATTTTTGCATCTATGTTCATCAGTGATATTTGCCTGTAGTCTTTTTTCTTTGTGACATCCTTGTCTGGTTTTGGTATCAGGGTGATGGTGGCCTCATAGAATGAGTTTGGATGTGTTCCTCCCTCTGCTATATTTTGGAAGAGTTTGAGAAGGATAGGTGTTAGCTCTTCTCTAAATGTTTGATAGAATTCGCCTGTGAAGCCATCTGGTCCTGGGCTTTTGTTTGTTGGAAGATTTTTAATCACAGTTCCAATTTCAGTGCTTGTGATTGGTCTGTTCATATTTTCTATTTCTTCCTGATTCAGTCATGGCAGGTTGTGCATTTCTAAGAATTTGTCCATTTCTTCCAGGTTGTCCAATTTATTGGCATAGATTTACTTGTAGTAATGTCTCATGATCTTTTGTATTTCTGCAGTGTCAGTTGTTACTTCTTTTTCATTTCTTATTCTATTGATTTGAGTCTTCTGCCTTTTTTTCTTGATGAGTCTGGCTAATGGTTTATCAATTTTGTTTATCTTCTCAAAGAAGCAGCTTTCAGTTTTATTGATCTTTGCTATCGTTTTCTTCATTTCTTTTTCATTTATTTCTGATCTAATTTTTATGATTTCTTTCCTTCTGCCAACTTTGGGGTTTTTTTTGTTCTTCTTTCTCTAATTACTTTAGGTGCAAGGCTAGGTTGTTTATTCGAGATGTTTCCTGTTTCATAAGGTAGGATTATATTGCTATAAACTTCCCTCTTAGAACTGCTTTTGCTGCATCCCATAGATTTTGGGTCGTCGTGTCTCCATTGTCATTTGTTTCTAAGTATTTTTTTTATTTTCTCTTTGATTTCTTCAGTGATCACTTCGTTATTAAGTAGTGTATTGTTTAACCTCCATGTGTTCGTATTTTTTACAGATCTTTTCCTGTAATTGATATCTAGTCTCATAGCGTTGTGGTCGGAAAAGATACTTAATACAATTTCAATTTTCTTTAATTTACCAAGCCTTGACTTGTGACCCAAAATATGATCTATCCTGGAGAATGTTCCATGAGCACTAGAGAAAAATGTGTATTCTGTTGTTTTTGGATGGAATGTCCTATAAATATCAATTAAGTCCATCTTGTTTAATGTATCATTTAAAGCTTGTGTCTCCTTATTTATTTTCATTTTGGATGATCTGTCCATTGGTGAAAGTGGGGTGTTAAAGTCCCCTAGTATGAATGTGATACTGTCGATTTCCCCTTTTATGGCTGTTAGTATTTGCCTTATGTATTGAGGTGCTCCTATGTTGGGTGCATAAATATTTACAATTGTTATATCTTCTTCTTGGATCGATCCCTTGATCATTATGTAGTGTCTTCTTTGTCTCTTCTAATAGTCTTTATCTTAAAGTCTATTTTGTCTGATATGAGAATTGCTACTCCAGCTTTCTTTTGGTTTCCATTTGCATGAAATGTCTTTTTCCATCCCCTCACTTTCTGTCTGTATGTGTCTCTATGTCTGATGTGGGTCTCTTGTAGACAGCAAATATATGGGTCTTGTTTTTGTATCCATTCATCCAATCTGTGTCTTTTGGTGGGAGCATTTAGTCCATTTACATTTAAGGTAATTATCAATATGTGTGTTCGTATTCCCATTTTCTTAATTGTTTGGAGTTCAGTATTGTAGGTCTTTTCCCTCTCTTGTGTTTCTTGCCTAGAGAAGTTCCTTTAGCAGTTGTTGTAAAGCTTGTTTGGTGGTGCTGAACTCTCTCAGCTTTTGCTTGTCTGTAATGGTTTTAATTTCTCCATCAAATCTGAATGAGATCCTTGCTGGGTAGAGTAATCTGGGTTGCAGGTTTTTCTCCTTCATCACTTTAAATATGTCCTGCCAGTCCCTTCTGGCTTGCAGAGTTTCTGCTGAAAGATCAGCTGTTAACCTTATGGCGATTCCCTTGTGTGTTATTTTTCCCTTGCTGCTTTTAATATGTTTTCTTTGTATTTAATTTTTGACAGTTTGATTAATATATGTCTTGGCATATTTCTCCTTGGCTTTATCCTGTATGGGACTCTCTGTGCTTTCTGGACTTGATTAACTATTTCCTTTCCCACATTAGGGAAGTTTTCAACTATAATCTCTTCAAATATTTTCTCAGTCCCTTTCTTTTTCTGTCCTTCTTCTGGAACCCCTATAATTCGAATGTTGGTGCGTTTGATGTTGTCCCAGAGGTCTCTGAGACTGTCCTCAGTTCTTTTCATTCTTTTTTCTTTATTCTGCTCTGCCGTAGTTATTTCTACTATTTTATCTTCCAGGTCACTTATCCGTTCTTCTGCCTCAGTTATTCTGCTATTGATCCCATCTAGAGTATTTTTAATATCATTTATTGTGTTGTTCATCGTTGTTTGTTTCCTCTTTAGTTCTTCTAGGTCCTTGTTAAATGTTTCTTGCATTTTGTCTATTTTGTTTCCAAGATTTTGGATCATATTTACTATAATTAATCTGAATTGTTTTTCGGGTAGATTGCCTATTTTCTCTTCATTTGTTAGGTCTGGTGCGTTTTTATCTTGCTCCTTCATCTGCTGTATGTTTTTCTGTCTTCTCATTTTGCTTATCTCACTGTGTTTGGGGTCTCCTTTTTGCAGGCTGCTGGTTCGTAGTTTCTGTAGTTTTTGATGTCTGTCCCCAGTGGCTAATTTGGTTCAGTGGGTTGTGTAGGCTTCCTGGTGGAGGGGACTAGTGCCTGCGTTCTGGTGGATGAGGCTGGATCTTGTCTTTCTTGTGGGCAGGTCCACGTCTTGTGGGGTGTTTTGGGGTGTCTGTGGACTTATTATGATTTTAGGCAGCCTCTCTGCTAATGGGTGGGGTTGTGTTCCTGTCTTGCTAGTTGTTTGGCATAGGATGTCCTGCACTGTAGCTTGCTGGTCGTTGAGTGAAGCTGGGTGCTGGTGTTGAGATGGAGATCTCTGGGAGATTTTCACCATTTGATATTATGTGGAGCTGGGAGGTGTCTTGTGGACCAGTGTCCTGAAGTTGTCTCTCCCTCCTCAGCAGCACAGCACTGACTCCTGACTGCTGCACCAAGAGCCTTTCATCCACACAGCTCAGAATAAAACACAGAAAATGTAGAAAGAAAGAATTAGTAGAAGTAGAAAGAGAGAAAGAAAGAAAGAAAGAAAGGAGAGAGGGAGGGAGGGAGGAAGGAAGGAAGGAGGGAAGGAAGGAAAAAAAGAAGGGAGATAAAGTAAAATAAAATAAAGTAAGATAAAATATAATAAAGTTATTAAAATAAAAAATAATTATTAAGAGAAAGAAAAAAATAAAAAAACAACAAAAAAACAGACGGATAGAACCCTAGGACAAATGGTGGAAGCAAAGGTATACAGACAAAGTCTCACACAGAAGCATACACATACACACTCACAAAAAGAGGAAAAGGGGAAAAAATCATAAATCTTGCTCTCAAAATCCACCTCCTTAATTTGGGATGATTCGTTGTCTATTCATGTATTCCACAGATGCAGGGTACATCAAGTTGATTGTGGAGTTTTAATCCACTGCTTCTGAGGCTGCTGGGAGAGATTTCCCTTTCTCTTCTTTGTTCTCACAGCTCCTAGGGGCTCAGGTTTGGATTTGGCCCCACCTCTGCGTGTAGGTCGCTGGAGGGCGTCTGTTCTTCACTCAGACAGGACGGGGTTAAAGGAGCCGCTGATTCGGGGGCTCTGGCTCACTCAGGCCGGGGGGAGGGTGGGGCACAGAGTGTGGCGCGAGCCTGCAGCGGCAGAGGCCAGCGTGACGTTGCACCAGCCTGAGACGTGCCATGCATTCTCCCGGAGGAGTTGACCCTGGCTCCCAGGACCCTGGCAGTGGCGGGCTGCACAGGCTCCCTGGAAGGGGGGTGTGACTAGTGACCTGTGCTCACACACAGGCTTCTTGGTGGTGGCAGCAGCAGCCTTAGCGTCTCATGCCCGTCTCTGTGGTCCACGCTTTTAGCCGCGGCTCGCGCCCGTCTCTGGAGCTCCTTTAAGCAGTGCTCTTAATCCCCTCTCCTCGCGCACCAGGAAACTAAGAGGTAAGAAAAAGTCTCTTGCCTCTTCGGCAGGTCCAGACTTTCCCCTGGACTCCCTCCTGGCTAGGCTAGCCGTGTTGCACTAACACCCTGCAGGCTGTGTTCACGCCACCAACCCCAGTCCTCTCCCTGGGATCCGACCGAAGCCCGAGCCTCAACTCCCAGCCCCGCCCTCCCCGGCGGGTGAGCAGAAAAGCCTCTCGGGCTGGTGAGTGCCAGTCGGCCCTGATCCTCTGTGCGGGAATCTATCCGCTTTGCCCTCCGTACCCCTGTGGCTGCGCTCTCCCCTGCAGCCCGTCCACCACCCGCAATCTCCGCCCGCGAAGGGGCTTCCTAGTGTGTGGAAACCTTTCTTCCTTCACAGCTCCCTCCCACCAGTGCAGGTCCCATCTGTATTCTTTTGTCTCTGTTTAGTCTTTTTACTTTTGCCCTACCCACATACGTGGGGGGTTTGTTGCCTTTTGGGAGGTCTGAGGTCTCTGCCAGCATTCACTAGGTGTTCTCTAGGAGTTGTTCCACGTGTAGCTATATTTCTTGTGTGTATGTGGGGAGGAAGGTGATCTCTTCGTTTTACTCTTCCGCCATCTTCCTGGAAGCCTCTACTTTTTTTTTTTCAATTTTTTTTTCATTTTTTTTCAATTTACTTTTTGTTAAGTCTTTGTGCAAATGCCTAATTGATGATATTTTTGAAACTCCCAATAGAATACAAAATCAGGATCTTAAAGATATTCAGGCATTGATCAGAAAATTAAGTAATATTGCTTAAATCTGAATCCTTGATAAACTATGTAGAAATTAAAAGCTATGTTATATTATTAGATTGAAAGAAGAGTGATAGAACTGACTCATATTCAATGAGTAGATATCTATATATCTATATATCTATATATAGATATTTATATATATAGATAGATATTTATATAAATATATATCTTATTCCAGACATGGTGCTGTGCTGTATTCTATGGGAGAGAAGAAGATGTAGAAAAATACATTTTCTACCATGAAACAGAGGTTAAGAAAATGTATAAATTTAATCAAACATTTTAGAATTTTCTTTATATTGATCACTAAAAAAACAGTATCTCTTCTTTCCCGGTATGAGATAGGGATAGTAGGATTATTACCGCTCTCAGGAACGTTAACAGTGGAGATTCCTGAATACAGCAAGAAGTCAGTGCATTTTCTAATGATAGAATTATTTAACATGGATGTGAGTAGCTTTGAGTTTTCTTGAGCAGTAGTTTTTGCCAGATATCAAAATAATCTAAAAAGTTAATTGTCTTTGTCTTGTGGCAATAGTCTGCGTACTGTCATATAGACAAATGATTTGCACACTTGAGCATACCATTTTGAGCAGTGTACTTAATGTCCACACTCCAGTGATTCCTGCTACTGCATTTTTGTAGCATTTAGTGATTTTATTTTTTCTAACAATGTTATTTATGAGCCAAAAACCTATCTTGGCAAGGCTAGTCATTTTAGACACCTCACTGGAAATGGTTCAGTGTTAATTTTGTTTAGGCGAGGATTCGTAAAAGATGATAAATGCATTGTGATATAATAACCTCATCCTTTCATCTATCATATTGTTAAATCAAATTGCAAGTGTTGCATTAATGTGATAAAATGTTTTCTGCTTACATTTTCTTTTAGTCAGTTAAGACTGAGGTCAAATGAGAAAATTGGACCTGAGTAAACAAGATTGCAAAATGTTTAATCTATAGACCAATAAATTAAAAGCAAAAGGATTGATTAAATATCATTGAAGTCACAAATTATGCAGAGAATACTAATGCTACCTTGCATCTAGGTCAAGTGCAAGAGAATAATTGACTCTTAGGCTGAATTTAGTTATGCTGAACATTTCTGAACGTCTAGCCTGTATGATAAGCAGATTGAGGTTTGGGTCTCACTCCCACACCTTAATCATTAACAAGGGCTTACTTCTGGTACATCGTATATGATCTGGTATACAAATGCAGTAGTTATTACTACCTTGAAAACCTGAGCCATCAGTTTGGGGAAGCTGTCTTCAAATGTTGACAAAAAGATCTAGTAGAAATTCCTCTGGAAATTCTCACCCCTCGTACTAAGCCATTTTATCAAACACTTGCCTTCCCTACAGGGAACAGATATGGCAGGTTTTATTATCTACTCTTGCATCATATCCTGATAAGAAGTTATGATGCTTCACAGGGAATGAATTAGGTCATAACCCACATATGTAGATTCCACGAGCAGCAACAACCCGGTTCTACGATGAATTCATTTTAAAACATTAATTAGAATCTGCAATGCAGATAAGAAAAGATGAGAACTGACATTTAAAAAGCATGAGTTTTAGAGTCAAATTAGCCTGTTTTCTAACCGACGTCTTGAACATATTAGCCATATAACCTTAGGCAAGTTATCAAATTACCCTGAGGTGTTTGTAAAACTCAAATAACTGCAATTTCACAAGGTTTATAATAGTATTAACTGAGATAATTAATATATATACAGTGCCTAGCATGCAGTTTACACAAAGGAGGGAAGATGTAAATGCTAATTCTCTTTCTCTCTCCCTTTCCTTCAAAATGCATCACAAGATTTCTCAAAGCAGAAAGTAAATTTCCTATAGTGATGAAAAATTATGCATTATGTTTCAAACTGGGAAATATCATTAAAATTACTGCTTTACATGTTCAATGACTTTTTTTTCTTCTTTTGGTCTGAAGTATATCCTGACAATTGAAAACCATTTTGTGTACTCTTTCATTAAATGGAGTAAATTGTAGTAAAGCAAGAGTTCACAGACATGGGAATAGGAACGTACATATCAATTATTACCGTAAATGTAAAAGGACAAAATGCTCCCACCAAAAGGCACAGATTGGATGAATGGATACAAAAACAAGACCCATATATATGCTGTCTACAAGAGACCCACTTCAGACCTACAGACACATACAGACTGAAAGTAATGGGACAGAAAAAGATATTCCATACAAATGAAAACCAAAAGAAAGCTGGAGTAGCAATTCTCATATCAGACAAATTAGACTTTAAAATAAAGACTATTAGAAGAGACAAAGAAGGACACTACATAATGATCAAGGGATCGATCCAAGAAGAAGATATAACAATTGTAAATATTTATGCACCCAACATAGGAGCACCTCAATACATAAGGCAAATACTAACAGCCATAAAAGGGGAAATCGACAGTAACACATTCATACTAGGGGACTTTAACACCCCACTTTCACCAATGGACAGATCATCCAAAATGAAAATAAATAAGGAAAAACAAGCTGTAAATGATACATTAAACAAGATGGGCTTAATTGACATTTATAGGACATTCCATCCAAAAACAACAGAATACACATTTTTCTCAAGTGCTCATGGAACATTCTCCAGGATAGATCATATTTTGGGTCACAAGTCAAGGCTTGGTAAATTAAAGAAAATTGAAATTGTATCAAGTATCTTTTCTGACCACAATGCTATGAGACTAGATATCAATTACAGGAAAAGATCTGTAAAAAATACAAACACATGGAGGTTAAACAATACACTACTTAATAACGAAGTGATCACTGAAGAAGTCAAAGAGGAAATCAGAAAATACCTAGAAACAAATGACAGTGGAGACACGACGACCAAAACCTATGGGATGCAGCAAAAGCAGTTCTAAGAGGGAAGTTTATAGCAATACAATCCTACCTTACGAAACAGGAAACATCGTGAATAAACAACCTAACCTTGCACCTAAAGCAATTAAAGAAAGAAGAAAAAAACCCGCAAAGTTAGCAGAAGGAAAGAAATCATAAAAATCAGATGAGAAATAAATGAAAAAGAAATGAAGAAAACGATAGCAAAGATCAATAAAACTAAAAGCTGGTTTTTGAGAAGATAAACAAAATTGATAAACCATTAGCCAGACTCATCAAGAAAAAAAGGCAGAAGACTCAAATCAATAGAATTAGAAATGAAAAAGGAGAACAACTGACACTGCAGAAATACAAAAGATCATGAGACATTACTACAAGCAACTCTATGCCAATAAAATGGACAACCTCGAAGAAATGGACAAATTCTTAGAAATGCACAATCTGCCAAGACTGAATCAGGAAGAAACAGAAAATGTGAACAGACCAGTCACAGGCACTGAAATTGAAACTGTGATTAAAAACCTTCCAACACACAAAAGCCCAGGACCAGATGGCTTCACAGGCGAATTCTATCAAACATTTAGAGAAGAGCTAACACCTATCCTTCTCAAACTCTTCCAAAATATAGCAGAGGGAGGAACACACCCAAACTCATTCTACGAGGCCACCATCACCCTGATACCAAAACCAGACAAGGATGTCACAAAGAAAGAAAACTACAGGCCAATATCACTGATGAACATAGATGCAAAAATCCTCAACAAAATACTAGCAAACAGAATCCAACAGCACATTAAATGGATCATACACCATGATCAAGTGGGGTTTATTCCAGGAATGCAAGGATTCTTCAATATATGCAAATCAATCAACATGATACACCATATTAACAAATTGAAGGAGAAAAACCATATGATCATCTCAATAGATGCAGAGAAAGCTTTCGACAAAATTCAACACCCATTTATGATAAAAACCCTGCAGAAAGTAGGCATAGAGGGAACTTTCCTCAACATAATAAAGGCCATATATGACAAACCCACAGCCAACATCATCCTCAATGGTGAAAAACTGAAACCATTTCCAGTAAGATCAGGAACAAGACAAGGTTGCCCACTCTCACCACTCTTATTTGACATAGTTTTGGAAGTTTTACCCACAGCAATCAGAGAAGAAAAGGAAATAAAAGGAATCCTAATCGGAGAAGAAGAAGTAAAGCTGTCATTGTTTGCAGATGACATGATAGTATACATAGAGTATCCTAAAGGTGCTACCAGAAAACTACTAGAGCTAATCAATGAATTTGGTAAAGTAGCAGGATCAAAATTAATGCACAGAAATCTCTGGCATTCCTATACACTAGTGATGAAAAATCTGAAAGTGAAATCAAGAAAACACTCCCATTTACCATTGCAACAAAAAGAATAAAATATCTAGGAATAAACCTACCTAAGGAGACAAAATACCTGTATGCAGAAAATTATAAGACACTGATGAATGAAATTAAAGATGATACAAATAGATGGAGAGATATACCATGTTCTTGGATTGGAAGAATCAACATTGTGAAAATGACTACAGTATCCAAAGCAATCTACAGATTCAATGCAATCCCTCTCAAACTACCACTGAAATTTTTCACAAAACTAGAACAAAAAAATTCACAATTTGTATGGAAACACAAAAGACCCCGAATAGCCAAAGCAATCTTGAGAATGAAAAACGGAGCTGGAGGAATCAGGCTCCCTGACTTCAGACTATACTACAAAGCTACAGTAATCAAGGCAGTATGGTACTGGCACAAAAACATAAAGATAGATCAATGGAACAGGATAGAAAGCCCAGAGATAAGCCCACACACGTATGGTCACCTTATCTTTGATAAAGGAGGCAGGAATGTACAGTGGAGAAATGACAGCCTCTTCAATAAGTGGTGCTGGGAAAACTGGACAGGTACATGTAAAAGTATGAGATTAGATCACTCCCTAACACCATACACAAAAATAAGCTCAAAATGGATTAAAGACCTACATGTAAGGCCAGAAACTATCAAACTCTTAGAGGAAAACATAGGCAGAACACTCTATGACATAAATCACAGCAGGATCCTTTTTGACCCACCTCCTAGAGAAATGGAAATAAAAAGAAAAATAAACAAATGGGACCTAATGAAACTTCAAAGCTTTTGCATAGCAAAGGAAACCGTAAACAAGACCAAAGGACAACCCTCAGAATGGGAGAAAATATTTGCAAATGAAGCAACTGACAAAGGATTAATACCCAAAATTTATAAGCAGCTCATGCAGCTCAATAACAAAAAAACAAACAACCCAATCCAAAAATGGGCAGAAGACCTAAACAGACATTTCTCCAAAGAAGATATACAGACTGCCAACAAACACATGAAAGAATGCTCAACATCATTAATGATTAGAGAAATGCAAATCAAAAGTACAATGAGATATCATCTCACACCAGTCAGAATGGCCATCATCAAAAAATCTAGAAACAATAAATGCTCGCGAGGGTGTGGAGAAAAGGGAACACTCTTGCACTGCTGGTGGGAATGTGAATTGGTACAGCCACTATGGAGAACAGTATGGAGGTTCATTAAAAAACTAAAAATAGAACTACCATATGACCCAGCAATCCCACTACTGGGCATATACCCTGAGAAAACCATAATTCAAAAAGAGTCATGTACCAAAATGTTCATTGCAGCTCTATTTACAATAGCCCGAAGATGGAAACAACCTAAGTGTCCCTCAGCGGATGAATGGATAAAGGTGTGGCACATATATACAATGGAATATTACTGAACCATAGAAAGAAACAAAATTGAACTATTTGTAATGAGGTGGATGGACCTAGAGTCTGTCATACAGAGTGAAGTAAGTCAGAAAGAGAAAGACAAATACCGTATGCTAACACATATATATGGAATTTAAGGGAAAAAAATATCACGAACAACCTAGGGGTAAGACAGGAAGAAAGACACAGACCTAGTAGAGAATGGACTTGAGGATATGAGGAGGGGGAAGGGTAAGCTGTGATAAAGCGAGAGAGTGGCATGAACATATATACAGTACCAAATGTAAAATAGATAGCTAGTGGGAAGCAGCCGCATAGCACAGGGAGATCAGCTTGGTGCTTTGTGACCACCTAGAGTGGTGGGATAGGGTGGGTGGGAGGGAGGGAGACGCAAGAGGGAAGAGATATGGGAACATATGTATATGTATAACTGATTCATTTTGTTATAAAGCGGAAACTAACACACCATTGTAAAGCAATTATACTCCAATTAAGATGTAAAGAAGAAAAAAAAAGAGTTCACAGACAGTTAGGACCTCATATAGAAACCTTTTTCAATTCTGTAAAGATTAACAGTGAGATCATCTTTAATGCTGCCTGGTAGTAGTGTTACAACGTAGTGTTACAACAGAGCTAGTAGAGATACAAAACGAAATATTTTACCGCTTTCAATGTGTATAACACGAGTTTCCTTGTTTAGGAAATATGGTCTCTATTTTTACAAACAATCTTAAAAGTTATGAATGAAGAAACCACTTTCAAAATTGCTGCTGTGGTTGGACACCTTTTTTATATACACTTGAAACCTTACTACCCTTCAGGTGTGTTACCTAGAAAGGAATGAAAAGAGCTATTTCAAATTACAAAGCATGTACTCTTATGTCACATAGGATGCCAAGGGTCTCACATTCAATCTCTTATTTGATCCTCTGAAAACCTCCCATTTTTCACTTTGACTGATTGAAGAGAGATACCTGGCCTTGCCCCCCGTATATCAGTTCTTTGATAAAGCAGAAAAGAAGTGAGGAGAATGGGGAGAGAAACTGAGAGTATTCTCCAGAAAAAGGGATGGACATAATTACACCATAGGACCCAGCACCTTGCATTTAAATACTTGTGTTGCTGTCAAAGTTTAGCAAACATTCACGAAGCCTACTCTATGGTCTAGGCACAGTGCTGAGTACCTGCAGAAACTCTGAATACTTTAAAAATCTATCTTTCTACATATTTAAAAAAGAGAGACGTTTGAAAGAGGTGTACACCTGAATGTAACTAGATGTGTTAAATTGTTTAAAGTGTGACTGTTTCCTTATGAACACTCAGTGGGAGCACAGTTATAATAGTTATCTCTCCTTGGCTGTTTACAGTTTATCTACTTTTTAATATATTGTGCAGTTCATTGTTTGCTGGCTAGTTTATTTACAGTAAAACAAGATTTTGGTTTTCTTGGAGCTTTTTCTCTGACATTTACTTTTTCTTAAAAAATAACTTCACAGTTGTTTCCTATGTCCTTCCTTTGTCCTCTTCACTTTTTCATTTTTCATCTCTCCTCTTTTCCTTTTGTCTTTTCATAGGAGCCCCACATGCTGGCTGCTGTGAGTCCTTGAGGACAGGCCTAGAAACAAATGAATACACTAAAAACAGCTGCAACAACATTTTCTTTGCTTATATTAACCCTCTCTCTTTTAAATAATTCCTAATGCTGATTTAGTAATTTTATCTTGAACACTATATAGAAGTATACATTTTTAAAACCTTGAGAGTACCTATAGTTACTCAGCACTGTGATCATTCAAAGATAAGCAATCCTCATTTTCTTTTCTTTTTTTTACAGAAATACTTCAGTTACACAAAGGTTATAAATATGAATTGGTCATAATCTTGATTCATGAAACATTGTCATTAGGCATCCATGCAAGACAATTCTTGTTATTATTGTTGTTTGTTTTTTCTCTTCCCTTTTCCCCTTATTTTTCCTTTACTCTCAATCTTGTACCTCACAGGTACCCACTCTAGTGTATTTAGTACATCTCCTCTCTGTGTCAGGGTTGATAAAATGTGAGTTATTTTAACAATAAAATGGCAACCATGAATTGTGCACTTGCTGTATGCTAGGATCTGACCTGAGAAGTTGTCATGGCTAAAACCCATAACAACCCTAACAGGCAAATATTGTAGTTATTATTTTTGTCATTGCTGTTATTTCCATTTACCAATTTTAATACTGACACCAAGAATTTAAAAATTTTGGCCAAGCTCAAAGGCTAACATATGGAAGATACAGCATATGAGCCCAAATCGTTTGGTTGAGAGCCTGTGTTTTTAACCAATTATGTTGTATCTTCTTCATATTTCACTGTGTAACAGCCCCAAGAATGGAATTGCTGGGTGATATACATACATATATACTGTCAAGAAGTATTACCAGGTTGTTTCTAGGCTGGCTATACAAATTTATAGTCCCCTTTGCAATGAATGAGTCCTCATCACATTCATACCCAGAACTTAGTATTTCCCTACTTGGCACTTTTTTGCCAAACCGATGTGTATAAAGTAGAAATCAATAGTTTTAACTTGCATTTATCTATTTTCTAATGTGTTTGAATATCTCTTCAAAATACATATTAGTCACTTTGGTTTCCCCTTCTGTGAATTTTCTATTAATGTTACTGAATAAGTAAATAAATATAAAACACTTACAGGCATTACTGATAAATAGTAAGGTCCTGGCATCTGTTATTGTGTTTGATATTATTATACTGTATCTATCATATTTTCTATATGATTTTCTATATTTTCCAGAAGATTTGAAAGAGTCGCCAATTCTCTATAATTTTAAGACATTACAAATATATTCTCCTAATCTTTCACCAGTCCATTATTTTTCCCATGATGCCCTTTGATTAAAATATCTGTAATTTTGTTGCAGTAAATACCTATTTTTCTTTTTAGTATTTATGATATACAGTCATATTTTAGAAAGCTTTCCTACCTCAGAGTTCCAATAATATTGTCTTATATTATTTCCTATCATTATAAGTTTTCCTTTTCATATTTTGATATTTCACCCACTAGGAGTTAATTTTTATGTATGGCCTAGGAAGGGGAATTTTCTTCCATGTAATGAGACTTTTTCTGACACCATTTATTAAACAGTTCATTTTTTTTTGCATTATAGATTGTATGTTTCTAAGCCATCATTTATGCTACTCTACTCTATTTAATAGTAAGTGCAAGAGTACAGGCTTTATTAATTACTATGGCTTTTTAATGTGCTTTAGTATCTGGCAAGGTCAGTAGTTTTCCCTGTTTTTGCTCTTCCACTTCATAGCTGTTTACCTATTCATAATATTTAATTAATTAATTAATTTGAATTGATAATGATTGTGAGGTTTCCTAAAAATTCTTGAGGTTTAGATTGGAATTGCCTAAATGTATAAATAAATATAGGGAGAACTGAGATCTTTATAAAGTTAGATCGTTTTATATATCAACATAGAATTTCTCTATATTTGGTGAGTGTTTTTATGTCATTTAGTAGAGTTTTAAACTTCTATATATGCAATTCATATTCTTTATTTGGTTAATATATTTTTAAAAAAAGATTGGTTGTAGTTTCTCTTTGTATCGTAAATGGTGTCTTCCATTTTTTGGTTATTAATTGCTCATGTAAAGAATGATATTAAGTAACCTCCTCTATTTAGGTATAATGATTAGGTGGTTATCTTGAATTGTCTATATAAATAAACATATTAACTAGTGAAAGCTACAGTTATATCTCTTAGTTCCCCAAATATATGCTGCATTATTTTTCTTGACTTATGTGCATTATCTAGGACTTTTAGTTCTGTGCTAAACAGTAGTAATGATGGAGGGCAATCCTTATGCTGTTGTTGATCTTAGAAAGACTCCCTCTAAAGTTTATCCACTGAATGTGATATATACTTAGCTTTTTAGCAGCAATATTAAGTTATGAAAGTTTAATTCTAACTCTTGTTTGTAATTTTCTTTTAAAATAATGAATATATTTTATATGTCATTTATATATCATATCACAGAAATCATGTGCTTTCTGTCCTTTGACTCTGATGTAAATATTTGTACTTATAAGTTATCTAAGTTTGAGTTATCCTTGCATTTCTGGTATAAAATACACATCACACTATAGTGTAGTTTTTAAAATTGCACAATGGTATTCAGTTAGTCAATCTTTCATTTAGAGTTTTTATTTTGTGTGTCTGTGTGTGTTGTCAGTATTTTTTATTTCAGCTGTTCTGATAGGTTTTTAATTGAAGTATAGTTGATTTACAGTATTAGATTAGTTTCAGGTGTACAGCATAATATTTCAGTGTTTTTACAAAACATACTCCATTAAAAGTTATTACAAAATAATGGCTATAATTCCCTTTTCTATACAAGATATCCTTGTCGCTTATCTATTTTATAATAGTAGTTTCCACCTTTTAATCCCATACCTCTAACTTGCCCCTTCCCCCCTATAACCACTAGTTTGTTTCTGTATTCTGTCAGTCTGTTTCTGTTTTGCTATATACATTTGTTTGTATTATTTTTTAGATTCCACATACAAGTGTTATCATATAGTATTTGTCTTTCTCTCTCAGACTTATTTCACTTAGCATAATATTCTCTAGGTCTATCCATGTTGCTACAAATGGCAGAATTTCATTCTTTTTATGGCTGAGTAATATTCCTCTGTGTGTGTGTGTGTGTGTGTGTGTGTGTGTGTGTGTGTGTGTGTGTGTGTATCCCACACCTTCTCTATCCATTAGTCTATTGATGGACACGTGGGTTGCTTCCACACCTTGGCTATTGTAAATAGCGCTGCTGTGAACATTGGGGTGCACGTGTCTTTTCGAATTTGTGTTTTCATGTTTTGCAGATATATACCTAGGAGTGGAATTGCTGGATCATATGGTAATTCTCTTCTTAGTTTTTTGAATTTTAACATCTCAGCCCATAAATTAAATTGGTCTGTGGTTTACTTCTTCTACTTCATCTAGTTTGGATGTCAATTTTGTACTTTTTTTTTTTTTAAGTGCTTCTCTTCTTTCAAACTTCTGAAACAACTTGAGATATTATCTTGAAGGGTTTTTTTGGCATTTATCAGTAAAATTATCCAGCCAGAAATCTGTTTTATCCCAAACAAAGTAAGAATCTACCTCACTGTCTAACCCCTCTTCCTCAAAATGTACCTCTCTCCATGCAATATACACATACCAGATTGGTAGGTTTTGAAATCTTCACTCTGGATTTTTAGGGATATACTTTATTTATTAAGTCTTGCTCACTTAGACATAGCAAACTTGGTAACACCTTTATCCCCCTTACTTCCCATATTTCATTTCTATGTCTTGGATTTATTGCTCTTGATGCTGGCAATATCTACTAAATGTTATTTCAAAAGGATCTCTATTGTGTGTGCCTTCTAAGACTTTTTATTATTATTATTATTTATTTATTTATTTTTGGCTGTGTTGGTTCTTCGTTTCTGTGCGTGGGCCTCTCACTGTCGCAGCCTCTCTTGTTGCGGAGGAGAAGCTCCAGACGCGCGGGCTCAGTAGTTGTGGCTCACGGGCCTAGTTGCTCCGTGGCATGTGGGATCTTCCCAGACCAGGGCTCGAACTCGTGTCCCCTGCATTGACAGGCAGATTCTCAACCACTGCGCCACCATGGAAGCCCCTAAGACTTTTTACACCAGAGCACACATATGTTTTGGCCTCAGATTTAATTGTTTTTCAGCTGAAAATAGCATCCCTAGCTCAAAGTTCTTTTCCTTTAACACTGAAAGTATTATTTTATCGTCTTCTTACTTCTGCTTCTTGATATGAATGATGCCTAACACTTGCTAATTTTTAGGTGATCTGCTTTTACTTTTTGAAAGCTATTATAATTTAAATTTTGATTTGATATTTAAAATTTTAACCATAATATCAATATAATGTATGTTTGTATTTTTTTAAAAATCACTATTATTTGGTAGTCCACGAACAATTTCTATAATGTTTATAAATTTTTTTAATTCTTTACTTCCTCACCTCTATTTTTTTCACTGCCTGAGACTCATAAGAGACAGTTATGCCCACTTGTTCTTCTCTTATCCAAATATTTCAGTGGTTCTCCTTTAGAGCATTTTGTCACTCGGGGACATTTGGGGACACTCGGGGATTTTTGGTTGTTGGAACATGAGGATTATTGGCATCTAGTGAGGAGAGACCAAGGATGTTGGTAAACATCCTATAATGCACAAGAAAGCCCCTCACAGCAAAAACATTATCCAGTACAAATGTACATAGTACCAAAGTTGAGAAATTATGATGTCTTAGCTCTTCACTTATTATTTCCATCCTTTGATCTCATTCTGTGAGAGATCTAAATTTGATCTTCCAACTTAACAGTTTGTTTTTATACTGAGTACATTCTTCCATCTATCCAACTATTGAAATCTGTACTTCATAAATTACATTTTTCATATCCAGTTTTCTTTTTATCTCCCTGATGGAATTTATTGTGTCTTTAAAATTTTTTGTTCTACCCTGTTAATTGTGGCTCCCCTCATATACATTTTTTTCTTTTTTTTTTATTTAACCAAAGTTCTCACACCCCTCAGATGCTTCATATTTCTTCTCTGCGATTTCATCTTTTATCCCCTTAAGAATATCAGATATCTGACTTAGCAGTATGTAATTGAGGAAGGTGGGAGAGAGACAAAGTCCAGGCGCCTGGCTTCTATTCCTCCACGTGAGTGTGGAGGCTTGGAGATTACTCTACCCTTCTTTTGCTGACACAGTCCTTCCTCATGCCCCACCCCCACTCCAAGGCAAGTGTCTCTTGCACTTTGGAAACTCACAATATCTCCATCTCAGGCACTTATCTGAGGACTAGCCAGTCTTTACTATAATTGTTCACTAATGGAATCAAAGAACAAAATAGGAGAAGTATGAGGAGGGAACAGTTAGGGGCTAGACAGCCCCATGATGGCCAAAGGATGAGAAATGATGCACTAGAGTGGAAAGAAAACGATCACTAGAAACTGGAAGGGTCTCCTCCATTTCAGCTCATACTATTCACCTAGCTCTGCTCCTTTCCCGTTTTTATTTGCAGTATTGGCATTTCTGGTACCTCAGCTGTAAGAGAGAGAATAATTTTCTTAAGCATAAAATAAACTGGATAGTAGACAATAACTACTTTCAAAATGTTCACCAATTAGATCTGCTCACTTGAAATTTACAGTGAACCACATTTAAATTTGACCCTCAGTACAACAGGCAGAGTTAAGGGAAGAAAGAATCATGGTCAGCAAAATCACAGCACAATCTTAAAAAAAGTTAACAATCAATTATGAAGTCCTGTTAATTCCAACCTTTAAAATATATCTCGGGCCCATTCACATATTTCCATTTCCATTAACATTGGGTTAATTTAGGCCCACTATTATATTTTACCTGAAATATGGGATGGCCTCCTAAATTATCTTTTTTACTCTGGGCTTTCCAATTATTTTCCACACAGCTACCAGTGAGATCTTTCAAATTTGCAGGTTTCATCATATCACTTTCTTTTTAAAAAACTTGTAATAGCTTTTCTTTGTCCTGTAGTACAAACTCATAGTTCCAGCATGCAATGTCACTTGTTAGAGTCCTTTGCTTTTCTGCCTCTTTTACCTCTCTTTGCCCTCTTCACCCTTGCCAATATGGATTTATTAGGCTTCCCCAGTTTTTCATTTTCTCTGTTTCTTTCCCGGACTCTCATTTTATCTTCTTTTCTTTAAACACTTTGCTTCTCACTACCTCCCCTGGTAATTTCTTACTCGTCCCTCAGGTCTTAGTTTAAATGCAGGAAGCACTCCATAATGAGAACCTTTATAATATTCATTACAGTGTGAAGCAACTTTCTATTTCCAATTATTTTTCTCTGTCCCCTCTTAGAATATACAATTTGTGAAGACAGGGATTCAATCTTATTATATCCTAAGCACCTAGCATGGTGGCCACAATGTAGCTAGGTTATGTGAATGTTGGGGAAGGGAAACTTTCCCCATGACCCCTCTTGAGTTCTTGTGGCTGGAATAATAATAAAATTGACACAAGACAGATTAGCAGGAGGAAAAAAAAAGGAAAAAATTAATTTGTGCACATAGAGATCTCATAAAAATGGGAGGGACCTAAGAAGTGGCCAAAGCAGACAGCTTTTATGCTTTTTAGACAAAGAAACAATAAACTTGTGAGGAATTGACAGGACAAAGAAACTTAAGTTTTGGGTGCTCCATTAGTGAAGAATCTAAACAGAGTTTGAGGTTGGGGTAGTAAATTAAAGAAGTAAGAAGGTTGTTTATAGGGGCTTCTTGGCCTGAATTCCTGATCTCTGGCGATAGGGGTGTGCTTCGACTGTCAGATGCAGGGAGTGCACCTTTCACATGGGAGATTTATTTCTTGCCTTCAGGGAAACATAAAGGAGGGTCAGAGTGTCCTCCATGCATTGGCCACTTCTTGAGTAACTGTAATTCAAAATAATCAATATGCCATTGTGTCATATTCTGGGGTAGCCTGCCTTGAGCTCCAACCTGAAAAAAATGAAACCAACAACAAAACTTCAGAAGAGTGCTACCATCCAATAAACATTCTGTGCTTGCCTGCTTATTTTTCTTTGTAAGAATGTGCTTTAGTGAATAAATCAGAAAAAAAGGGTCCCAAGCAATTTCTTTATAAAAACCTAGACATTAAGTATTTATTTCATGTCAGTACTACATTATATTAGCCTTTTTGTGCACAGTTCATTTCTTCTTTTGAATACAGCGCTTGTATGGTTGACTCAACTAGAGTAACCATCTTGTCTTTTGTAGGAATGATGGTGCAGCTCATAAATGTTTGAGGGTCTCTGGAGGATACTCCTAAAGTAGTTCACTTCCTAAGCCCCTGTCACCATACAGAGATAATTATTTCTATGATTTATGTGCTTCCAAGGAGCCTTTGTTCAAGATAACCTTTTCCGATCACATTTATTAGGTAGTTGTTACAGTACCTTGAGATTTGGAATCTTTTTCTGCTTTCATGGATCCTCTTTGGTTTATTTACAGGTGTGATAATTGATTTGATATTTTATATAGAGGTCAAAGTGTTGCCTTTTTTCTTGCCTTGGTTCTAAACAATTTTACGGGTAATCTGACTGGTTTGGTTTGGGTTTTTGAAAGGTAAAATCCCTAAACTTTTTGGTTTTTAAAATGACTAGGCTGTTACATTCTTAAAATGTAGTTTAGACTTCCACCAAATTTTCAATAGAAGAAAAAGAAAAATATATTAACAGTCTTTTAACCTTGTGCTTAAAAAATTTTACATAAAAATAGCTGTTTATATGAACAAACGATGCTTGAATAAAACACTGTGTCTACACATAATATTCAAAGATTAAGCTGTTTTGCTATCTCAAGTAGGAACTATTTAAAGTAGTATAATAATTCATGCTCCTCAAAGGAAACATCTTTGCTTTTATGGCCATTTTCCACCAAATAAAAGAAAATGTCCCTAGCAAATATTGTTTGTAATGCACTGCATTTCAAAGGAATAGTTGGAACAATAACAAGCCATTTGCAGTTTAGTTTTATGTGTATTATTGCTCTACTTTGTAGCCAAAAGAATAAAAAGATATTGCAAAATGCTATTAAAAATAACCTCCTCTTTATGTTTCACATTATCCATGCTGAGATTTTTTTTCTTTATCTTCTTTTTTTTCTTCTAATTACAGATGAAGTTGTGTTCACGTGTTGAGTATAACATGATTTATGACAATCACTTTACATCAACACCTTACGTCATCGTACTTTGCCCCATACTTTAATTCAGTGGATTGCTTTTAAAGAAAGTTTTGCAAAAAATTGAAATTAAATCAACAAAAAGTATATTTAAATGAAATATGTAGGATTTTATCCTACTGTGGCATTAGTTTCTTAGTGCATATATGACCTGGATATAAAGAATTGTAAGGTTTTCCACTACATTCAAAGAAAAGAAACAAAAATGTTAAGCTTATACCATACAGCATAGTGCCTATAGCTAGTAATACTATATCTTATACTTAAAAATTCACTAGGGTGGTAGATTTTTGTTGTGTTCTTATCACAAATTATCATCATCATCTTCAAAAACATTGAGGGTGGATGGAAACTTTTGGAACTGATGCACATGTTTACAGAACAGAATGTGATAATGGTTTCACATATGTATATTTATCTACAAACTCATCAAGTTGTATACGTTAAATTTGTACAGCTATTTGTACGTCAACCATACCTTGATAAAGTGGTTAAAATTCTTTTTAGCCATCAGTAGCTGTGTTTATATTCCTATTATAGAAAGTAATGTGGAATTCTAAATTATTTTATCTTAAGGTGCTTGATGATAGATTATATATACATTTCATTTTTTCTTAGGTTTTTAAATTTATATAAATTATTGCTTTGTACTCTGATAGGATATGAACTCATATAATAAGAGCTGCCATTCATTGAGAGCCATGGGTAGATCAGATGCTTTATTCAACATAATTTCTAAATCTTACATTTTTCTTCTAATAGTAATAGAATGCTAGTTCTTCAAAGAAAGAGACTGACGTTTTGGTGAGGTTAAGTGACCATATCAGATTAACACAGCTAATAAGTGGTAGTGGTGTGGCAGGGACAACATTTTGATCAAGGATTTATTGTCAAAAGAAGAAGAGCTGTTCTTCATCACTAACTGAACAAAGGAGTCTTAGCTTTACTATTGACTTGTTTTAAGAAATAAAAATAATGAGGGTAAATAATCTCAAAGTATATAGTATATATTTTCCCAAGTAATTTCAAAAATTTCTTTTACTGATCTAAATAATTTTACTGATCATCACTAAGCATTCCTGTATTTCAGAAAAGCTCCTAATCCAAAAGAAAGAGTACAATAAAGTTAACATGAAAGTTTCTTTCATGTTAAATAAAGATAAATGTAGCTTTTAGTACTTATTTTATTGCTCGTTCTTGATAAATTATACCTCAATGATGATATTTCTGTCAATATTTGTTGTTACCATGGGTACCCTTATAAATGTGTGTTTATGAATAGTTGCTTATGCTTCTTTTTGGAAATTAGTATACTGTACTTCAATTAAAAAATGAAAATAACCTCCTGAATATAAATAAATATAAAAATAAAAGTTGTAAAATAATTTATCTGATTCTTTAAATTTCAAGCCATTGAAAAGAAAGCTAGACAAAAATATTTGTGTTGATGTATTATAGCCAAAATAAATCTTTGTTAGTGACATTTTTAACCCCACCTCTGCCACATGAGGAAAATTGTCTTAATTTAGTAAAAGATGCCCAACAAGAGCAAATTACTGCTAAGGCATACGGTTCTAGATAGAGTACTTAATTTTGTATGCATACACATATGGCTGACAGTTATTTTTGCTACCGGTAGAAAAAAATTTTCCCCAAAATTGAGTATAGTAAGTGCTATCGACACTATTATAGTGCCAAATTGAACCTCGGTAATCTTAAAGTTAACATTCAGTGTTTAACTGTTCATGTGAGACCATAAGGCTCGGGACATGTAATTATTTGCAATTTCCTGAGACTCAGCTTTCAATCCAGTTCTCTGAGAGAGTGTTAGGCACGAGCCAGGAATTTACCTAAAGGATGAGAAAAGACAGCTTGCATGCCACAAGCACAGGCATCTCTATGAGTCTTTCTTGTTTTCTACTTACCCTTTGGTGTGAGGTATTCTCCTGTGAAGGATAAAAATCTTTTTGTGCATGAAGAAATGCCATTGAACATTTTTAAGGCTGATCTTTATTTGGGAATATTAATATAAAGGGGAACATTCCTCCATAAATGACAAACGTTTGTAAATTTAAGAATGTGAGAAAGTTTGGAGACATTATCCTTTTGGAATATGCATGACTTTAGTTTTGATAAGATCATAAAAGAACTGTATGTGATAAACTGTCAGGGATGTCTGACCCTGTATCTTACTAGCTGTGAATGACCCTAGGCAAGTCACTTAAACTTTCCTTAACTCAGTTCCTTGCTCTTTAATTAAAAACAAAACAAAACAAAATTCTTGCATATTTTTCATGTGTTTTGTAAGTTTTAGTGATTTATAATATTTTAACTTTTTCTAATTTCTTTTCTAAGAATCTCGAAGGTCTTATTCTTAACAAGGTAAAAAAAAATATATCCAGAATATGCTGAAGAGCAAGATCCCACACTTCACATTAAATTTCCCCAACACAAATGTATCTAATCATAATAAAATGTTAATGTAAAACTCTGCCATCTGCAATCATACTCTAATGGGATATTAGAAATAAAGATAGAAAAATGGCCTTACTCTATCGTATAATGTGAATTATTTGGCAGGTAATAAAGACTTACTGATCAGTGACTTCACATTTATAAGGGAAAAAAAAAGGGACTCTAGTCATATTTATGTGATACCAGAAACTTGACCCTTTCCCAATTTGTTTCATTTAAATTTATATCTTTATTTAGAAGTATGTACCAGTATCTCCTCCCTAAGATACAGTAATTCCTTGCCACCTGATAAGGGTTGTCTTTGATCCTGTGTAAATAGTACTTCATTTCTTCTCACATATACCCCAGAATTCACCATTAAATGCTGTTTGACCCAGCACTCACTAGCAGGCCTATTACTGGAATTAATTGTGATACAGTTGCATCTCTTTATTATGCACTTTCTTGGAAAAGATTCCAACATCTGCCATAGCCACTTTCTGCTCTCATCTCCCCAGTTTAGTTCAGCAGTAAATGAGGCTGAAGGAGAGTCGGCTATAAACAGGCTAACCAACCTCATCAAAGGTGACCAGAAGGGCGTCCCTGGTGGCGCAGTGGTTGAGAGTCCGCCTGCCGATGCAGGGGACACGGGTTCGTGCCCCAGTCCGGGAAGATCCCACATGCCGCGGAGTGGCTAGGCCCGTGAGCCATGGCCGCTGAGCCTGCGCGTCCGGAGCCTGTACTCCGCAACGGGAGAGGCCACAGCAGGGAGAGGGCCCAAGTACTGCAAAAAAAAAAAAAAAAAAAGTGACCAGAACTAGAATGGCAAGTCCCACCAGGGTATGATTTGGTGGCTCTCAGAATTATGGATGGTGTTAGAAAGGATTCAAGTAACAAGGTTACTTTTAAGTAACCCAATAGGTAAGATTTCAACTATTTATTTATATATTTTATATGCTTGTATTATTAATAACAATAGTAATGTTTTAATTTTAACCGTCTTTCAGAAGACCGAAACACCATTTTACCCTTAGAGGTCTCTGCAAACTAAGTGGTGATGTAAATATATGAACATCTAGGCTACAAGAGATTGTGACTTGTCCTTGAAGTTAGATTTTAAATATTGACAGACTACCAGCAGCTAGATGCTAGTTAATACCGCTCCATAGAAAGAAAAATCCACCACTAGAACCAAATAATTTTTTTTTCAATATGTCATCTTTGGGACTTTGACTCCATAATAAGACCACCATATACGTATTTGGTATCCAAGATAAAAATGTTTTTACCACTCTGGTGTTGAAATAATTTAGCGACCAGTCTTTGGAACTTGAAACACATTCTTACAAGGCCAGAGTAATATTATTTGTCCCTTGTAATATTGCCCAAGAAAAATATAACACAGTACCTTGTCACATCTAAGTAAAAAAATGCCCCTGCCCTGTCCACTGTCTAGGGATCCAGATTGGAAAAATATCTTGAGGGGTAAAATGCATGTTTAAGAGGCAGGGCAATACATTCTTTAGGTATGGATAAAATTCCCTGAGGTCTTACCCACTTTTGTAGTGGAAGGCTTTATACATAGTTTAGGGAACTTTACCCTGTATCTGTTCAACAAATACATAAGTACTATACTGTGTGGCAGGCACTGAGATGTAATGGTACTAGAGGACACAAGTATTGACTGCATCTCAGTGAAATCAAAGAAGTGAACTTTATGGGAATTTTACTCAATGTGAGGATGAATCCTTGAATTAGTGTCCAGTCCTAGTCTTTTTAAAGTTATTGTTATGAGTATTTTCACATCCACAATTTCTATTAGGGTATAGATATACTATTGATATTGGAAAAGAAGCATAAAAAGGAAACTTAAAGATAACATGGGGTTGAAAGTGGCAGTGTTTGTCTTTGGAATAATAAATGTGTGATTCTAGCTATGTTGCTGAAAAATACAATTTCCATGATTTCCAAAACATGATTTTAGTTCTTCTCTCAAAGAGTAACTTTGTTGTAGGTGAGAGTCCTTCAAAGTACCTGAATAGTTTTCACAGTAAAATATGTTCATTTGAAGGCATTTCACCACTTGCTTTCAGTGACCACTTTGAGAAGTAAGAGTTCTTTGACCAGGGAGCTAGTTATCCATATGCTCAATGATGCTTCCAACAGCAGCTGAGGATCAGATTCTGGGAACTCTCACTGCCACTACTTCTAGAAGCTGTGACCACTGCTGCCTGCTTAGGATAAATACACTGGTACATGGGATCCTCCAAGATTTCCCTGTCATTCTTTCAAACTATCGATCCGCAAAGTCCCAACTGAATTCTGTTTTCAGCCCAGATTTGAAGAATAGCTGTCTTGTGTTTCGTGGTAGAAGAGTATAATATGGAAAACATATTTTTCTCTAACCCTTTGACATATTTTCCTTATTATTTGAATGTATTTATTATAATAGCTGCTTTGAATACTTTGTCAGCTAAATCCAGTATCAAGATCAACTTGGAATATCTGTTCTGTATTCTGAATATGGATCAAACTTTCTTATCTCTTTGTATATCTACTAAAGTTTAGTTGAAAACTGAGCATTATAAATAACACATTTTGGAGATTTCCAACTTGAATTCTGATCTGTGGCACATTTTTACTGGCAAGCCAGGCTGTGGAGTTTTGTTCTGGTATCTTCTGCAGCTATAGCCAGGGAGATTGGACAGTGCCCTTAGGCCAGAAAGACACAATCAGATTAGAATTTCCTCTGGATTCTCTCTGCTTAGGACATTTCACAGTACCTTTAAATAGTTGAGTTGCTTTAAAAAGTTTTAGTCGGTTTATAATTGTTATTTGTGGAAGTCACAACAGCTCACTCTTCTGCCATTACAATAAATATCCCTGCACTTTTATTTGTATTCATAGGTTTTTCACTATTAAGACTCAGACGTGAATGCATTGTTTGGAATGGAAATATAAAAGGTCAACTATTGGTAAATACTATTTTCAGAATTGTCCCTGCATTCTGAAGGGTATTTCTATATTTGAACCAGGCCTGTTCCCCACTACTTTTTTTCCTTTTTTTTTAAATAAATTTATTTATTTATTTATTTATTTTTGGCTGTGTTGGGTCTTCGTTTCTGTGCGAGGGCTTTCTCTAGTTGCGGCGAGCAGGGGCCACTCTTCATCGTGGTGCGCAGGCCTCTCACTATCTCGGCCTCTCTTGTTGCGGAGCACAGGCTCCAGACGCGCAGGCTCAGTAGTTGTGGCTCATGGGCCCAGTTGCTCCGTGGCATGTGGGATCTTCCCAGACCAGGGCTCAAACCCGTGTGCCCTGCATTGGCAGGCAGATTCTCAACCACTGCGCCACCAGGGAAACCCCTCTCCACTATTTTTTTGATGAATTATTTCCCAGAAGTCACCACTGTTCCTCTGCAATAAACTCCTGACAGGTTGGTTGGCTTCTTCCAGTCTATTAGAAATAGCAAGCCTTAGAGGAAAACAAAATTTAGGTAGTCTCCTGTGTTTTCATATCTACCTTCCCTTAAGCCTAGATAAGGGAAACTTTTTTAGATTTAATTGCTCGGCCAGTAGAATCTTTCTTTTTTCTTTCTTTCTTTCTCCCTTTCTTTTTTTCTGAAAGAGAGTTGAAATTTCTAGTTTGTTTTACTTTTTTCTGATACTCATAGAAAAAGTAAGTTTTAAACTTTTGTAGTTAGTCACTGAATTAGTGAGTGACAGATCTATTTTCTTTTAATAAATACCCTTTTGGCTAAAAACTTTATATTGGAAAATGAAAGATTAAAACATTTTTCTTTCTTTCTTTTTTAAATACGGGAAGATACACTGCTGCTTTGGTTTTTCCAGAGAAAGAGAAGCACAAAAGATGCTGTTCTTGTGATTTTTTCTGTTAGATCTCTATAGAGATGTTAAAAGGCGAATGTTAGGGATAAGAGCCACGCAGAGACAAGGTACCATAAAGGGCATGGCTGTCTCCAAGTGTACACCAGCTGTGCAAACATCATTTCTGCTGCAGATAACAGTGTAGATCATTACGTTTGAAACAGCACTGCCTATTAAAATGACCGTTGGATTTTTCAAAAACAATAAATTAATAATAAAAGATTTTTTAAATCTCATGATTCAGTAAATACACTTCATGATTCAGTAAATACCTCAATGGAAATTAAGTGATTGAATAAAAATATGATTGTAAAATGCAGATTTTATTACATGCAGATTTTATTACATCATTATGTGAGATTTAAGTTTATTTTAACAAAAACAATGCTTATTTTCATATGTTTTGTAATAATATTTTAGAGGAGACCACCTCGTATAAACACAAATATTTCTTAGACCATCAAAGTGTTGTACCAATTTTTAAAAATATAGTTTCAAAGACAAACAAAATGAATTTCCTCCTTCAGATCCTCACCCTCCCTTTCAAGGCTAATGGCCACTGAAGTACCAGGAGCTCTGCTCATCCAGATCAGATTGATGCTCAAGTCACAATACACCTTCTACAGGCTCCTCACAGGGTTATAGCTCCATGCATCCTGGTCTCCTCCATCACTGACACAGCAGCAACTCTTACAGCTGCTTTGGGAGAAGTAAGCTTGGACTTTATATATCTTCCCCTGAAGCAAAGATGATGTTTTGGAGATAGGCTGATGATAAGAACTAAGTAGAAAATTTCATTAACCCATCTTTTTAAAACCCAGTGCATTCACTTCTAACTATAGGATATCCCATATTGTATGAATAATACTTTCCTAAATGTTAAAATTCACAAAGAAGATTCCATTTCCTAATAGCTAAACAGATAAAAGATCTTTATTAGGTCCCACCTCATAGACAAAATCTCCAACAATATATTTCTCACATTTTTTATATATCCTTGAATATTCTTTTCCTTCATAATTGAATATACAATCCAACTGTGTGTCCCGTTGAGGTTAAGATGCTGCTTTCAGCATGTCAGAAGATTCCATCCTTGTTTCAAGTCTTTTATTTTTATGATTCCTCTACTTTTGATCCCTAGTAACCATAATTTTGAATTAACATTTTGTCTTATGTGAAGAAATAAACAATAATTGCCATAAAATATTCAAAATTTTCAGACACCTCTGCTTAAAGGTAATGACTCTGCCAATGCATAGCTGTTGTCTGGTGGGCAGCACTAGCCCATGTATCCATTGGTTATTTCCTTTGTTGATGAAATGGATGTAGGTTCAGGAAGTTTAAGAATTGAGGATCACCTGTGATGTGTGGATTTTTATAGGTTAAATCCAAATATCCCTGAGTCATCAAGAAGAATAAATAAAAGGGAATGGGAGCTTTACCATTTCAATAGTTCCTTTGCTTTTTAATTGACTGATAATTTATTTCCACAAATATACACAGACCCAAAACTCTCCAGCTACAGCTATAACCTTGTATCAGCATGGTGCACAAAAATAGATGAAATTTAGTTCCATTATTAGTAGAGAAGAGTCTCTAAAGAACTGTCTCTGAGATCGTCCCTCAAAATCACATAAACCTCAATTCTACTCCATAGACCACTTTTAGTCATATGTTTATTATGAAAAATGTCTGATTTTAAAAGAATAAGCATCTATAAAATCCAAACAGGTAGATACTGAACTATAGATGTATAGGCCTGTGAGATTTGAATACTTAATAACACTTCTGAAAGTGAATATTTTAATCACAAATTCCATTTATATGTAAAATGTTTTAAAAGAAAACGAGTACGTTAATAATCTTGTAGATTTTTTGCATATCTTGGGGTACTGAACATAACTGATTTTTTTATACCTGAGAGGTGTAAAAGAAATCAACATTATATGATGAAAATAAAACTAATAAAAGCCTATTTTAGAAGTGGGTAGTGCATGGAAAAAAACATCTGATATAGTGGAAATGCCTGATGCTTTGCCATGTCTGTTTTATTTCAGTTAAACATATTAGTATCCAGAGTTTTTTGAAAATGTGTTATTTTTATCTCCTTCCAAGTGTTAGGGAAGAAGAGCAATTTTGTTTACTCCCAGGTGGCTTGAATTTGATTTGAACTCACAGCAGAGTTTACGCTGATGAATAGCTTTTCATTGAACATGAATAAATTGAGAAATTCAGATTAGTCAGCCACTCTTTCTTTATAATTTAAATTCCAGAGAAAAAGCATTTAGCAAAAATAGAACACAAAGTGTTGTGCAGTTGATGAATTGCACCTGATTACTCGTTGAATTAATAAAATTATTAATGAACAAGGCACTAAAGCTTTTTTTCAGAGTATCTATGAAAATGATTGTTTCAAGTAAACAAACAAAAAAGCGTCAGCATCAAAAAGAGCAAATGTTTTGTTCAATTAATATGCAGACTGACATGATGTTAAAGACAGATGTAAGCTGTCAAACATTTTTTCTCATTATGTAAGTGTTTTCCTTTTTTGCTTTTTAAGTGCCTTAATTACTAAATATCTCTAACAATTAAAATTAAAAACTCAGATATTCTCTCTTTCTGTATATATGTATGTATATGTTTAAATGTCCTCCACTTTTTATAGAGCTCATCTCTTTAAAAGTTTCAGTTTTCTACAACTATGTAAGCATGATATTATATTTAGGTAGGGGTAATTATTTAGGGTGTTTTAATTCTCCTTTAGAGAAAATATTTCTATAAGTGTCCCAAACTTCATAGAAAATCTGTATCTGTTACAAACATTTGAATTTATCTTCTATTTTTAAAATTATATTTATTTACTATTCATTATACTAAGGCTTTATTATTGTGACACTAAATTTGGCAGTAATATATTATTAATTTGAAAACACTGAATCTTTTAGGACTTCAATTTTTTACTGTTTGGCAACTAAACAAAACATTTTACTAGCCACACTTCTATGTATAAAAATAGGAGATCATTATAAAACAAAGCCACTTATTTACTTTCCACACAGGGCAACGTGTTTTCTATATTTGACAGTTTATTAATTATTTTCCCATATTTAATTCTATTTTAACATAGAAATCTTACAAGTTATTATGTTTTAGTGATTTTTAAGTTATGGTTTTTATAATTACTAAAATGCATGATGTCAGGCCCTCATTGAAGACAAAAATTGATTTAAAACTCTTGAAGATGACTCTTGGCAAATAAAAGTAGAATCTTAAATGTGAAAGGATTAACTCAATGTTACTCTCAAGCAAATACAAGACATAATAGCCCAGTCACAGTGTGGTAATCTTTTGAGCTGTGTAACTAAAGCCTCCAGGTCAGGACTGTGGGCTCTTCCATTGAGATTCCCAAACTGAGTTTCTATTTCTGTAGGTACCAGACCCTGAGAATCCTTTTAGCACTGTGATATTTGCCATGGCTTCTAGCTGTACATGTTATTCAGACCTTCAAAGATGAGAGGATTTTATTCCTTCTTTTCTTATCCTTTGTCAGTTTTAACCAATTCAGCTTAAATTGTAGATCCAGTAGTGTAAATTCATAATTCAGATGCATGTTAATAAGTATGTATTCTTTCTTATTCAACCTAATCCCATGGTCCCTTCCAAGCTCAGTGTACTTTACCAGGTTTTCTGTTACCCTTTACATTCCTAAAACCTTTAAATCGTCAGGAATGGTCTGAAGATGAGTATGTGCGTGTGTGTGTGTGTGTGTGTGTGTGTGTGTGTGTGTGTGTATGTGTGTATACATAATATATGTAATAATATATTACATATTATTTTGAGTACTTCTATTTGAATATCATCTTTCAAGTAAATCTGATTCTATGATTCCTTTATCTGTGACCCATCCAGCTAACTGTACAATTACTTCTAGATTTATTAGGACAACACAAATCACACATATTGTTTTCCTTTGTATTTTATACAAGCCACATGAAGAACATCAAAACAGTAATATGAATTCAGATGTATATGGTGGTCCTAGAACATACTCAAATAGACATTCCATAATAGTTCTTTGTAAAATGAGGTTTTTCAGGTAGGCTTGAACAATCTCAGTGGAAGCACATTAAATATAATGCATTGATGACAAACCTAGTATGATGGGACACAAAACAACCGATTTGGAAAACACTTGGCTAGAAGCAGTAAATAAGTTCAGGTGAAGAACCATAAAAGTATATGGTCAAGCTAATTGATTGGTCCACTAAATGGCAGTCATTTTCATACTTAAGGTGTTCAGTCTCATGGGCCTCTTGAAGCCATTTAACTTAAGTGCTAAAGTAGATTTGTAGATTTTGTAGAAATGAAAATGAAGGAATGTGATTATAACTGTCCTCTGTTCTGTATTTTATAGCCCCTTAAGGTTCTTAAATGATAGTCTGGTCATTTGTATGCACTGAAGTCTAGATATCATTTGATTATTGCTTTTAAACTGTATTTCCCACTTGAAAGGATAATGATAGTGTTGTTCCATTCTGTGTTTCAGGCCAACCCATCTTTTAAAATTTTGTGTCCTTTTGTGTTAAAAATAGTTAATTGCCATATGAGTTGCAATATGTATTTACTGAAGGCTAATATTATGAAAATAATCTGCAAAAAATGAAATTAAAAAGGACTGTTTCAGTTACAAATATGATAATACTCTCAGTAACCCTTTGAAGAAGAATGTCAATAGATTTTCTCTGCTTATGATTGAGTGTGCTGATGACTGGAATATTTTGGCATTAGCTTACTTCAAAATAACACTCTGCAGACATTCTTGATTTTAGATGTACTTTTGAAAAGGATTATTCTTCATATATATGAAGAACATATTCTTCAAGAATATGTTGTGTTTGAGATGTTGACCTTCGTTAGCTCAAGAAAAATTGTTTGTCTAACTTGCCCACCATTTGAAGTATACTGAGCTGACTTTCAATCTTGTCTTTTACTCTGTAAATGAAAAATAAACTATATACCTTGAATTTAGAAATGGAATATGAAATGAAAAATATGTTTCAGGGTATAAAAAAACAGCAATTTTAATGGAATTGTAATGATTGAACCATATTTATTCCAGTCAGTTTAGAAACTCACTTTATAAAAGTGAATGTATTCACATAAGAATACGTTTGAATGCAAATATTTTAAGTTGTATCATAGTTAAAGGTTGTCTCTGTTTTACAGTTATCTCAAAGGATGACATAATGTTTTCTAAGTAATATGTAATATACATGTTTGAAGATTGTATTTAAAATCAAGTTAAAATGAGGGATGGATTTATGGTCTAGGAAGAGTATAGCAATGGTGGTGAAAACTGGCCCAGATGAGAAGTTTACATATTTGGTGGGTCAGTTTGAGAGGAATAAAATTTAAATCATTTTTTGAATTAGAAAAGTTGGAATTTAAAAATGCATTCAGTAAAATAAGGATGATTTTTTTAAAACAATAAAAATAATAAAAATTTAAATTTTATTCCTTTATTCTTTCATATTTTCTCTCTTGTCTAGATAGATAAATATTGATATATATTTGTACTATATATTCACTTTGGAATCAACCTAGGTTTTTTGTTTTTTTTTGTGGTACGCAGGCCTCTCACTGTTGTGGCCTCTCCCGTTGCGGAGCACAGGCTCCGGATGCACAGGCTCAGCAGCCATGGCTCACGGGCCCAGCCGCTCTGCGGCATATGGGATCTTCCCGGACCAGGGCACGAACCCGTGTACCCTGCATCGGCAGGCGGACTCTCAACCACTGTGCCACCAGGGAAGCCCCAACCTAGTTTTTAACATTGAGTAATATATTGTGCTTATATTACTTCCTGAAGTAATAGCTAATTAAGAAAAGAAAAATACAAAAATAACAAACAACCAAATTTTTTATATGTAGCATAGCTTAATAAAGTAAAAATATTCAGTATTAAGGGGAGATTAATGTCCCCGGTTCCAGTGCCAGACTACTTGGGTTTGAATAACAACATTCTCACTCAATATGTGACCTTGAGCAAACCATTTCGTCTACCTATGAAGCTTCAGTAGTTAGTGATATGATTATTATTATAGTACTTTCTTCAGGGGTTATTTTATTCAATGAGATAATGCACATATTTGGTCTAATATATAGGAAGTACTCAATAAGTTGTAGTTATTAGCAGTTAGACCTAGTTTTAAATGATGAACATGAATTAAGTAATCTTGGGAAAACAATTTTATCTTCTGAACATCAATATCTATTTTAAACTCAGATCAGTACCTATTTCATAAAAATTATAGGTAGGTAGCTGATTATATTATGTTTTCAAATAGTTTGACTTATTTCTTTTCTTCTCCTCTTCCCCATTCTCATCTTCCTTCTTTTTCATTATTATTTTTATTTGGTTGTCCTCATTATTATTATAAATAGAGAGGATAGAAACTGCCCACAGAAATTGCTGAAAGCAGTTCAATAGGGAAAGAGCTATTTCTGGAAGTTAAAAATAAAGGAGTAAGACTGAATAGGAGGTGAAAAGAGCAGATGAGTAGAATGATATCTTCCTCAAAATAGATGGGGAAAAGTTCAAAGGACAGGGCTTCCCTGGTGGCGCAGTGGTTGAGAGTCCGCCTGCTGATGCAGGGGACCCGGGTTCATGCCCCGGTCCAGGAAGATCCCACATGCCGCGGAGCGGCTGGGCCCGTGAGCCATGGCCGCTGAGCCTGCACGTCCGGAGCCTGTGCTCCGCAATGGGAGAGGCCACAACGGTGAGAGGCCCGCATACCGCAAAAAAAAAAAAAAAAAAAAGTTCAGAGGACAGTGCAATTAAGAGTGAGAGTATGGAAAGAAAAAGACTCAAAATAGGGTTTCGAGCAGACAGAGAAAATGGGATCAAGAGAGCTAACATATTGTAATTTGAAGTGGTAATGATAGTTCTTAGAATATAAGCAAACTGATCTCATAACCTAGCAGTGGAATGGTCTCTTTAGTCATATCAATCAGCATAAAGATTGAAGATATATGAGGCGCATATGGAGACTGCTGAAACATTCACAATTTTTTAGCAGCAGGAAGGGAAATTAATAAGCAGTGAAATAGAATGTTTTGTTTGTTTGTTTGTTTTCCAATGACTTACCCCTGGATTGGTTAACCAAGAGAAATCAGTTACCTGAGTCATGCATATTTGCATAAGTAGACAGGTAATAGTGAATTCTTATTAAACAATTTATGCAAATTTTAAAAATCAACTTACTTATAAATATGGATTTTTATTGTAAGTCTTTACATTGCATTTTGGATTACTGTACAGTTTGATTAGTAAAGTTATTCAGCAATATCAAAATCATTTCACTGCCCAGGTTTGTGAGCTGAATTATGATACGTTGAATTGGGATTTTAATTAAATGAATTGTTCTTAGAATAGAGCACATATCACTTTATTTTTATTATTGCAGTTAATAATTTCATAAATGCAGAGAGAATGGGCTATATAAAAATTGACTGCATTTTCAGATTTTATATGTGGGCAAAGAAACCCCATGAATTTAGCATTGCCTTTATTAAATATATAAAGATTTTATGTTTCTAATAAGAAAAGGACAATGGGTAGCCATGAAGTCAGTAGTAGTTCTAGGAATTCAATGGATCATCCTAACCCATCTTGTTAGAAACAGCTTTGCAATATATGCTGATAACTCTTGTCTTCCTCCTTTCCCTCTTTATTCCTTGGGGGTGCCTAATAATGATCTCATCTAAATCCAATCTAAATCCTTGTTTAAAATGAACATTGGACAAAAGAGATAGCACTTTGTGAATAGCTCAATCATATGTACACTTTTCTTCTTCCTCACTGGATTTTTTTATTCCTAGCCCATAAATTATGTCTTTTTTGTGTTGTATCAGGAGTATCTATCAAAATGTTTGACACATAGGAGATACTGAATACAAGCTTTTTGAATGGCTTAATGAATAGTTGGAAGAGTAACTGGATGAATAAAAAGCAGAGCAAGGAGCGTCCGGAGCCTGTGCTCCGCAACGGGAGAGGCCACAACAGTGAGAGGCCAGCGTACCGCAAAAAAAAAATAAATAAATAAATAAAGCAGAGCAAGGAGAATATCAGTAAAATGCCTAATTTCTAGCCAGAATGATCAGGAAAAATTAACAGAAGACACAAATTACCAATATCAGGAATAAAGGATACCACTACAGATCCTACAGACATTAAAAGGATATTAAATGGTATTATGAATAATGTTAGGCTAATAAATTCCATAGCTTATTTGAACTGTGCAAATTCCTTGAAAGGTAAAAGCTACCTAAAGCTCAGTAAAGAAAAAATTGATAACCGGAATAGTGCCAGCTCTGGTAAAGAAAACCTCAGACCTAAATGGCCTCACTGATTAATTATATCAAACATTTAAGGGAAGAAATAATACCAAGTCTTTACTAATATTCTTTACGATATTCCTAGTGAATATAAATGCAAAAGTTCTTAACAAAATTTTAGCAAACCAAGCCCAACAGTGTATAAAAATGGCAGTACTTTATAACCAAGTGAGGTTTATCTCAATAATGCAAGACTTTAAATATTTAAAGTCAATCATTCTAACTTATATCAAAAAACTGAAATAAAATATGTATAATCATCTCAGAAGATGCAGAACTTTTTTTGACAAAATTCAATATCTAGTCCTGATAAAAACTCTCAGCGCATTAGGAGAAGAGAACTTCTTGAAACTGAGAAAAGTCATCTATAAAAACTTACTGCCATCACACTTAAAGCTGAAAGACTGTATACTTTCAACCTAAGATTCAAATTAAAGCAAAGATGTCTTTTCTTACCATTCTTATTCATAGCTGAAAATGAGATCCTACCCAGTGCAATAAGGCAAGAAGATAAATAAATAGAAAGAAAACAAATTGGAAAAGGAGAAATAAGACTTTTTATTTGCAGGTTACATAATGTTCTACTTAGAAAATCCCCTCCCCTGAAAAAATACCAAAAAATGCTATTAGGTCTAATAGGTAAGTTTAGCAATGTCACAGGATACAAGGTCAGTATACGAAAATTAATTATATCTTTACATACTAGCAATTAACCACTGAAAATAAAATTTTAAAACTGTCAATTACATTAGTGATTAAAACACATTAGAAATACATGTAATCCTTGGGTATAAACTTAATAAATTATGTCCAAGATCAAGATGCTAAAATTTTATCTTGAAATCAAAATACACCTAAATAAATGGAGAAACATACTATGTTCAGGGATTGAAATAACCAATATAATTGAGATGTCACTTCTCCCTAAATTGATCTATAAATTCAATGCAATTCTGATGATAATTCTAGCAGTTTTTTTAAAATCAACAAATGAATTCTAAAATTCATATGGAGACTCAAATATATTAAAATAGCCTTAACAATTTTGGGGAAAAGAAAGAATAATTTGAGGAATTACACTACCTGATTTCAAGACTTAGTATGATGCAGCACAAATCAAGTCAGTGTGGTATTAACAAAAAGATATAGACATATAGGACAACTGAACAGAATGGGCCATCCAGAAATAGACCCACAGGCATATGGTCATTTAATTTTGACAAAGGTGACAAAACTCCCATAAAGAATTTTTTTCAAGAAATGGTACCAAACTCTTGAATATCTATATGTCAAAAGCCCCCCCCCAATTTATATCTCATAACAGATAAAAAGAAAAAAAAATAACATGGATCATATACCTAAATGGAAAGCCTCAATTTTTATTAAACTTCTGGAAGAAAATATAGGGGAAGATCTTAGTGTCCTTGGGTTAAGTGAATATTTCTTAAGTAGTACACCAAAAGAATGGCCCAGTAAAGAAAAATAAATAAATTGGACTTCATCAAAATAAAGAACTTTTGCTATTTGAAAAACACTGTTAAGAGAATGCAAGGACAAAACTAAAATATATTTGGAAATTACATATATGTTAAATGGCTTGTAAACAATATATATGGAAAAACTCTCAAAACTTAATAAGAAAAAATGATCCAATTAAACATGGGCAAAATGTTTGAACAGGCAATAAAGTTATACAAATGACATATAAACTCATTTTAAAAAATGATGCACCAGATCATTAGGCAAATGCAAAGTAAAACCTCAATGAGATAACTACACAGAATTAGAAGAATGACTATATTAAAACAAAAAAGAAGGTTATCATCAAATGCTGCCAGTAGGAATTCTCATGCTCTGCTAGTGGAAATGCAAAAATTTATAGCCACTTTGGGGAGTAGTTGGGGAGTTCCTTTCTAAGTTGAACATAAACTTACCATACCATACAAGAATCCCAGTCCTAGGTGTTTTTCTGAGGGAAATAAAAATATATTCACAAAAACATATATGCAAATTTTATAGCAGCTTTAGTCATAAATGCCCCAAATTGGAAACAACCCAAACATCCTTTTGCTGGTATCTGGATAAGTAAACTGTGATATATCCATAGAACAGAATACTACAAGGTACTGATAGACACAACAGCAGAGGTGGATTTCAAATGCATTGTGTTAAGTGAAAGAAGGCTGTATATTGTAAGACTCTGGAAGAGGTAAAACCATAGTGACAGAAAATGGACTAGTGGTTACCTGGGCCTAGGGATGAGGAGAGGAGTTGACTACAAACAACTTCAGAGGTAAATTTTGGGGGTATTGGGTCAGTTTATATCTTGATGGTGGTGGTAGTTCCACAGCTATATGAATTTATCAAAACTGTCAATATTTTACATTAGAAATGGTGAACTTTATTTAAATTAAACCTTAATTTCAATAAGAAATAAAGAAAAGTTACCAAGAAGGTTCATAAATTATACACATATACACAAATATTACATTTGCACAGCCAAGTTTGATTAATTGGATAAGTTTACAGCCACAGCCCACATAGTATTGAAGAGTGAGTGACATCAAATTAAGCTTTTAAACTGATCACTTCTGTGTTCAGAAGCAAATTTTAAAAAATATTGTTTTAAGTACAGACAGTCAACAGGTTACGATGGTCTGACCTAATTTTTTGAATTTATTATGGTGCAAAAGTGATACACATTCAGTAGAAACTGTACTTCATATTTTGATTTTGATCTTTTCTCAGACTAGAGATATGTGGGAGATGCTCTCTCATGATGCTGGGCAGTGGCAGGGAGCTGCAGCTCCCAGTTAACCCCTTGATCACAAGTGGAAACAAACTATAGACTTACACCATTCTGTGCCACTACAACCATTGTGTTTTTTACTTTCAGTACAGTATTCAATACATTACACAAATTCAATACTTTATTGTAAAATAAGCTTTGTGTTAGATGACTTTACCCTGCTGTAGGCTAATATAAGGGTTCTTTGACTACATTTAAGGTAGGCTAGGCTAAGCTATGATGTTTGGTAGGTTATATATATTTAAATGCATTTTCGCCTTAATGACATTTTCAATTTACAATGGATTTATCAGGATATAACCCCATTGGAAACTGAGAAAGAGCTGTAATTTCTTTGATCATTATATTTAATGATACATATGTATATACCATATATGTATATCATTTATTTTGTTGTTGGCTAGTTAAAACACATAGAAAAAAAAGCAAACTTAAAACTTGGAAGAAAATGTAGGCCAATAATGTAGTCCAATAAAATTTTTATTAGACTTTATGAATATGTTGACTGACTTTTCTTTTAAACAAATTATCCGACCACCCACAGTCAATGTTCAGAGGGATCCCAAATCGTGTTTTCTAATGAATACCTTATATTCCATTATGTTGATTTATCAAGATTTATTTAACCATTTTCTACGGGTAAACATTTATGTTGGTTTTCAGTTCCTTAGTATTACAAATAATTTTTGAGAATGTCTTTGAGCACAAATTTGTGAATTTCTCTGTTTTTTTTTTAATTGAAGTATAGTTAATTTACAACATTGTATTAGTTTCAAGTGTACAGCAAAGTAATTATCTGAAAATAGTCTTTTTTTTGGATTAATTTTCATTATAGGTTATTATAAGATATTGTGTATAGTTCACTGTGCTATACAGTAGGTCCTTGTTGGTTATCTATTTATACATAGTAGTATGTATATTAATCTCAAACTCCTAATTTATCTAACTTCCCCTAATCCCACTATCCCCTTTGGTAACTGTAAGTTTGTTTTCTATGTCTGTGAGTCTATTTCTGTTTTGTAAATAAGTTCATTTGTATCATTTTTTTTAAGATTCCACCTATAAGTGATATCATATAATATTTGTCTTTCTCTAACTTACTTTACTTAGTATAATAATCTCTAGGTCCATCCATGTTGCTGCAAATGACACTATTTCATTCTTTTGTATGACTGAGTAGTATTCCATTGTATACATATACCACATCTTTATCCATTCATCCGTCAATGGACATTTAGGTTGTTTCCATGTCTTGGCTATTGTAAATAGTGCTGCTATGAATATTGGGGTCCATGTATCTTTTTGAATTAGAGTTTTCTTCAGATCTATGCCCAGGAGTGGGATTGCTGGATCATATGGTAACTCTGTTTTTAATTTTTTTAAGGAACCTCCATACTGTTCTCCACAGTGGCTGTACAATTTACATTCCCACCAACAGTGTAGGAGGGTTCCCTTTTCACCACACCCTCTCCACTGTTTATTATTTGTAGGTTTTTTAATGATGGCCATTGTGACTGGTGTGAGGTGATATCTTATTGTAGTTTTGATTTTCATTTCCCTAAAAATTTGCGACATTGGGCATCTTTTCATGTGCCTATTGGCCATCTGTATGTCTTCTTTGGAGAAGTGTCTATTGAAGTCTTCTGTCCATTTTTTGATTGGGTTCTTTGTTTGTCTGTTTTTTGACATTAAGCTGCATGAACTGTTTGTATATTTTGGAAACTAATCCCTTGCCAGTAGCATTGTTTGCCATTATTTTCTCCCAGACCATAGGTTGTCTTTTCATTTTGTTTATGGTTTCCTTTGCTGTGCAAAGGTTTTAATTTAAATTCAGTCCTGTTTGTTTATTTTTGGTTTTATTTCTATTACTCTAGGAGACAGTCCCCAAAAATTATTGCTGTGATTTATGTCAAAGAGTGTTCTGCCTATGCTTTCCTCTAGGAGTTTGATAGTGTCTTACATTTAGGTCTTTAATCCATTTTGAGTTTATTTTTGTATATGGTGTGGGAGAATGTTCTAATTTCATTCCTTTACGTGTAGCTGTCTAGTTTTCCCAGAACTACTTATTGAAGAGACTGTCTTTTCTCCATAACATATTATTGCCTCCTTTGTCATAGATTAATTGACCATAAACTTGTGGGTTTATTTCTGGGCTTTCTATCCTGTTCCATTGATCTATATAGCAGTTTTTGTGCCATACTGTTTTGATGACTATAGCTTTGTAATATAGTCTGAAGTCAGGGAGCCTGATTCATCCAGCTCCTTTTTTTCTTTCTCAAGATTGCTTTGAGTATTTGGGATCTTTTGTGTTTTAAAATTGTTCTAGTTCTGTGAAAAAATGCCATTGGTAATTTGATAGGGATTGCATTGAATCTGTAGATTGCATTGGGTAGTATGGTCATTTTAACAATATTCGTTCTTCCAATCCAAGAATAAGGTATATCTTTCCATCTCTTTGTGTTGTCTTCAGTTTATTTCATCAGCATCTTATAGTTTTCAAAATACAGGTCTTTTGCCTCCTTAGGTAGGTTTTATTCCTAGGTATTTTATTCTTTATGATGGAATGATAATTGAGATTGTTTCCTTAATTTCTCTTTCTGATAGTTCATTGTTAGTGTATAGAAATGCAACAGATTTCTGAACATTAATTTTATATCCAGTAACCTTATTGAATTCATTGATGAGCTCTAGTAGCTTTCTGGTAGTGTCTTTAGGATTTTCTATGTATAGCATCTTATCATCTTGAATTTCTCTATTTCTAAATGCTATAAGGAGGAAAAAATGACATGTGAAATTTGTGTTGCAATGTGAATATCCTAGGATAGATAGCTTCATGGCAGTAATATCTAATTTCCCTTTGGTGTCTCTAAATAATAATACAGATATTGCTCCTTACTTGCGCTTGCTACATAGTCATAGGTAGGGATAGCTCTGATTCGTTTGAATGTGATTCACATATTCTCATTCCCTTCTACTATGAATGAAATATTTTACTGAGCCAGCTGTGGGAAGCACACTGAAATCCCATTAATTTATTGTGAAACCATACATCTGTCCTCACATACCACACTATCTCTGTTACTATTCAGCCTTAGTGGTTTATTGGAAAACTAAACGAGCCTTAGTGGTTTATTGAAAAACTAAATGTAGTCCTGATTTTCACAAGGGTATATTCAATAAAGAATGCGTTTTTGTTTTGTTTTGTTTTGTTTGCGATACATGGGCCTCTCACTGTTGTGGCCTCTCGCGTTGCGGAGCACAGGCTCCGGTCGCTCAGTCTCAGCGGCCATGGCTCACAGGCCCAGCCACTCCGCGGCATGTGGGATCTTCCCAGACTGGGGCATGAACTCGTGTCCCCTGCATCGGCAGGCAGACTCTCAACCACTGTGCCACCAGGGAAGGCCAAGAATGTGTATTTTATTGTATCTAATGTAGTGGTGCTCAAACCTGGCTGCACATTGTAGATACCTGAGGAGATTTAAAATATACTACTGAGGACTGGTTCCTACCCTAGAGGTTGTGATTAAATTGACCTGGGTGTGGCCTGGGCATCAGAGGTATTAAAAGCTCCTCTGGTGATCCTAGAGTGCAGGCAAGGTTGAGACCACTAGACTAATGCATATTTTACAACACAATATTTGATAAATAATAAGCTCATTAAATAATGCCTATTTATTGTGATTATTATTAACAACAGTATTTTGATCTCTCCATTTAATCAATATCCTATGCTATTCTTTTTTTTCCCAATCTTTCTGTGATGTGATACACAGAATACAGTGATGCAATTTTTTAATTGAAATATGAAATCTGAGAGCTGCCTAATCAGATCAAAGAGTTGAAGTTCTGTGTCCATTCGCACACTCATTTTCTAGACAATAATCTCATTGAAGAAAGGAACTGTGTCCCTGTGTCCTCAACACTTAGGAAGCATAATGCCAGATACAGATTATGTTGAACAAATGAGTAGATCTATGCATTTCTCATAAGTAAGAAAATAGATGTACAGTAGACAGAAACAACCTGTGAATGTGTCATTCTTTTCCTGTAAGTTACTGAGAACTACTGGAGCAGGAGCAGGAATATAAGCAATACCATCTTTGACTTTGACTTTTTTTCCACATTGTACAGTTGTCTCATATTTATGCATATTCCTTTCTCTTCAGAGTTAAAAATAAAGGCAAGTGATTGGGGTGGGATATAATAACTTTAGTTCTAGGAACTACTGTCTGTCTCTTGATTTCACGTAACTCTGAAGAAATTTTGGGTCAAAGCCTTTGACCATACACTTTAATATTTCTAATGAGCTCAGGACTTACTAACACTATATTAAAATATGCAAAGTAAAATGTAGCTTTTAAATGTCTAAAACTCATCTTCTTCCTAGACCTTTCTTTTTTTTTTTAAGTTTTTTTTTTGATGTGGACTATTTTTTTTTAATTAATTGATTGATTTTTATATTTATTTCTGGCTGTGTTGGGTCTTCGTTTCTGTGCGAGGGCTTTCTCTACTTGCAGCAAGCGGGGGCCACTCTTTATGGTGGTGTGCGGGCCTCTCACTATCGCGGCCTCTCTTGTTGTGGAGCACAGACTCCAGATGCACAGGCTCAGTAGTTGTGGCTCACGGGCCCAGTTGCTCCGTGGCATGTGGGATCTTCCCAGACAAGGGCTCGAACCCGTGTCCCCTGCATTGGCAGGCAGATTCTCAACCACTGAGCTACCAGGGAAGCCCTAGACCTTTCTTTTGACAGAGAAAAATTAAAGTTAGGCTAACAGAACTTATAAATAAAGCTCTGTCTTACTTTTATAAACCTAAGCATTTCACTACGTAGCTCAGTCTCTTAGAATTAAATTTTTATTAGTTAGATATTCTCCTCCTCCTATGTTCCTCTTTGAGGTGGCTTCTGAGTATATAGGCAGTGTGCTTTCTACTTCCTGCACACCATGGCAGAAGGATAGAAAAGGTACACCTCCACCTGGAATCTTTTGGATCCTTCCTGGCATTGGCTGTAAGTAGTCAGGTATGCTCCTATATTTGTGACTGTGACAATGTTTATGGTCCCATTTTGCCACTGAGTACAAAAATTCCCTTGGCTGTGGTTCCAGTCATTTGTTTTCAGACTCAAAGTCACCACCCACATCTTTGAACCCCGGATCTCTGCTTGCAGCTGGCTCTGTCAGCAGCACCTTCATACTACCAATGCTCTTGGGCTTCCCCAAATATACTAGATACTTGTCAAGACTTCCCAACCCTCTCAAAGCCTTGCTCCAAGATGAGTATGGGGAGGAGGATGGTAACTATAACTTTAGAGTCTCAAACATTCAACTTCATAAGTCTCTCCTTTTCCTCCCACAGCATAACTAAGCTTGGAGGGTGAAGGATTTTTAATGCTTAACTTCTTATCCTGACTTTTCTCTACCCACTTAATCAGGGCTACATTGGTCTAGCTCTAGATATTCTACGCTAATAGACTTTAGAAATCCTCCCCCTTACACCTCATAAAAATCTAACTTTGAGACTACTTATTTTCTAGAGGTACAAAATTTATCTGTGATCATTAACTTCTGGGAAAGACTTGACTTATCCTTCTCTGAGGTCCTAATGCCAACCTCTTCCAGGAATGGCCAGTATCAGAGTAAATATCATTGTCTGAAATCATTTCATATATTTCTCTATTTATTAGTTGTTTCTCTCCCCCACAAGTTATAGGTTAAAATAAGACAGATATTTTTTTTTGGTTTTAGTAAACAATTACGTAGAAGAGTGATTTTTTGCAATAGACAGTATCATTAAACTATTTTTTGAGTTTATGTATGTATGTATGGATAGGTGGCTAGAAGGATGGGTGGGTGACTGTATGTCTGCGTGTGTGTATAGATTGCTGTATAAGTGTATATATGGATGAATTCATTAATTAACTTTTCAGCTTTGGACTGAGAGGAATCTAAGAAAACATGATATAAGGAGAGAATGAAATGGAATAGAATGCATATACCAAAAATATCATCTCTGTGTATTTTATTTGCTAAATAAAATTGTATTGGGGGATATAAAAATATTATAATAGTTATATCTGGTGGGATGTTGAATAATTTTTATTTGATCATTAAGTTTATATCCACTTTACAGATTCTCCTACCATGATCATATTTTAAGTATAACAGAAAAAAAGCAAAACATATTTTATTATAAATATGGATATACTCTTTTACTTTAATGAGCTTTCATCAAGAAATCGAAGTGGTCCTAAATGAATTCCTCTGGAAGTGAAAATGTTAATCACTGACAGTGTCTTAATATAACAGTTTTCAAAATATGACTTAAGCCCTTTAATGTTTCTTGTGATAGGGTAAGATCTGTAGACATTTTTTTTTGGAAGATAAAATGTATGTAGGGTAGAAAATAAATATTATTAAAATATGTGTCTATTTTTCTACTCTCTTTTGATCAAGGAGGGTATTTCTACTTTTCTGTTTTTATCAGAGATGGACTAACTAGTCTTATTATGTATTTTTCTTGTTATTTTAGTTGTAACAAAGTGCTATAGGTTAAGACACTGATTTTTTTTTCTTGCTAACGAAAGGGAAAAAATTATGATTATCCCAGAAATGTATAACCACATGCCAAATTTCACCCTGAAGTGAATTTTTTGTGAGCATACTGTAATCTGTTAGAGAAAGAGATTTGTCATGGGGTTGCTGACAGACTGCTCCTGCAGCCATATAGAGACTTCCTTAACTGATTCATTAAATCTAGCAAAATTAGGCCCATGTCTTTTTACAAATCAAATTCTTCCTCTCCAGTGGAGACAGGTCAAAATATCGAAGATTTCCTGTGCTCTCCAGTAGAAACGAAATAGATGAAGCTGACATCTCCATTGGTTTAGTGAAAGCGTGGCAGCAGAGTGCTGCTGGATGGAGTGCTTTGTCAAAGTGGACTGAGGTCTATTTTTAGACAATGTAGGTTGCCTTTTATATTCATCCTTCCTAATAGTGGGGAGAATGCAGCAAGTTCTTGAGTCCTGAAATAGAAAAAGCAGGAATGAAAGCAGCTCAAATTTGATCAGCCCCTAAGTATACCTTAGTGTCACCAATTCTTTGTCTTTGCTTAGAAATTTTTTACTATTTTCTTCCTTACATTTTGGAGGTTACCATTATCCTTTGTTTAAGATAAATGCAACCCCAGATTGTACACCATTAAGATGACCTGTTTTGTGACCTTGTTGCTTTTTTCCCTTGGAGTTCCAAGTAGCTTGTAGGGAATGCATGTTGGTTTGATTTTTTTTTTTTTTTTTTAATGTATCTATTCTGATAGAGTTAGGTATGTTGTCTTGAGGAGATTTTAAAACTGTTAAAAATTACACTGCAATTTGATCATATACTAATTTGTATTTAAAGGCAGAAGCATTTTAGGATGTGCACAATCAATATGGCTAGATTAGTCTTGCCTTTAATAAGGCATATGTTAATTTTGAACCTGTAGATGTATGTGTCATTTTTATGAGCTTTTGTTGCAGATCTTTTGTTATGTGTTAGAGGGAAAACTGGATTCCAGATTGGGACATCAGTATGCTTAAGAATGTACACATTAGAAGGCCTGAGTTCAAGCCCAGTTTACCACTTACTAAATATGTGACCCTTTCAAAGTGATTTGACTTGTCTTTGCTTTGTTTTCCTAATTGGTAGAACAGCAGCAATAATTAACATATACATAAAAGACATTTAAAGCAAGTGCTTACCTCATACCAAACAATAAATGCTCACTTTTTAAATTAAAAAATGAATTTTGTTACTCCACTATGTCAATTAATTAACTTACAGTATGAATTTAATGAAATAATTCTCACATAAAACTTAGTTTCCTATTTCTAAGTAAGCTAGCAGTAGTTTTTTATTATTTTGGAAAATGGCAGAATGTACCACAAAAATAAGACACAATTTATAACTGTAATGATTTCATTCAAAGTATATAAGTAAGTATTTTGAGCAAGAATAAAATGTCATATTCCACTTACAAATCTTCTTCTGTGAGATTTCAGCTAAGTAACTGGATTTACAAATGTGCTTTCTTAATCTGGAATTAAGTTTAAACACAGACATGTAACAGTCACCAATGGTAGCTCATAATAATGGCACATCTATTCACAGATTCAGAAATTAACATGTGCACTATTAAAAACAAGACTAATGCAGTAATACTGATTGTGTGCATTTTAAATTGCAGTTTTTGTCCTACATAAAAGGTGATCTCTTTTTCCTAATACATCTTTATTGAAGATGGAATATAAAATAATGAGGTGATTGTATTAGATTAATTGCTGTATTACAAAGCCCCAAAACACAGTGGCTTAACACAACAATAATTATTATCCTCAGAGATTCTGTGGGTCAAGATTAAGGCATGGCTTAAGTGAGTGGTTCTGCCTCAGAGTCTCTCAAGAGTTTGCAGTCAGTTGTCATCCTGCAGGCTTTTCAGAAGGTGCAGAGTTGTAATTTCAAGGTGTCTCATTCACAGGGCTGGGAAGTTGGTGCTAGTTGTTGGGGGAAGGCCTCAGTTCCTCCCCGGTGTCTCTCCTCACACGTATTCCTGTGCTCATGATCTGGCTGTTGTCTTCCCTCAGGGTAAGTGGTCCAAAAGAGATACTCTATGTGTGTGTATATGCTTATTTTCAAAATTCATATAGTAACACTTCTGCCACATTCTATTCATTAGATTTAGAGACTGACTCCAGCCTACATTTCTGGGTAGTAAAATCGGGGATCAGTCTTCTCTTTTTGAAGGGAGGAGTATCAAGGAAAGTTTGAACATAGTTTAAAATGACCACACTGACCTAACTGGGTTAAATATTGCAAAGAGATTCTTAAATCAGGTTGGTTAAAAAGAGAATTTGTGAAAATATTGGAACACTTTTTAAAGAATGTGGGTTAATTATACAGGGAGGACATAGAATAAAAAAATGTCCCAATGTCTTAAACAACCTTAGAATTCAACAGTGTAACACTTTTAGGTATTGCTACACTATATACAAGTTTAGACAAAACATTACCTAAGTGAAAAAATATATATATATATGTATGTGTATATATATATAAAATATAGCAACACCCCTCTTTTATACTTTCCTGGAATGTATAGGAAAATGTAATTAAATTTGACATCCTTTACTAGCAATAATGGTAACATTACAAGAACTGAATACAGTGATTATGCAAATGCTAATCTTTCCATATTACTCATTTTTCAACTGAAGATTAGTTTAGCATGTATCAGATATATTTCTGAAAATTTGTGTTCTCTGTATAAATATATAAGAATAGGTATATATTAGTTAACTTTGTTACTGTTTATTGTGGTGAATGTATTACTTGTATTTCTACTTACATATCATTTATTTTTGTTATGTTAGGTGTATGATAGTTATTTCCATATAATATTTCATATTACTTATGCTGTATTATACTTTATTAGTTTATGTTATTTTAAGTGATCTATACTATTTATGCACTTACATATTTATATACTGATATATAATGTGCATGAGTACTCTTTAATATTTCATTCTTGTGCTGTAGTCATTTATGTGCCTGCCTTGAAGTTTCTGAAACCATATGTGAGTTAGGGATACTCTGACCCTCAGAGTTAAATATTGTACACAACTTCGGTTTTTCAGGTGTGAGAGTCAGACTCCATGTTCGCTGCATTTTCTGTAATTCCCCAATAACTTTCTTTCTTTACATCTCCTTAGTCTTTCTTATACTTGTGGGAGATTTTTCAGTTCTCTGTGTCATCTGGACGTTCACCGCAGTCCCTCTGGTGATTCCACCCTCTCCCATCCAAACTGTCCTGTACCTTCCATGTTCCAGTTTATCAACTTGACCAACCCTTGGTAGACAGCTGCAATGAAAGCCTCCAATAGCCATGTGCTAGAGACATCAAATTCTTTGCCACATGGACTTCTTCCTGGGCTGCCAGGGTGTCCCCAGACCATGGCAGCTGGCCTCCTCTAGAGCAATTCTTAAGAGAGAGAGAAAATGCCAATGACAGAAACCAGGAGGGCATAAACACCAGGGCATGAACAGCAGGAGGAAGGAATCACTGGGGGCCATCTTAGCAGATGCCGACCACAGTCTGATCTCTGGCCCCAAGGGACCTGGCTCACATGTACAGAATACACTCAATACATTCACCTTCTCTCAAAACTAAAGAGGAAGAAGCATGACTTTCTACAAACCTCCTGCTACAGTTTGGGGTTCCAAGTCCTCTTTCTCTTACTCAGGTACCCCCACCCCGCCACAGACACATTTTCTCTCTAGATCAACCAACACATCACTCCACTTATTTTGAGGATAGTTGAGCCATTCGTGTTATGGATCAGCTGAGGTCTTAACTTCTACTTCAAGTAGACTTAGCAAAATTTTTTTCAACACAGGTAACAATCTTCTTAAGAGCAGTTCCACATCAAGCTATAAAAAGGATTTGTTTCCATCTCAATACATTTGACTCTTCTCATTCCCATGTTTAACATAGTGATCATCATATGACAGGTAAGGGTTTGCTAAATTAAAATAACTAATTGTTTTTAAGAGAGTAATATATACATAAGTATACACACTCTTAAAAGATTTTTATTAAAGCCTGCCCAACAATCATTCAGGGCATATTGAGTCTACATAAAAAAAAATGATGAGAAGCTAGGAAAACTTTTAACCTTAACATTGGTCAATGATACATTAGAATGGAATGGGGCATAGACAACATTTTGTAGCAAGTGTCCTATAATTGCTGAAAAGTCTCATGGAATTTCCATTCTTTTATGTACAGAATATTTCTTTACTTCAATGATCTATTTAAAAAAAGACAACAAATTACAAATGCCTAAGAATTAGCGTTTACCAGTGTTAACTGCTTACCACTAACATAAATATTCTCTGTGATGATTGTTGCCTCAATACTTTTTCTTTACTCTCTTTCATTTAGTCTTTTATCACTACATCGCTTTTAGTGTGTAGTTGACAAGGTGCCAGCCCAGCCTGCAGCAGAATCTTTCCTCATCATCTCTTATTTTTAAATATGGTCTATATGGTTTCAGTCTATTTTCTGATTTTCAGACTATAATTACCTGTATTGTCATGGTTACATGAACTATGCAAATATCCCCCACAAGGTGGGGATGAGAAGGTTGATGATCAGCTATACTTTACTGCATACTAGAGCCAGCATAGCAAAATTGTATAGGAATATATCTTCCATTCCTCCCACTAGCATTGTGCTCTTCTCTGCCCTTCCGCATATAACATCTCTCCTGACATAAACACTTCTATTCAGTTACAGGTCAGATATCCAATTATGAAAGATATTAAGGTAAAGACAATGCCTAATATATCACATCCTTCTTTATATAGAGTTATGAAAGAATGGGATGTGTTTAATGTATAATATAATGACAACCTAAGTATTTGGAAGTCAGTCCTGAATTTCGAGGCAGGAAAGCCTTCCTGGAGTCTCTGAAACATAGCATGCTTTAAAGACTGAAAATAATAGCTAATATTTATTGAGCACTTAACAGTACAGGCTTAATGCTAAGGGTTTAAATGATGTATCTTATTTTATCTTTCAAAAATGCTTTGA